>NC_047579.1:5981841-6351841 GCF_011004845.1 Esox lucius
GATTGTAGCTCAGATCCAGCTCTTTCAGATGTGAGGGATTTGAAATCAGAGCTGAGACCAGAGAGACACAGCCTTCCTCTGTGATCATGCAGCCTGACAACCTGCAAAGAGTTGATAATTAGTTCACAAACTACTCACATTTACAAAGTCTCTGTCCATTGAAAAAATTGTTTTTCCAAATTGTTTTTATTTCCGAATTTCATGAACACTGTTTTATTTTGTTGTGATTCCGTTTTTAATGTCACACATCCACATGAACACCCAAGACAGTAGTGGTGGGTCAACTGTTTCTTCACCTGCAACTGCCTACAATTCTTAATAACCCATCCTCAACTATATGGATAAAGTAAATGTATCAATCCCACATCTACCCTAATGTTGCTGTAACACAGTTCTGGCATCATTGGCCCAAGAAGCTACATTTTTCACTTTGCAGAAGAGTAAAACGATTCTCTGCCGATACGTAGACAAAGGTCTGTCACAAAATGAGCATAAATATGGTCTGTGGATGGGAGACGTACTACTAGTGGTCCTTGTCCCCCTGGTTGGGAACCACTGCTGTACATAAAGAGATTAACACTGAGTGATGGAGAGACACGTCCTGATATACTGAAATGTAGCCTATTTCAGAGGCATACTATTGTCTAATTCTGTCAGATTTAACAGATCAGTACAAAAACATTGTTAGGGTTAGAACTGTAAATCAACCTGCCCTTTATCCAAACAGTATTTTCTGACACTCTGCCTGGCTGCACCATGGATATAACCCCTGGGCTGTGGGTTATGAGACAACAAGTCATCACTACTAGACCCACAGACCTGTCTGAATTAGCTCACAGTTTCTGGCAGAGTGCTCCGGTGTTGATCAACTGTTGAAATTAGTGAGGTACGTTATATCAGCAACTGCACACACCTCATTAAAACATCTACGAATTCCTGCATGTTATACACAGTGAATGACAACCTGAGCCTAGAGAAGCACATCCTTCCTCAGTGATTCCACAACCTGCCACACTGGAGAGAGATTGTTATACTGTTTAGATGAAACATCAGAACATAATAATATTACATCATTCTCATGGCAACTCATCTTTGGTGTATACGTTCAATACTGAAACTGCCAATGTGACACTAGAATGTAACTTCCTGTATAGAAAATAAACTTCCTATATAGATTATCATCAAAAAATGACTACTACTCACCTCAGATTCTCCAGTCTACATTTTGGATCCTTCAGCAAAGCAGAGAGCTGCTCTACTCCTGTATCCTTCAGGTCATTGTTACTCAGATCCAGTTCTTTCAGGTGTGAGGGGTTTGACTTCAGGGCTGAGACCAGAGAAGCACATCCTTCCTCAGTGATTCCACAACCTGCCAGTCTGGAGAGAGAATATCATGATGTCACAAACAGAATAATAGTTCAGAATAACATTAGAATAGCATCTGTACATTACATCATTGTTATGTCAACTCTACTTTTAGTTTAGATTTACTTTTAAATCTGACATTGCAATACATCACTCTAGAATGCAACTTCCTGTACATAAAATCATTAATATTGTCAGTCACATTTACAAAGTCTCTGTCCATTGAAAAAATTGTTTTTCCAAATTGTTTTTATTTCCGAATTTCATGAACACTGTTTTATTTTGTTGTGATTCCGTTTTTAATGTCACACATCCACATGAACACCCAAGACAGTAGTGGTGGGTCAACTGTTTCTTCACCTGCAACTGCCTACAATTCTTAATAACCCATCCTCAACTATATGGATAAAGTAAATGTATCAATCCCACATCTACCCTAATGTTGCTGTAACACAGTTCTGGCATCATTGGCCCAAGAAGCTACATTTTTCACTTTGCAGAAGAGTAAAACGATTCTCTGCCGATACGTAGACAAAGGTCTGTCACAAAATGAGCATAAATATGGTCTGTGGATGGGAGACGTACTACTAGTGGTCCTTGTCCCCCTGGTTGGGAACCACTGCTGTACATAAAGAGATTAACACTGAGTGATGGAGAGACACGTCCTGATATACTGAAATGTAGCCTATTTCAGAGGCATACTATTGTCTAATTCTGTCAGATTTAACAGATCAGTACAAAAACATTGTTAGGGTTAGAACTGTAAATCAACCTGCCCTTTATCCAAACAGTATTTTCTGACACTCTGCCTGGCTGCACCATGGATATAACCCCTGGGCTGTGGGTTATGAGACAACAAGTCATCACTACTAGACCCACAGACCTGTCTGAATTAGCTCACAGTTTCTGGCAGAGTGCTCCGGTGTTGATCAACTGTTGAAATTAGTGAGGTACGTTATATCAGCAACTGCACACACCTCATTAAAACATCTACGAATTCCTGCATGTTATACACAGTGAATGACAACCTGAGCCTAGAGAAGCACATCCTTCCTCAGTGATTCCACAACCTGCCACTCTGGAGAGAGATTGTTATACTGTTTAGATGAAACATCAGAACATAATAATATTACATCATTCTCATGGCAACTCATCTTTGGTGTATACGTTCAATACTGAAACTGCCAATGTGACACTAGAATGTAACTTCCTGTATAGAAAATAAACTTCCTATATAGATTATCATCAAAAAATGACTACTACTCACCTCAGATTCTCCAGTCTACATTTTGGATCCTTCAGCAAAGCAGAGAGCTGCTCTACTCCTGTATCCTTCAGGTCATTGTTACTCAGATCCAGTTCTTTCAGGTGTGAGGGGTTTGACTTCAGGGCTGAGACCAGAGAAGCACATCCTTCCTCAGTGATTCCACAACCTGCCAGTCTGGAGAGAGAATATCATGATGTCACAAACAGAATAATAGTTCAGAATAACATTAGAATAGCATCTGTACATTACATCATTGTTATGTCAACTCTACTTTTAGTTTAGATTTACTTTTAAATCTGACATTGCAATACATCACTCTAGAATGCAACTTCCTGTACATAAAATCATTAATATTGTCAGTCACATTTACAAAGTCCCTCCATTTTCAAGTATATATCCACAAGATGCTTCTGCTATTAAAATCTTCCTTGAATAGGAACCAATAAAATCTGTTAAATATTTTTCCTAATTCTGTGATGATCATTTTTATTTTGTTGTGATTCCGTTTTTAAAGTCAGAACTCCACATAAATACCCAAGTAGAGGTGGGTCAGCTGTTTCTTCACCTGCAACCACCTGCAATTCTTAATAACTCATCATCAACTATATGGATTAAGTGAAATTCTCAATCCCACAACAACCCTGAACACGTAAATATACAAAATGCTGCTGTAACACACAGTTCAGGCATCATTGGCCCAAAACGCTACATTGTTTACATTTTAAAGAGCAAAACGATTCTCTGCCAATACGTACAGTGGACATAAAAAGTTTAGTTTTCCACCTTTAATGTGACCTGTAATGTGAAAAATTTAATTGAAGAACAAACTGAAATCTTTGAGGGGGAAAAATAAAAAATTCACAATAACCTGGTTGCAGAAGTGTGCACACTGTTATGGAAATTTTGAACTAAGGTACATTTGAGAAAAGTCTGTCTTTACATTTGGCTGGTATGTAGATCTTTACTTTGATTGTGACACACATGTCTGTATAATATCAGAGGATTAACAGGTGTTTGGGCCATATCCTCCTGCCTAGATAAAGAAGGGTGTCAGTCTTTTTTTCCTCAGGAATGTGGTCCTTGGTGGGAGTAAGGTCAGTTGGCCCCTTTGGGTAAACACTACAGTAAACATTATAGCAGGAAGGATAAGGTGGGGGAAGATAGCATTTGACTTGTGTGATAGAAAAAAGGGAAAGGTGTTTGATTGACATGAGACAGATGGCAGCATCTTACCACACCCCTTTTTCCTATGTGATATATACGGTTGAACTCCTCAGACGATTATGTGTGTGTAAGCGGTTGACGCGTCTCTCATAATAGTCTCTGTGCATAATAGTTAATAAAACGGTTATAATGTACAAAGAGAACTTTGACTCAGTGTCCCTTACTCCGAGTGTCGATACATGGAATTACCATCACAACACCCTTAAACTAATACTTTGTTTAAGCACCGTTGGATTTTATTACAGCACTCAGTCTTATTGGGTAGGAGTCTATTAGAATGGCACATCTTGATGTGGCAATATTTGCCCACTCTTCTTTGGAAACACACTCCAAATCTGTCATATTGTGAGGACATCTGTGCACAGCCCTCTTCAGATCACCCCACAGATGTTCAATTGGATCTTGTCTGGGCTCTGGCTGAGCCATTCAAAAATGTATATCTTCTTCTGGTGAAGCCATGCTTTTGTGGATTTTGTGCTTTGGGTCATTGTTGTGCTGAAAAGTGAACTTCCTCCTAAAGATTTTGTGCCAAAATTGCCTGGTATTTGGAACTGTTCATAATTCCCTCCACCCTGAATAAGGCCCCAGTTCCAGCTGAAGAAAAACAGCCCCAATGCTTGAGGGTATGGTGTTCTTTGGGTGATGTGCAAAGGTGAGCTAAGACAGTTGTTGGAGGAACAGATCAACCGCTTAGAAGATTTAGTCACCAGAGCGCCCCTCCGGTCGGACTGTGGGTCTTGTCCCACAGGTGAATCAACTAATGCTAACATAGCACAACAGGCTAACCTAAGGCTAGAAAGCTCTAAAAACTGGTGAACAGATCAGAGCAATTTCAGAGCAAACGGCTGAATGAGACGATGACACAGCTTGAAATATGAGAGAGTGAACAATTCATTGACTCTGTAGCAGCTGCTCTAGGGGTTAAACTACCAAATGCTAACAGACAGACACAGATTGGTATAGAAGGGATTACTTCAAATCTAGACCACTCTGTCACGGACCTGGCTGACACTCTCTCCTGGACATGTGCAAATCTCTCCTGGACACTCTCTCCTGGACATGTGCACTGGATTAATCGCAGAGGCTTTCAAACCAGCCTTCCCCAATGACACATCTAACTGGCACAGCACCGGGCTAGACCGAAGGTATCAACTCCAACGGGGACTTGGTCTAACATTGTACACCACAGAGGCAAATCCAGCAAGAAATCACAATTTTGGGAGCACCAACTCTCAATACACCACATGAACTCACTTTGCAAAACAGGTACGATCCACTGACTTGGAAACAAAATGTGTGTAAATGAACCTAGGGAAGCTAATCCCAACACTAGCATTAGGGCTAACCAAAATCCAAGAAATAGCCCTAAAACCACTGATAGGATGAGGGAAAGAAGAAACTTTGTTAACTCCACATCTGATAAATCAGATATTCTCTCCCTCCAGCGTGTTCTAGGTCTTCCCCGGGGTCTCCTCCCAGTGGGACGGGACCGGAACACCTTCCCAGGAAGGCGTTCCGGAGGCATCCGAAACAGATGCCCAAGCCACCTCAGCTGACCCCTCTCGATGTGGAGGAGCAGCGGCTCTACTCTGAGCTCCTCCCGGGTGACCGAGCTTCTCACCCTATCTCTAAGGGATAGCCCGGCCACCCTGCGGAGAAAGCTCATTTAGGCCGCCTGTATCCGGGATCTTGTCCTTTCGGTCATGACCCAAAGCTCATGACCATAGGTGAGAGTAGGAACGTAGATTGACTGGTAAATCGAGAGCTTCGCCTTGCGGCTCAGCTCTTTCTTCACCACGACAGACCGATACATCGACTGCATTACTGCAGAAGCTGCACCGATCCGTCTGTCAATCTCCCGTTCCATCCTTCCCTCACTCGTGAACAAGACCCCTAGATACTTAAACTCCTTCACTTGAGGCAGGCACTCTCCACCAACCTGAAGTGGGCAATCTACCCTTTTCTGACTGAGGACCATGGCCTCGGATTTGGAGGTACTGATTTTCATCCCCACCGCTTCACACTCGGCTGCAAACCGTCCCAGTGCATATCTATTATATCTATTAAGCTTACTTTACTTAATATCAGATTTCACGCCAACAAATCATTCTTGGTAAATTAGATTATAATATCCTTCAACTTAGATTTTATGTTTCTCACTGAAACGTGGCTAACAGAAGATTGTAGTGCCCTTCTTAAAAAAACAGCACCCGAAAAATTTGGCTATATGAATACGTGTTGAAATGGTAGGGAAGGAGGAGGAGCTGCTGCCCTATTCAAAGATACTTTCCAGTACAAAGAAAATACACTAGGTAATTTTATTAATTTTGAAAACCTCTGTTTTACATTGAAGGGTACCCCCAAAATCTTGTTTTTAACCATTTACAGACATCCACGATATTCTGAAAATGTTATTGATGATTTTGCTGAACTACTCTAAGTTCTGGTTCTATTAGATCTCAGTGCAGCATTTGACACTGTAGATCATAGAACACTTACAGATAGGCTGGAAAATTGGGTAGAACTCTCCGGGACAGTCCTTGATTAGTTCAGATCTTATCTAGATGGCCGGAGTTACTTTGTCACCATTGGTAATCATGAATCTGATAGGGTGGCTATGACATGCAGAGTTCCACAGGGGTCAGTCCTCGGACCGCTTCTGTTCAATCTCTATATGCTGCCTCTGGGCCAAATTCTACAGAACAACAACATTAACTACAACAGCTATGCCGATGATACTCAAATATATATGGCTCTCGAACCGTATGACAACAGCTCAACAGACTACCTGTGTCACTGTATACAGCACATAAATACCTGGATGAAGCAAAATTGTCTACAATTAAACCAAAATGAAGCAGAAATTATTGTGTTTGGCAAAAAAAATAAAAGAACAAGTATTAGTAAAGCACTAGATTCTCGGGCCCTTAAAATCAGGGATCAAGAGCGTAATCTTGGTGTTCTGATAGACTCAGACCTCACATGTAACAATCATATCAAAGTGGTCACCAAAACAGCATTGTATCATCTTAAAAATATAGCCAGAATCAAAGGCTTGGTTTCCCAAAAAGACCAAGAGAAGCTCATCCATGCTTTTATCTCTAGTAGGGTTGACTACTGTAATGGCCTCAGCGGTTTCGGAGGAGATGTTGAGCTGTGCGGGTCTATGACTTTAGAACTCCATTAATCCCAAATGGAACATCAAACCGCATTAACTGGACTCCTGAAAAAGATTGTAAAACAGCTGCAGCTCATTCAGGGAACTGCTGCTAGAATGTTAACCAGGATCAAGAAAACAGAGCACATCAATCCGGTTCTTAAATCTTTGCCTTGGCTTCCAGTCAGTTACAGAATAGATTTCAAAGTGGTGCTTTTAGTTTATAAATCTCTGAATGGTTTGGGACCCGAATACATTTCTGATATGTTTGAAGAATATAAACCGAGCAGGGCTCTTAGATCCGCGAACACAGGTCAGCTAGTAGAGCCCAGAGTCCAAACTAAACATGGAGAAGCTGCGTTTAGCACTTATGCTGTCCACAACTGGAATAAACTACCAGAAGATCTTAGATGTGCCCCAAATGTATCAATTTTTAAATCCAGGTTAAAAACACTTCTCTTCTCAAGTGACCATGACTGAGCACTTAACGTTACCACACTGTTTAGCCTTATAGCTTCCTATGTTTTTATCCCACTTTTAATCTTTATATGTTTTCTTATTGTATTCTTTTATTAAAATGATGTATTCATTGGTCTTGATGTTTTCATTTGAGTATTTGTCTTTATGTTATTGTTCTTTCCTATATTTTTCTTTGTAAAGCACATTGAATTGCTTGGATGTATGAAAAGTGCTATATAAATAAACATGCTTGCTTGCTTGCTAATGACTTCTATTTAACATGAGTTTGAATGTGATAGGTTAGTTCTGAAAAATATCCCCCTTGAAGATTTCCGTTTGTTTTCAATTGAATGGTTCACATTATAGGTCACATTGAAAGTGAAAGAGGTTCTGACATAATTTATCTTTGTCTCATTCTTTTACATCACAAAAACCTGGCATTTTCACAGTGGTGTGTAGACTTTTTATATCCACTGTAGACAAAGATCTGTCACAAAATGTGCATAAATATATTTATCATGTTATCTTAATCATTTTCTAAACATGTCTGAGATAAATAACAATAACCGACAGGTGCTGACTTAGCTCACAGTATAAACCATTATCGATGGAATAACCTGGTACCCAGTAGGTCTGTGGATAGGAGAAGTACTACTAGTGGTCCTAAACCCCCTGGTTGGGAACCACTGCTATACATAAAGAGCTTCACACTGAGTGATGGAGAGACACGTCCTGATATACTGAAATGTAGCCTACCTCAGAGGCATACTATTGTCTTATTCTGTCAGAACTAACAGATCATTACAAAAACATTGTTAGGGTTAGAAATGTAAATCAACCTGCCCTTTACCCAAATAATATTTAGTGACCCTCTGCCTGGCTGCATGGTGGATATAACCCCTGGGCTGTGGGTTATGAGACAACCAGTGCATCACTACTAGACCCACAGACCTGTCTGAGCTCATGGTTTCTGTCAGAGTGCTCTGGTGTTGAGTGAGGCAGGCAATATCAACCTCTACACACACCTCAAAACAAGAAACCAGGCATGTCTAGTTCAGCCGGCCCACAACAGAATGGTTAATCCATGTGTCACCCATGTGAAAGCCTGTGTTTGGACCTGCAGGGACGTCTGACAGGGTTTTGTCTTTACCAAGGATGGAGGCTTGGATCAGAGCAGGTGGAGGTGGGAACACAACAGACATTGGTATTTCCCTTCTGTTGTGTTGTTGTCATGGTTATTGTTATGTTGTCAGTTGTGTTGTTGTTTTTTAATTTCTCACCTCAGAGTCTCCTGTCTACATTGTGGATCCTCAAGCCAAGCAGAGAGCTGCTCTACTCCTGTATCCTTCAGGTCATTGTTACTCAGATCCAGTTCTTTCAGGTGTGAGGGGATTGACTTCAGAGCTGAGACTTGAGAAGCACAGCCTTCCTCAGTGATTCCACAACCTGCCAGTCTGGAGTGAGATTGTTATACTGTTTAGATGAAACATCAGAACATAATAATATTACATCATTCTCATGGCAACTCATCTTTGGTGTATACGTTCAATACTGAAACTGCCAATGTGACACTAGAATGTAACTTCCTGTATAGAAAATAAACTTCCTATATAGATTATCATCAAAAAACGACTACTACTCACCTCAGAATCTCCAGTCTACATTGTGGATCTTTCAGCAAAGCAGAGAGATGCTCAACTCCCATATCCATCAGGTCATTGTTACTCAGATCCAGTTCTTTTAGATGTGAGGGGTTTGACTTCAGAGCTGGGACCAGAGAAGCACAGCCTTTCTTTGTGATTCCACAACTGGACAGTCTGGAGAGACAATATCATAATGTCACAAACAGAACAATAGTTCAGAATAACATTAGAATAGCATCTGTACATTACATCATTGTTATGTCGACTCTACTTTTAGTTTAGATTTACTTTTAAATCTGACATTGCAATACATCACACTTGAATGTAACTTCCTGTACATAAAATCATTAATATTGTCAGTCACATTTACAAAGTCTCTGCACTTTTAAGTATAATTTCACAAGATGCTTCTGCCATTAAAATCTTACTTGAATAGGACCCAATAAAATCTGTTAAATATATTTCCTAATTCTTTGATGATCGTTTTTATTTTGTTGTGATTCAGTTTTTAAAGTCAGACCTCCACATAAACACCCAAGACAGTAGGGGTGGGTCAGCTGTTTCTTCACCTGCAACCACCTGCAATTCTTAATATCCCATCATCAACTATATGGATTAAGGGAAATTCTCAATCCCACAACAACCCTGAACACGTAAATATACAAAATGCTGCTGTAACACACAGTTCGGGCATCATTGGCCCAAGAAGCTACATTGTTTACTTTTTTGAAGAGCAAAATGATTCTCTCAATACGTACAGTGGACATAAAAAGTCTACATACCCCTGTTATAATTCCAGGTACTTGTGATGTAAAAGAATGAGACGAAGAAATATAATGTCAGAATGTTTTCCACCTTTAATGTGACCTGTAACGTGAAAAATACAATTGAAAAACAAACTGAAATCTTTGAGGGAGAAAAATACAAATTTCACAATAACCTGGTTGCATAAGTGAGCACACCCTTAAACTAAAACTTTGTTGAAGCACCTTTTGATTTTATTACAGCACTCAGTCTTTTTGGGTAAGAGTCGTTTAGCATGGCACATCTTGATGTGGCATTATTTGCCCACTCTTCTTTGGAAACGCGCTCCAAATCTGTCAGATTGTGAGGACATTTGTGCACAGCCCTCTTCAGATCACCCCACAGATGTTCAATTAGATTCAGGTCTGGGCTCTGGCTGAGCCATTCGAAAACTTATATCTTCTTCTGGTGAAGCCATGCTTTTTTGGATTTGGATATGTGCTTTGGGTCATTGTCGTGCTGTAAAGTGAACTTCCTCTTTTTGTACCAATATTGCCTGGTATTTGGAACTGTTTATAAGTCCCTCCACCCTGACTAAGGCCCCGGTTCCAGCTGAAGAAAAACAGCCCCAAAGCATGATGCTGCCACCACATAGCCAGTACTTGCCAGAAATTCCTGTAGTTCCTTTAATGTTGCTGTAGGCCTCTTGGAAGCCTCCCTGACCAGTTTTCTTGTCTTTTCATCAATTGTGGAGGGGCGTCCAGTTCTTGGTAATGTTTCTGTTGTGCCATATTTTCTCCACTTGATGATGACTGTCTTCACTGTGTTCCATGGTATATCTAATGGTTTGGAAAAAATGTTTTACCATTCTCCTGACTGATATCTTTCAAAAATGAGATAACTATATTGCTTTGGAAGCTCTCTGCCATGGCTTTTTGTTCTGAGATGCAACTTAGAAAATGTCAGAAAAATCCTACTAGAACAGCTGAACTTTATTTTTGAATAATCAGAGTCACTTTAAATGATGGCAGGTGTCAGCTAACATAGCACAACACTAAGGCTAGATAGCTCTAAAGATTTCTCTATACTTGATAGAATGCAGTCAAAACTGGTGAACAAATCAGAGCAACTTCAGAGCAAACAGCTGAATGAGACGATAACACAGCTTGAAATACGTGAGAGTGAAGAATTCATTGACTCTGTAGCAGCTACTCTAGGGGTTAAACTACCAAATGCTAACGGACAGACACAGATTGGTATAGAAGGGATTTGTCACGATTCCCGGGACTCAGGACAGAGGTAGGATCCAGAAGCAGATACAGACACCGGGGTAAAAGGACAATGATGATGATTATTGTAGTAGTCGGAGATGACAGTGGAGATACATAAGAATTACGTAGGCGGGTATGAATGTATTGTTGGAGGGTGGATAGTGGGTAGCAGAGGTACGAAGTCCGGGAGGCAAGAATGGTCGAATAGTCAGGCAGGGTTCAGTTAACAGAGCGGGGAGTCAGGGGAAGGTCGATAACGGGAAGGCAGATAGGTGATCCAGGTAGTTGGGAGGGGAGGTGCAGGACGGGTCTCGGAACAAGGGTCTGGAAACGACGGAAAAGACACGGCGAGCAGAAGATAACAAAAAAGACCACTGTAGTAATTACGTGGCTGTACAATAATCCAGCAGGGACTGAAAGCAGAACTCTCCTATTTATAGGGAGAGTGGCAATCAGCGCCCCAGGTGTGTAGACTGGTGCAGGTGCTCAGGATCAGGGGTGATTACGGGTGCCTTCGTGGAGTGCCGGGAACAAGGAGACTGGTACTCGGGGAGATGTAATGACAGACAAACAGCTCAGGAGGGCTGAGTCCTGACAGGATTACTTCAAATCTAGACCACTCTGTCACAGACCTGGCTGACACTCTCTCCTGGACATGTGCAAATGCCACTGGATTAACCGCAGAGGCTTTCAAACCAGCCTTCCCCAATGACACATCTTACTGGTACAGCACTGAGGCTAGACCGAAGGTATCAACTCCAGTCTAACATTGTACGCCGCAGAGGCAAAACCAGCAAGAAATCACAATTTTGAGAGCATCAACCCTCAATCCACCACCTGACCTCACACTGCAAAACAGGTACGATCCACTGACAAAATGTTGGCGAGAAATCTGTGTGTAAATGAACCTAGGGAAGCTAACCCCAACACTAGCATTAGGGCTAACCAAAATCCAAGGAATAGCCCTAAAACCATTGATGGGACGAGGGAAAGAAGAAACTTTGCTAACTCCACATCTGATAAGCCAGATACTTCCTTGATTGGGGACAAAATAACCAAGCATATCTGAATGGCAAAGACTGAAAACCTAACCATGGCTGACACATCAGTCAGAGAGCTAACAGAAATGTTGCCAGTTATTCTCTCTACACATTCAAGCAACATGCAGAGTGCACACTGGGTCTTTTGACATTCTACAAAGGAAAACTGGCTCTGAGATCCTGAAAAATGATTTTTCTATGCTACTAGAGAAAATAAACAACTTTCAACAACATGTTTTCATCTCAGGCCCCATTCCAACCTTGGGGAAAGGAATTGAATCTTTTAGCAGAGTCCTTGGGCTGAATACATGGCTGATATCGGCACGGCTCAACCACGGGATAAGGTTTATTGACAATTTCTATATTTTTTGCAATTGTAAAGACCGCTTTTGACCTGATGGGGTTCATCCAAACATCATGAAATGCCAACTACTTGGTGCCAACAAACGTCACGCTCCTGGAATGACAATCCCAAACAAGGTAAGTATGAAGGACAGTACTCATAGGCAGAGTATTCACCCCCCTCTCCTGACCCTCTAACTAAAATCACCCAATGCTTCCAGAAGTTGTCCTTGTCCCAAATGGGGGAACAACAACTCCCACCCCCTCCCCTTCACCACACTCACCCTCTCCCCCTCCATCACACTCCCCCTAACCTCTTCTACCACACTCACCCACCCCACAATCCACCACATTCACCAATCAGGGAGCTAGTTCTAACCAAAGAGAGCAGAGCTCATCTCTCCCTATGTCCCACTCCTCCCCCCGTGTAAAATGAACTGCCACATCGTCAACAACCTTGTCCTTTATTTCCACAGTGCACAAAATATACTCTGTGATGTGCTTCAGGCCCATGCTATTGTGAAAATAGCAATGCTGACTGTTTTGAGTACAAGCTAGGACCCAGTATCTCTATTCCTGTGTTGATTAGAAATAGAAGGAACCGTGAGCATTGTTATGGGAATTTTGAATTAAGGTGCATTTGAGAAATGTCTGTCTTTCCATTAGCTGGTATGTAAATCTTTACTTTGATTGTGACACACATTTGTCTGTATAATATCAGAGGATTATTAGGTATTTGGGCCATGTCCTCCTGCCTAGAAAAAGAAGGGTGTCAGTCCTTTCTGTTCCTTAGGAACGTAGGAGAGGGGGATCTGGTGTTTGTCCTAGGGGGAATTGTTGATGGGTAACAGTAGATTATAGGGTTAATGGTAAATCTGCCCATCTGTTTTAGTGTCTCTGTTGATTGTCCAGATGAAGTCCCCCTCAAGGGTTGAGAAAGTTAACCAGATGGGGGAGGACAACATGTGACTTGTTTGAAACCTAGGACATGTGATAGAACAGGGGGAGTGTGTTTCATTGATAAGGCAGATGGGCAACAACTTACCACAACCCTTTTTCTATGTAATATAAATGGATTGTGCATGTATTGAGTCAGAGACTCCTCGGACGATTATGTTTGTAAGCGGTTGACGCATCTCTCTTATTTAAAAGAGTTCTGATTGATAAAATTACCATCACAGCATGCAACCAATTAAGTAAACTTGTCTAATCTGTTAACTGTAACACGTCAACCTACTAGTCCAGGAACCCCTATTATATCTATTAAGCTTACTTTACTTAATATCAGATTTCTCGCCAACAAATCATTCTTGGTAAATTAGATAATAATATCCTTCAACTTAGATTTTATTTTTCTCACTGAAACGTGGCTAACAGAAGATTGTAGTGCCCTTCTTAAAAAAACAGCACCCGAAAAATGTGGCTATATGAATACGTGTTGAAATGGTAGGGAAGGAGGAGGAGCTGCTGCCCTATTCAAAGATACTTTCCAGTGCAAAGAAAATACACTAGGTCATTTTAATTATTTTGAAAACCTCTGTTTTACATTGAAGGGTACCCCCAAAATCTTGTTTTTAACCATTTACAGACATCCACGATATTCTGAAAATGTTATTGATGATTTTGCTGAACTACTCTCTGTTTTATCAGTTGATTATAACTTGTTTATTATTACAGGTGATTTTAACATCCACATAGACAATAGTACAGACAGTAATGCCAAATAACTTTTTGCACTACTTGACACTTTTGATCTCACTCAACATGTGAAAGAGCATACACACACTCAAGGCCACACTCTAGATCTGGTTATTTCTAAAGGTCTCGGAGAACCACCATGATGGCAAGCGCCCTGAAAAGAGAATGTAGGAAAGCGTTCTGCTTTCTCTTTTCAGGGCGTTTGCCATCATGGTGGTTCTCCATGGTGTTTTCTGTTTGATCATAGTTTTCTTTACCTTTACCGGTGCAACACGATCTATGACAATCAATATGTTGGCATTAAAATGGTCCAGGAGTGCATCTACTGACTCAGCACTTATTGTTGAAGAGATAGCTATGGCTTCAATAAACTGAGCATTGGTACTCTCCTTAATGTATATTTTCTTAACAGAAACAGAGTTTACTGGAACATTTGGGGTGAATCAAAATAAAACCATGACAGAGGAAATATCGAGACCTTTAGAATGTGGAGGAAAACTAAACTTCAAATTCACTATGACATCTATAAACAAAGCCTTGGTAGTTTCAACAATGAGTTACACAGGGCCAGACAGCAACATTTATCGGGAATGATCAACAAAAATATCAACAATACCCGCACTCTATTGGTCATGGTCGACAAGCTTACAAACCCAATAATGCAGATAGCATCAGAACTCATGTCCACTGTGAAATGTGATGAATTTGTGTGTTTCTTTAGTGAAAGAATTATAAGTATTAGATGGAATATCAGAACTACAGTCTAACAAGGACTCATTTCCATCACCACGACAACCAAGACATAACTTTGTTATTAGGTCGCATTTTAATACAATTGATCAAAAATCCCTAGAAGAAACAGTTCGATATCTTAAAGCTTTCACTTGCTGTTGCGACACACTACCATCAGACTTAAATTTTTTTAACTCTATAACAGTGGACATACAGCAAATAGTTAATAGCTATCTGCAATAAGGCATTTTCCCACCGTCTCTAAAAACAGCTGCCATTAATCTCCTATTAAAAGAGAGAACACTGGATGCATCTATAATGAACAACAGTAGACCTGTATCAAATCTCCATTTTATAGCCAAGATCATTGAGAAGGTTGTTTTCAATCAACTCTCAGTCAGGTTTCCGATCTCACCAAAGTACTGAAACGGCCTTGATTAAAGTTTTAAATGGCATGCAGAGTTCCTCAGGGATCAGTTCTCGGACCGCTTTTGTTCAATCTCTATATGCTACATGCTCTTTAAACCGCTGCCATTAAGCCCCTTAAATGTGTTTGGCAAAAGAACAAGTATTAGTAAAGATCTGGATTCTCGGGCCCTTAAAATCAGGGATCAAGTGTGTAATCTTGTAGTTCTGATAGACTCAGACCTCACATTTAACAGTCATATCAAAGCGGTCACAAAACAGCATTGTATCATCTAAAAAATATAGCCAGAATCAAAGGCTTGGTGTCCCAAAAAGACCAAGAGAAGCTCATCCATGCTTTTATCTCTAGTAGGGTTGACTACTGTAATGGTCTCAGCGGTTTCAGAGGAGATGTTGAGCTGTGTGGGTCTATGACTTTAGAACTCCATTAATCCCAAATGGAACATCAAACCGCATTAACTGGACTCCCGAAAAAGACTGTTCTCATTCAGAGAACTGCTGCTAGAATGTTAACCAGGATCAAGAAAACCGAGCACATCAATCCGGTTCTTAAATCTTTGCCTTGGCTTCCAGTCAGTTACAGAATAGATTTCAAAATGGTGCTTTTAGTTTATAAATCTCTGAATGGTTTGGGACCCGAATACATTTCTGATATGTTTGAAGAATATAAAACGAGCAGGGCTCTTAGATCCGCGAACACAGATCAGCTAGTAGAGCCCAGAGTCCAAACTAAACATGGAGAAGCTGCGTTTAGCACTTATGCTGTACACAACTGGAAAAAACTACCAGAAGATCTTAGATGTGGCCCAAAGGTATACATTTTTAAATCCAGGTTAAAAACACTTCTCTTCTCAAGTGACTATGACTGAGCACTTAAACGTAACCACACTGTTTATAGCTTCCTATGTTTTTATCCCACTTTTAATCTTTATATGTTTTCTTATTGTATTCTTTTATTAAAATGATGTATTCATTTGTCTTGATGTTTTCATTTGAGTATTTGTCTTTATGTTATTGTACTTCCTATATTTTTCTTCGTAAAGCACAATGGATTGTAGACTTTTTATATCCACTGTAGACAAAGATCTGTCACAAAATGTGCATGAATATATTTATAATGTTATCTTAATCATTTTGTAAAAAAATAACAATAACCAACAGGTGCTGACTTAGCTCACAGTATAAACCATTATCAATGGAATAACCTGGTACCCAGTAGGTCTGTGGATAGGAGAAGTACTACTAGTGGTCCTTGTCCCCCTGGTTGGGAACCACTGCTGTACATAAAGAGATTCATACTGAGTGATGGAGAGACAAGTCCTGATATACTGAAATGTAGCCTACTATTGTCTAATTCTGTAAGAACTAACAGATCATTACAAAAACTTTGTTAGGGTTAGAAATGTAAATCAACCTGCCCTTTACCCAAATAATATTTAGTGACCCTCTGCCTGGCTGCATGGTGGATATAACCCCTGGGCTGTGGGTTATGAGACAACCTGTCCATCACTACAAGACCCACAGACCTGTCTGAGTGAGCTCACGGTTTCTGTCAGAGTGCTCCGGTGTTGAGTGAGGTAGGTAATATCAGCATCTACACACACCTCAAAACAAGAAACCAGGCATGTCTAGTTCAGCCGGCCCACAACAGAAGTGTTAATCGTGGCTGATCTCAGGTCAAACACAGGTCACCCATGTGAAAGGCTGTGCTTGGACCTGCAGGGATGTCTGACAGGGTTTGGTCTTTACCAGGGATGGAGGCTTGGACCTGTTGGCAGCTCAGAGCAGGTGGAGGTGGGAACACAGCCGACATTGGTATTTCCCTTCTGTTGTGTTGTTGTCATGGTTATTGTTATGTTGTCAGTTGTGTTGTTGTTTATAAATTTCTCACCTCAGAGTCTCCAGTCTACATTGTGGATCCTTCAGCAAAGCATAGAGCTGCTCTACTCCTGTATCCTTCAGGTCATTGTTACTCAGATCCAGTTCTTTCAGATGTGAGGGGTTTGACTTCAGAGCTGAGACCAGAGAAGCACATCCTTCCTCAGTGATTCCACAACCTGCCAGTCTGGAGAGAGAATATCATGATGTCACAAACAGAATAATAGTTCAGAATAACATTAGAATATCTTCTATATATTACATCATTGTTATGTCAACCTTACTTTTAGTTTAGATTTACTTTTAAATCTGACATTGCAGTACATCACACTAGCATGTAACTTCCTGTACATAAAATCATGAATGTTGTCAGTCAATAAATAAACTGCAGATTGAGGAGGTTTTTGTGTGCGTGTCTGTGTGTGTTTGGGGGTCATCTTCATGACTGTGCTTACAGAGCAGTTCTGCAGGTTTTGATCACTGGCAGCAACCCCAGAAGACCTTTCTGTGATGTGGAGTATTTCTTCAGGTCAAAAACATCAATCTCCTCTTCTGAAGTCAGTAACACAAAGGCCAGAGCAGACCACTGTGCAGGAGACAGTTCTTCTCTGGAGAGATTTCCTGAACTCAGGTATCTTTGGATCTCCTCCACTAGAGTATGGTCATTCAGTTCATTCAGACAGTGGAACAGATTGATGCACCTCTCTGAAGAGGGATTCTCCCTGATCTTCTCCTTTATGTACTTGACTGTTTCTTCATGGCTCTGTGAGCTGCTTCTGGTCTTTGTCAGTAGACCTCGTAAATGCTTCTGATTTGACTCCAGTGAGAGACCCAGAAGGAAGCGGAGGAAAAGGTCCAGATGTCCAGTCTTACTCCGCAAGGCTTTATCCACAGCAGTCTTGTAGAATGTGCCTTCAGTCTCTAACCACATCCAAACATATCTGTCGGTTGATTGCTGTTCATCCATTAGATTCTCATTGGTGTTGATGATTGAGTGAAACACATATACAGCAGCTAGAAACTCCTGAATACTCAGATGGACAAAGCAGTACACCTTGTTCTGGTACAGCCCACATTCCTCTTTAAAGATCTGTGTACAGACTCCTGAGTACACTGATGCTTCATTGATATCAATGCCACACTCTTTTAGGTCTTCTTCATAGAAGATCAGATTGCCTTTCTGTAGCTGCTGAAAAGCCAGTTTTCCCAGTGTCAGAATGCTCTCTTTCCTCCAGTGTGGATCTGTTTCATTTTTCCCATCATACTTTACATTCCTGTGTTTGGACTGAAACACCAGGAAGTGTGAGTACATGTCTGTTAGGGTCTTGGGCAGCTCTACTTTATCATCTGTAGTCAACATGTCCTTAAGGACTGTAGCAGTGATCCAACAGAAGACTGGTATGTGACACATGATGTGGAGGCTCCTTGATGTCTTTATGTGTGAGATGATTCTGCTGGCCATGACCTCATTACTGAATCTCTTCCTGAAGTACTCCTCTTTCTGAGGGTCATTGAACCCTCTCACCTCTGTCACCTGGTCAACACACCGTGAAGGGATCTGATTGGCTGCTGCAGGTCTGGTAGTTACCCAGAGGAGAGCAGAGGGAAGCAGATTTCCCTTGATGAGGTTTGTCAGCAGCACATCCACTGAGGTTGACTCTGTGACATCATAACAGCTCTTGTTGTTCTTGAAGTCAAGGGGCAGTCGGCACTCATCCAGACCATCAAAGATTAACACAACTTTGTATTTGTTGTAGTTAGAGATTTTTGCTTCTTTGGTTTCAATTGAGAAATGATTGATGAGTTGAATCAAACTGAGTTCTTCCTCTTTCCTCAAATTCAGCTCTCTAAAAGGGAGTGAAAATACAAATTGGACATCCTGATTGGCTTCTCCTTCAGCCCAGTCCAGAATGAACTTCTGCACAGAGACTGTTTTTCCAATTCCAGCAACACCCTTTGTCAGCACAGTTCTGATAGGTTTGTCTTGTCCAGGTGTGGGTTTGAAGATGTCATTACATTTGATTGCTGTCTCTGGTCTTGTTTTTTTCTTAGTTGTTGTCTCAAGTCGTCTCACCTCATGTTCATTATTGACCTCTCCACTTCCACCCTCCGTGATGTAGAGCTCTGTGTAGATGTTTTCTAGATATTTTGTACTTCCTTGTTTAGCGATACCCTCAGATATTTTTTCAGAGGTCCTCTTCAGCCTGTCTTTGAGTTTTATTATTGCTTCAGCTTGGCAATCATTAGCACAGTCATCTAAATGATCAAACAAGGATATGAGTGTTATGCAACAAAATGGAACACTCCACAAATATGACATATAAAATCTGAGAAAAAGAAAGTGAGAAAGGTAAATTACTAAGTATAATCCTCTTGATCTAAAGTCATTTACATGTCCAGAAATACCCTATAAACCATTAAAAAAGGCATTTCATACATTTACTTTACTACAACAAGTTTTATTCAAATTGAAAGAAAATATTACTTGTATTGTGTTTCTTCATTAATCTCTCAGCAAGATCATTCCTCTTCATCTTTTCAAAGATCTCCATTGAGATCTCCTTAGCTTTGTCACAACCGTATCCCTGCACCATCATATCCACTGTGTCTTCTCTCTTAGCACCTTCTATCCTTCCCTCTGGGATGTGGTTTAAGTCTTTACGAGAGGTCAACCCTTCAGGCTGCTTTAGGTGCCATTTAAATGTATTCATGTCTGTGTCTTTCAGCTCTTCCAGAGTGGCCAACAGCTGATCTTTTACAGTAGTGGGCATTGTAGATCACCAGACACTGGGAAACAACACAGTAAAAACCAAAATATGAATGAAAAAACCTGGTTTAGATTTTGGAGCATTAAAAGAGCAGTAATAACACAATAAATGTTATTTCCACACTACAGCCTTGTTGAGGATAATTCTGTGGATATCAGTTACTCTGCAGACAACCAAAATCATTTTTTGGGAAGTTGGTTTTGCAGTGCATTTCCTATATGTACAGTATAACATGTAGAGGCTCAGGACATTAAAGCCTCTTCCAACTCAATATCAGTCTCCCGAAGACCTGCAGCACAGGCACATCCAGTATGACCACAGACACATCCAGTATGACCACAGACACATCCAGTATAACCACAGACACATCCAGTACGACCACAGACACATCCAGTATGACCACAGACACATCCAGTATGACTGCAGGCACATTCATTATGACCACAGACACATCCAGTATGACCACAGACACATCCAGTATAACCACAGACACATCCAGTATGACCACAGACATATCCAGTATGACCACAGACACATCCAGTATAACCACAGACACATCCATATGACCACAGACACATCCAGTATGACCACAGACACATCCAGTATAACCACAGACACATCCAGTATGACCACAGACACATCCAGGAGGACTGCAGACACATCCAGTAGGGCCACAAATGCACAGCAGAATTATAAAACTGATAGATACAAATGTGGTTCTTAACTAGAGCAAATGTGCATGTTCCTATTATGTCACATGGTGCAAACATGGGTTTAGAGATGGGGGCTGTGTTCCCACTGAGAAAAGGACATTGAAAAGACATTGAATAGACGTTGAAAAGACATCTTTCCAATGATTGTGCTTAGTGGGTTATCACAGCTGTTTACCCACATCTTGTAAGTAGGAGGTCCTGCAGGTTGGGCTGCCTGGGGATTACTAACAGGGTGCACTTGTGTGGGTCCTTTCTTAACCTTTCATAAGGAGGGACAGCAGCATTTGTTAGAAAAGGCAAATTTGCTTCCAGGTGGAAGGAAGCTAACTCACTTCTACAACAATTGATCTGAAGTTGCCGCTAGTGTGAATACCAAGTAGACCCCTCCAAAAAAGAGAACCGCTGGCCACCCAATTTAACAATACACCTTCCAATCAGAGACAAAATCCCATCAACTTCACAAATAAAACACCCAAATGATATTTTATCTATACCACCGTATCTATAAAATGACCCACACACTGTCATTTAAAACTGCCCCATCTGGCAACACTGTCAACAGAGCCTGTTGACTCTTGTGAGCATCCAGTGAGCTATACCAACTGATGTTGTGTGTAGTTAGTGAAGGTGGGTTTGAGGCTGACTGAAGATAAGGGCCTGGAATTACAGTGGTACAGCTGGTAATGAGTGGTGGTTCTGGTGTATGCGTTGGGATTTTGGTGGAGTTAGCAAGTGTGGGTTTTTATGATGATTTACTCGTTTTGTTTCTTTGGGCACTTCACATTTCTTCAGTGTTTGGGTGATTGTTCCGATGATAGAAGTGAGACTTGGATACGACGTGTCCAGTTGTCTGGTCTCCCTACTGTCACCAGTTTTCCTCTGTCTTCCAGTGATGTGCTTGTGATGGGTTTGAAGGTGACGCTCCTTGACTTCTCTACACCATTCCTTCATGACTGTTAGTCTACCAGAAGGCCTGATATGTCATTCAAGGCCAATTTATGTTGTATTGTATTTGGCTTAATTGTTCCTTTTAATCAAGATGTGTAGTTAAGAGGCAGCTGCCCACAAAGACACCAAAGTTATTCCAGTCTCAGCTTTCCCTGAAGGAAACATCTTATCCGATTTAAACGTGATATAGATTAGACAGAGCTCCCCATGCTCCTTTACATCCTGGGGTGGTTTTATACGGCAAGAAATCTAACCTACACTAAACCGCGTCACAATGCTCCTGCACCCTTTGCTTTCACCCATTCCAAAGGACGCCTGCTGAGCCAACACATCTGGGATGTATTCCCTGTATCCTCCCGAAACATTTTCAGAACTTCAACTGTATGAATACACCCCTAGGCAAGGCATGCTGCGTTCAGTAAACATTTTCAAGGCATGCTGCGTTCAGTAAAAGGGTGTGTTTTGGTCACTTTCTACCCCCAGAGGCCCACATCCAGGGTTTCTAGAGTGGGAAGTGAGACAGATTGATGTATCGTTACCAAATATCATTGTATATAAATAATTACATATGTTTATATCACAACTTTTACTGTATTCCTTTTTTTGCAACGTTAGAAAGAAGTATTTTGAAAAGTAAAAGTTTTTTATAACATATGAAAAGTTACGTTCAGTATCAACATATGAAAATTGCCATTTGTTGGGGAATGATGTTGTTCAGAGAAGTGTACTTTTTGTAACCTTAAAATTCATCCTAACCCTAACCGCAGTACTGTAATGCCTAAGCTTTTAATCAAGGTATATTTATGGGGCCATTTTTGTAGCTAAACTATTTACAAATGTGAGTGGAGAGTTGTGTAACTGTATCTCAATCCATGTGCGCGTAATCAGATTTGTAAATACGTAAAATAATCTTTAAATGCTGACCAAATCTTGTGAATGTGTACAGGAATTTGCAAACGTGTATTCAGATTCCGTGTGTGCGTAATCAGAATTGTATGTGTAAAAACATGTCAAGATTTGTAAATGTGTGGACAAATCTGTAAATGCATACATAGAGCTCTAAATGCATAGACAAATCTGTATATGCGTATACGTACAAGTCACCCCTCAGAAACTCATGGTCTCCAATCCCTGACCCTCTTTGAGATAAATTACCATACTGAATTGGTCCAGCCATATACAGTATCTCACAAAAGTGAGTCCCCCCTCACATTTTTGTAAATATTTGATTATAACTTTTCATGTGACAACACTGAAGAAATGACACTTTGCTACAATGTAAAGTAGTGAGTGTACAGCTTGTTTAACAGTGTTTGCAGTACCCTCAAAATAACACAACACAGCCATTAATGTCTAAACCGCTGAATACACCCCTAAGTGAAAATGTCCAAAGTGTCAATATTATGTGTGGCCACCATTATTTTCCAGCCCTAAGTAGTCGGTGGGGATTTCGGCCGGATTTCACTACTTGGACATTTTGGGATTCATTAAACCTATTATGATGTATCCTGGTAATCACAACCCCCTTGGCTACAATAAAAACACATAAAAACAGACTTCCGGATCACCATTTTAAAAACTCATCTATTGGAAAGGCAAAAAAAATATTTTTCGGTATACATTTCTGCCATTCAGCATAATGATTCTTTTTTGAAAGCATTCTAAAGTTTTGTGTCAATGGTATTCCCTCATATTTTCATGCCTTTACTATCAAATTACTCTGTATTGGGTTGAAAATAATGAAGAAATAAAATAATAGAAGGTAAAAAATATAGGCACCCCCAAAAAATGTGGTTCTTCTACCTAGAAATAAAACACAATAAAATTAGAAATAATTATTTTATATCACTTCTTTTGGGGTGTAATGATGCAAAACGGCCACCAGGTGACAACACTAGATCGCTAGTTACGTTTGGACTTATATAATTTATAAACTCAGAAAAATTACCAACTTCTTCCCAGAAACTCAAGAACACCCTCATACTTTGTTGAATATTATTATTTTTTATATCATATTTATAATACAAACAATGTATTATGGTTCAAAACATCATGTACACCCTTCTAATCCTTATTCTTGTCTACACATTAGCCTTTCTAAGATCCATGGTCAATATCTTTGCCTGGTGAAAAGTTCCCACGCTTGACACCATCTGAACCAAATACGTTTTTCTTTGTCTCATCAGACCACAGGACATTCCAGTAATCCATGTCCTTAAAATGTTTGCAGGCTTTCTTGTGCATCATCTTTAGAAGAGGCTTCCTTCTGGGACGACAGCCATGCAGACCAATTTGATGCAGTGTGCGGCGTATGGTCTGAGCATGTGCACTCAACTTCTTTGGTCGTC
Organism: Esox lucius; assembly: GCF_011004845.1. NCBI lineage: Eukaryota > Metazoa > Chordata > Actinopteri > Esociformes > Esocidae > Esox > Esox lucius. Next base: position 6,005,865 of record NC_047579.1, read on the forward strand.
CATGGCGAGGCCTGTTCTGAGAGGAACCTGTCCTGTTAAACCGCTGTATGGTCTTGGCCACCGTGCTGCAGCTAGGTTTCAGGGTCTTAGCAATCTTCTAACAGCCTTTATGTAGAGCAACAGATCCTCAGAGAGTTCTTTGCCATGAGTTGCCGTGTTGAACTTCCAGTGACCAGTATGAGGGAGCATGAGAGTGATGACACCAAATTGAACACACCTGCTCCCCATTCACACCTGAGACCTTGTAACACTAACGAGTCACATGACCCCAGGGAGGGAAAATGGCTAATTAGGCCCAATTGGACATTTTCACTTAGGTGTGTACTCACTTTTGTTTCCAGCTGTTTAGACATTTGAGCGGACAGCCAATGTACACAAATGTTATACAAGCTGTATTCTCACTACTTTATATTGTAGCAATGTGTAATTTCCTCAGTGTTGCCAAATTAATAGATATAATCAAATATTAGCAGAAATGTGAGGGGTGTACTCACTTTTGTGAGATACTATACCTATATAGTATATATATACTATACAGGCCTTTTCATTGCACCTAGAGTTTCTAAACATACAGCCGGAGGTAGGGCTTTCTCCCTTAGAACTCCGCTTATGTGGAATGATCTGCAGATTAACTTTTGTTCTCCGTTGCCATCCTTGTGCAAAGAGAGTGAACTCTGTGTGTGATACTCTGCCCTCTTTCAGGGTGGTTGCGGTTGATTGGTGTGCCTTTGTTAATGCTTGGCAAAGTGGGTGGAGTGGCTTCCTGCTTGTTGTGCCTTGTCCGGGGCCTCCATCAGATAGGGCCACAGTGTCACTGGACCCCCATCTCAGCCCCTTGTTTTATGCTGCTATATTATTGTGCCGGGGGAGTAGGGTCTGTTTTCCTTTGTAAAGGTTTGTTAATCTAAGGACTGCGCTCTCTAAATGTTCCTTGTGTCCTGCTCCGTTTATCCTTAGGAGAATATGAGCCATTGACATCTGCCAATCTCCCGCTCTATTGTCCCCTCCCTCGTGAACAAGACCCTGACTCCTTCACTTAGGGTAACGCCTGAACCCCTACCCGGAGGAGGCACTCCGTCGGTCTCCTGCTGAGAACCATGGCCTCAGATTGGGTGCTAATCCTCAACCCAACCAGTGAGTGCTGAAGGTCACAGACCGATGATGCCATCAGGACCACATCATCTGCAAAAAGCGCTGAGATCCCCAGCCCACAGAATTGCAAGAGGGGGGGGTCTATGTTCTCACTCTGATAGCTTCTCCTGATTGAGAGCATATATTGGATATGGCAATGGTATGTTGTGTTAAGAAGTATAATGTCAGAAGAAGTCTTTTCAAGACAATTAACACAGAAACTTTTTGATTGCTGTGAGGTCCTCGCGTCAGCTCCTCCCCGCCACGCTCCTCACCTGTATACTCCACTGGTGTCATTCGTCAGTGTTATGAATAGAAGGTTTCCAAAGTTGATGGTTAGACTCCCAAGAGCTGACAAACAAGATTAAATGCTACACCAACACAAAGTTGAGATGCTACACCATCAATGAAATGTCACACCATTATAACTGAGTTACTGCAATGTAACTCCTCTGTCAAAGTGCAGTCAACCACAGACCAATAAGTCTTAATGTCATGTGTGGCTCGCTCAGTTTGTAAAGCATGTTGCTTGCAACATCAGAGCTGTGGGTGTGATACCCACAGAAGAGCTGTATAAAAACAATGTATAAAACAAAAGCTACTCTTGATCAGAACTTCTGCTTAATGTGTAATATGTAAATTACTAATGTGTGCAGTATGTTGCAACCGATCCCAGCCTTCACAGTGTTTGTATATTTCCAGTACCTGTGATCAGTATTTCTACCACTCTACCAGGATATGGGTACTGTATGACTCCTTGAGTGAGAACCCTGTGGGACATCACCTGCAATTAAGCTACACATCTGCATCATGTTAATTAAACAACTCTGCACTTTCTTAAATATCTCTGGCTTATAGTAGTCTAGTCTAGGAGCATGACTGAATATTGTAATGTAACCAACCTTGAGCAACCCGTATTATCATATTAGCATTGATGGGATATTAGTCAAAACAAGAAATAGTATCACTAACAAGATGCAATGAGGTGAAACAGGACAACTACGATTCTCCACATGTCTATTGTCTATTTGTTTTCTTGCTGTACCATACCATCCCATGGACCATAATGTCTTCAGTCTATTAAAACCAGCAACATGGACACATGTTGGAAAAGGAGAATGCATCTGTCTGATCCTTATATGACTCCAGTGTCATCTACACAGACACAGCCTTTATTCTGTGTTCTGATAATGTATTGGTGTGTCAGTAATGGAGTATGGGGAGCTGTAGGAGCCAATCTGCAATTTGTGTAGCATGTTGCAGCTTCAGCGGTACTGTGGTCTGTAGCAAGGCGTTAATACCAAACTCCCCTGTTTTGATGCAGAAGGCCGGAAGTGTTGATTTCTCTATTCAGACCACAAGACTACTCATTCAGTCATCTGAAGGTTTCGGTTTGACTCCATGGTAAAAGGTCACCTAAGGATGGATACTGTAGGCAGTTTTAATTCAAGTCAGATCGAAAATGTCTAGTAGACGGTAAACATGCCTTTTGTGTGCAAGCCTTTTGTTATTTTTCTTTTCAATAATGTGCATCTGAACAAAAAATTATTTTAAAAGGTAAAACTCTTGAATTTCGTTTGAGAATATTTTTTTATTATTACAGTTTTAATTTTTAATGAAGACACTTTGAAGGGGTTAAACTTAATTATGCATTTGGAGCTGCAATATTCGGTAGCTAGCCACCAATTTCGTGCAATGTCTGTGTGATCATTATCAGCACATTTTTCTTTAAATACTGGATCAGGTGCTAGAACAAATGCGCCCGCGGTTGTAGACACAGAAGGGGACGCTGTTCTATGGACGTTTGTAATGGAAGAGCGAAGAAGAGTAGTTAGTGTAACGTGGAAACGTGTGCATTCCATTCACATTCGGTCAGTCGAGCTGGTACGGAGCTTGAGTATGGAGTTGCCAGAAAGAGATAAGCGGATAAAATGTGCACAGTACATTATTTATTGCATTATTTTGGAATGTTAGTAAAAATAATAAAGTATTCAATGTTGATCAAAATTTGAACGCAGAAGGCCACGCCTACCCCAACCAATTAGAATTCTGTCATTGGCGCACAGTCAAATAATTCTCTATAATTTCTTTATAAAGTTAAGATCCACAAAAAATACATATTCCCAGTTTTGGTAAATTGTTGCTTGCGCTGTCTAACATTTAGACATTTTATTTTTATTGTTTTCAAATAAAAATTGTTGGGTACGGCTGATAACGTTCAGTTCATAATTTTCCTTATCATCAGTTTTCATAAGATTTCAGCTATCCAAAAAGGGCCATCTAGACCTGAACAGCCCCACTAATATTTTTGTCGGATTTCACCTATCCAAAAATGCCAATTTATGTGGACCTGTACATTCCCACTCAAGTGAAATCAGTTGTGGTTAAAATAATAATACCATACGAAAACCCCTATGGAAAGCATGGTGTGTGGCCATTCAAAATGTGGACTGATATATAACGTTCTAGAACAACATAATGTGGCCATTCAAAATGTGGACTGATATACAACGTTCTAGAACAACATAATGTGACCATTCAAAATGTGGACTGATATATAACGTTCTAGAACAACATAATGTGGCCATTCAAAATGTGGACTGATATATAACGTTCTAGAACAACATAATGTGGCCATTCAAAATGTGGACTGATATATAACGTTCTAGAACAAGGTAGTGTGGCCATTCAAAATGTGGACTGATATATGACGTTCTAGAACAAGGTAGTGTGGCCATTCAAAATGTGGACTGATATATAACGTTCTTGACCGACGTAGTGGCACTGTAGATATGTTGGCATAGGACGTAATCGCGGTTTTTACAATAGTTCCCAAGGAACGTAATTCTTGAGGTATACGGTTGCTAAGAAGGGACCTCCTCACCCCATACTCCCGCAGCACCTTTCACAGAATCTCCCGGGGGACCCGGTCATACGCCTTCTACAGATCCAAAAAACACATGAGCATATTCCCAGGCCCCCTCCAGGATCCTTGTAAGAGTAAAGAGCTGGTCGGTTGTTCCACGACCAGGACAGAATCAGTATTGTTCCTCTTCAATCAGAGGTTCGACTTCTGGCGAACCCTCCATTCCAGTACCTTTGAGTGGACTTTCCCAGGGAGGCTGAGAAGTGTGATACCCCTGTAATTGGCACACACCCTCTGGTCCCCCTTTTTGAACAGGGGAACCACCACCCCAGTCCGCCACTCCTAAGGCACTTTCCCCGACTCCCACGCAGTGTTGAAGAGGCGTGTCATCCAAGACATCCCCTCCACACCCAAAGCCATCCCAAAGTCATCCAAGACATCCCCTCCACACCCAAAGTCATCCAAGACATCCCCTCCACACCCAAAGTCATCCAAGACATCCCCTCCACACCCAAAGCCATCCCATCTCATCAATCCCCGGAGCTTTGCCACTGTGGAGTTGTTTGACTACCTCAGTGACTTCTGCCAGGGGAATTGACGATGCTCCCCTATCAGCCTCCAGCTCTGCCTCCACAATAGAGGGCGTGTTAGTGGGATTAAGGAGTTCCTCAGAGTGTTCCTTCCATCACCCAATAGCCTCCTCAGTTGAGGTCAACAGTGTCCCATCCTTACTGTACACAGCTTGGATGGTTCCCCGTTTTCCCCTCCTGAAGTGGCGGACGGGCCGAACTCCTCCCACACCCGCTGTTTTGCCTCTTTCACAGCAGAGGTCGCAGCCCTTAGGGTCCATCAGAACCTTGCAACCATCTCCAGAGTCTTCCGGGACAACATACAGTGGATATAAACAGTATACACACCCCTGTGAAAATAGCAGGTTCTTGTGATGTAAAAGAATGAGACAAAAATAAATCATTTCAGAACTTTTTCCACCTTTAATGTGACATATAACGTGAACAATTCAATTGTAAAACAAACTGAAATCTTTGAGGGGGAAGAATTCAAAATAAAGGACGGCTTCTCTGACCACCGGTGTTTAAACAGAAATCATTAAATGAATATTCTATCCTGAGCTGTGGCACGTATAAAAATACTGAGCAGGCCCAGTTTGCCACGGTGTTAGTTAACTGACCTTACAGTGGGTCAAGATACACTAGATTCTAGTGCCTGGTAAACTTAGCTCAGTGTAATCCTTTCAACATTGTAAATTGTAAAGAAAAAGGTCCCAGGGCAATTGTGAAATAAGGGCTTGGCGCTGTCACCTGGTAATAACTGAGAACTGATAACTAACAGGAGGTTAATCAGGTGATCCCAGAGGTAAAGGATATCACAAAAATAGTTTGGACCATCTGATAAATTAACTACGGCAATCCCAAGAGAAAGAATTGTGATGTACAAAAAAACATTCACATCAAAACAGTCCTAAAAGTTGCCAGTGTGACTTGAAACATAAAAAAGAATGATAGAGCAGTATCAAACCCTACAATTTGTTACCAGAGGACCTCAACCTGCGATAATCAATAGTTTATTATAATGTAGCCAGTAAAGGGCTACCAGGTAATATTTTATGCCCAAACAACCGTAAAATATTGTGAATCTGTAGGGGACTAATAACCAGTTTAGAATGTGAGGAATGCATAACATATTAGTAACAACCTACCCGTGGAATTCCCCATCCAACTGAGGAGGATATCAAAGCACAGATCAATTTAACCACAGGAAACCAGCCTTACATTGTGAAGGAGCATGTTAAATACTAAACAATTCAAAATGTTGAATTTGGCACCAGACCAGAAAAAGTCAGTCAAAAAATTGAAAAGAAATCATCCTCAGAGGCAGACACAGAAAACAACCACAATATCCTGTTGCAAAGGCAGCTGTAGAAGAACTAAATGTCACAGGGACAGAGCTGACTGCACAAGGCATATCAGACGTAAATACCAACCCTGAGACTAATTTATCAATACAAGTGGTTAAAACAGGATAGGATATAATGACATGTTGAATAGTCCATAGACTACTAACTAAATATGAAGCCCTAAACAGATTTCCTATGATTTATGAGAGTACATACAATAACCCAAGTGCAGCAGTTAAAAACATCCCAATAAAGAAGTTCAAATCCTCTCTAGATATCTTAAATCATTTCTACTTGATACCCTAGCAGTATAAAGTTGACCTAAAACTTGTTTGCCTTGGGAATGGTATAAATTATTACTATAAACCAGATTCCAAACTATAATGAAATATGTACTAGAAGGATTAGATTTTGAAATATATATACAAAGGACGTGTACATTACCGTTGAAGAAAAACACCTGAGCAAAAAGTGGTCCAAAGATGTGCAGATGGCGGTTTAAAAAATAACATATAAAAGACTGAGGTTCTTAGGATTCAAAACAGGTTACAAAGTGATACCAACAATGGAAGACCAACAGAAAGGGAAAGAGTTGAGGCAGTCTGAGACAGTAAAACAACTACAACAAGATCTTGGCGTTACAGGATGCTTAAGAAGCCACATACCAGATTATGCAAAACACTTGAAACCAATGTCCTGTAACATGATGGAGGTGTGGCTGACTTGCATTCGAATAGTTGGATTTAATCAAACAAACATGGAATGCAAAAAACCAACTGATACAAAGCAAAGGGCTGAAGTTCTACAGTTCTACAGTTCTACAGTAATACAGTTATAGTTATACATTTATATGGGCCGGCACAACAGACAGGACAGTAGAGGGCGCTGCGGGCTCAGGTGGCAAATATTTGATTATATCTTTCCATGTGGCAACGCTGAAGAAATGACACTTTGCTACAATGTAAAGAAGTGAGGGTACAGCTTGTATAACAGTGTACATTTTCCAGCACTGCCTTAACCCTCTTGGGCATGGAGTTCACCAGAGCTTCACAGGTTGCCACTGGAATGACGACATCACAGAGCTTTTGGATGGTAGAGACCTTGGGCTCCTCCACTTTCCGTTTGAGGATGCCCCACAGATGCTCTCAGGTCTGGAGACTCAGTGGAGGGGTGAGAAGCAGAGATGGCAACCCCGGCAGAGACACTCAGTGCAGCAACCCTCCCAGAAGACTCAGTGGAGGTGCGAGAAGCAGAGCCCCTGCCGCTACACTTGTGGGGCATCATTGAAGAGCCCCTGCAGCCATGGAAGCAGGAGAACACGAAGACGTCGGAGGAGGACGACGAGGTGCTCCTGTGTCTCAACTGGTCGGGACCATAGAGGAGGAGGTGGATGGGGAAACATCGACAGTGATTTGCAGCACTCCTAACCAGTGTCCAAACTACAGGAGGTGGGCAATTTGTGGCAGATATTTCTACCATTGACTAGCAAATGGCTGGCATCATTGGGGAGATCTGAGTGGAAAAGTCCTAGATGGGGACACTGACATGTCGCTGTGGTAAGGGATGCAGTAAGTTATCATTTGCCATTTGGCTAATGGGGGCGGTGTTGGCATGATGCATACAGTGGTGTGGGAGCCAAAGCACCTTTAGAGGTGTGCGGTTGTTTAGTATTGGGTGTGAGTGCACAGGGAATAGTATCACTACCATATATACTAAATACTGGGTAGAAATTGTTGTCCAATAATTTTTCTCGTAATTTCAAAAATGTTACTACAGTGGTAGAAGACTCAATGATTGAATAGGCATGGGATTCATTGTGTATCTTTCTTATTTGGTTACGGTCACTTTAAGACAGGTGGTGATTGAACAGCTGTGTGTTCTGCTGTAACGAAGTGGGTGTCCAGGGTTTTAGAAGGGTGGAGCAACACAGTTTTCATACTGTAATTGCATGAGTTATATGTAGGAATTACTTTGTCTAAGAAGATTTCTTTAACGTACTCTGTTAACAGTGAAGCAAACGGTATAAACACAATAAATTCTGTTATTCGTAACTACATGGTGTCCCGTGGAAGACTTTTCTTTATATTAGCATGCACATGAGTCAAGAAGCTGTTTCCTCCACCCTACCACCAAAGCCAAAGGCATCATCCACTCTAATAAGTGGAATTCACTATTTGATGGAAGACTGATAGACTGATAAGAAATATGCTAAAGACCATCTTTAACATTATAAATGTCTTTAATGGTCTAAAAATCTTGACTGGAAAAATCGCAATATCAATGAATAGCTTAAAATAAACATAACTTAAATATACATTAACTTCTTTAATTAAATAAATTAACATTGTCATATATAGAATGATATAGAATGTTTGAATTCTTATTGAAAAATATTTGATCATTCTTCTTTTCTTCATAATAATTTTTGTCGGACCGTGTAAGAGGAGCCGGCCAAGAAGAGAACATAGTGAGTGACTGACTGACTGAGTCCCCCTTGTTAAATAGCGTAGTGGTTAGATAAGCGGACCTGTAAACTATAAGTCCCACGTTCGTATCTTCTCACAGGCAAAGCAAAGTACGCATTATGAAATATTCCATATAGACGAAAACTTTGTTGGCTAAAACCTTCAGTATCTACATTGTAGTAAGCCTGAAATAAAACAGTTTACGGTTAAATTGCGACTGTTTCTGGTTGATTTTCAAAGTACACTTCCGTGCATGCGTTTTGGGTCAGGATAGACAAACTAATTTGCTGGCTACAACATACAGTAGTTACATTATAGTGAGCCTTAACTAAAACTGTATACGGTTATATTACAATTGTTTCTGGCATGGAAAAGTTAATCTTCAGGCTCACTAGCAATTGCTCAATTCCTATGATTATTCCTAGGAAGTTAGTAGATACTAGTAAGTCTATTACTGGATAATAAGCTGTTAAAATGGACAGTGGGAAAAGCCATACAGTTCATAGACGCTATGGTGGAGGTAAACTTAATAAGACGGGTTAGTCAGTTTAACACAATGCTCACTGGTGTCTAGCGACTGCTGAAACGTGTAATGCTGTGGCGTAGTGGTTAAAGTCAGTGCCTCTCACGTGGAAGTCCTAAGTTCTGATCTGTTGAGAGTAACAACATTTATAAATTGTTTACGGAATAAAACTGTTTATGGTTATACAGTATTGTGACTATTTCTGTTAGATTCCACAATTCTCTCGTCTTTTCACTTGATGAAAAAGTTAGTTATTGTCACCTTTATTGATAGTTCTTGTATCGATTTCATTCACGAATGAAAGAAAAAAAGTACGTTGTTATGCCATGAAATAGAAATATATGTTCTTATGCCATGAAATGAAATAACTTTGGCAGACTCGCTAGCAATTACTAAATTCTTATGACTATTCCAGTAAGTTTGTAGATACTGGCTTGCCTAGTTTCTTGTTTAAAAATACCACAGACCCCCTGCAATTATGCCAAGTGACATGACATTCAGCACAATGCTGCTCAGCTCTTTCAGTTGGGAAGTGGGGCTGGTTGAGGGGTACGAGGATGGGCAAACAGGGCGGATGAGCCTGAAGCTGCATCTGTTGGGCCTGGCACCAGACAGGGGCAGGAACAACTGATTTAATATCAATAGCTTGCTATAAGTTTGTCTGCATTCATTAAATGTTGGTTAAAAGATGAAAAAAATTTAAACAATCATAATTTTCTGTTAAGATATTAAGTAACTAACCTTAGGTGTGCAAAAGTAGCCTATTTCACTATGGACTACGTAAGTTAACAGGGTAATTTCCACCACTCACGGACACCCACCTTCCTTCTTGAAAAATTGGATAATATTCTGTAACGATCTGAAGGGGCCGGATTTAATTATTCATAGATGCAAAGGACTGTGGTACAGTGTGAGAATCTAAACAGTGGTTACCGTGACCGAGCCTTACATGGCCAGTGTACATGTTCCTTGTTGAATCCTGGTATTCTGTATTGGTAGGAACACAGGAATTGTATAAAATAGCAGTTTCTGTCTAAGGCTCTATTCTTTCATGCAATTTTGCCACAATATTGTCGCCCTTTCTTTTTTCTCTTCTATTCTTTTGTTTAATTTGTCAGTACACATGTGAATTACTACTTTTTGACCAAAGTGGAGAACTTCTACACTACTTGTAAGATCATAGGCAAGAAGACAGAATGTGTCCTTAAGCAACAATTTTTTGAGTAATACAAAAGTATAGCCCACTGTCATCTTTGATGTCATAGTGCAGTTTGCATGCCAAAGCAGGTCATGAAATTTATACATTCTCATAAATGGGTATTCATCTAAAAATTTGACTACACTGGAAAGAGTATATGGGTGTTTGCTAAATATCGAAGTAAAGTAAAGCTTCTAGGTAAGTGCATGCTCACTGTGTCCATTTTTATAAGCAAAGTCTTTGGGGTATGGGTAACATAACAGTTGGAATGTTGGGAGCCTTTTGATTTTTTAGATACATTACATATCTGTTGGACTGAAATAAGATATTCACCGATGCTTTCTGTAGAAATCTCCCTTGGTTCTACTATGAGATGTTTTGTGTTTAGTCTGTGAATGTAGAGCAGGTCATTTGCCAAGAAGTTAGCAGGTAGAATTTCCTGAACAAGATCTTCAACTATATCCTTTACACAACTATAATGAAGTTGGTGTTGAACCATGGATTGTGAAAACATGGTTGAATCCACTGCTTCTAACTGGGAAATGAACTGGGAAGTGACAAGATGGTTTCACTTGATCAGCTCTAAGTAATCTCTTATGGCATTCTTGAAATGCTAATGTACTTTTTAGAAAAATCTAAATGGGTAACGCTTCATCCACTGTATGGTTGGAAAAGTAGTCATACTGTGGAATCACAGAAATATCTGATTCTGCATCATGTTGGTGTACATCACTACAATTGATTTGTGTCTGAAGCTCATTAGCTACTTCATAGAAATATATAACCCCTTCTGTACTTATACTAACCCCTTCCCTATTCCTGCCAACAGAAATGTGTATGTCATCAGCCCAAATATTAAAAGTGTCAAAATCCAGCACTGACCAGAAATGCCCCCCTGTAGATGTTTTACCTGAATGGCATATCACAGAGCTCAATCTGTACTTCTCCTTCTTATTGCCAACAACTGGGATTTCAATTGTATGGGAGGGAAGAACTGAGTTTCTATTAACTGTAAAGTTGTCTGCAACAAGGGGCACAAAAAACACTAGAATATCTGGTGTGGTGTTCCAAACGGTTTGTCTAATCAATACACCATCACACTGACTGCATTTCTTGGGTACTCCACCATTGGTGATTAGTTGTCTGAAGAGAATATCAATGGATGATGTGTCTGTATTCAGTCTGAGTTGAAAATGCGAGTTGAAGTAATGCTCATTGTGTGAGATGCTGATTTTGCACATTTCACATCTATCAGTATGCATAGCACTGACCATTGTTTTGATACCCAGCTGTTGTAACCAGGGGAGTAATTGATATATAAAATCTAGCGGGTCATTATGCTGACCTAATTTCAATGATGGAATGGTGTGGTTAATCTCTATCAAAACTTGCTTTAATACACAATGCTTAAATTTGTGTCCAGGCCTCTGAACTGCAGACAACAAGAGAGCAGCAAAGTTCTCTTTAATATCTGAACATTCTGTAATGGATTGTGAGTCTTGTTGTGGAAATTCTGAAACCTGATGCATTTTCACTGTTTAAAGGACCGAGTCCCATTGTTTGGATGTGAGAATGAATGAGTTACTAGTTTAAGATGCCGAGAGGGATCTGGTGTTTGCCTAGGGGGCATCCTTGACCGGCACCAGAGGATTAGATGGTTACTCGTAAATCAGTAAATCTGTGTAACCCTTTAGTGTCTCTGTTGATTGTCCAGACATTGTGTCTCCTCAGGAGTTGAGAAGGATAAGGTGGGGGGACAGCCCGCCCTTTGGGTAAATGTTACAACAAGACAGATGGCAACAACTTACCACACCCCTTCTAACATTTGAAATAAATACGGATTGTTCATGTCTTACGGCAGAGACTCCTCAGACGATTATGTTTGTAAGCGGTTGACACGTCTCTCACATTTGCAAATGATTAATAAACTGTGCCAAGAGAATTTTGTCTCTGTTTCTTACTCCTTTAAGAGTGTCGATCGATGGAATTACCATCACAGTCTAGATTTTTAAAAGTAGTTTTTACTATGCTGAGATGTAACAAAGACTGCAAGGTTGAGTTGAACCAACGGTTTGAAGCTCTGTTTTCAAATCTACATATAGTTCTTTTAGGATCATTCATAAAATCCTGCTGAGAATTTAACAATTTGGCCAAAATTGACTCTTTACACAATGCATTCTGATCGTTGGTCATCCCTATCTTTTCATTAAGACTAAATGAATTAGAACTTATAGGTGGAGGAACCTGAAAAGACCTACGAAGATGCTTCTGTGCTTTTTTCCTTTTCTCCCAGCATTCCTCTGATGTGTTGCCTTTTGGGATTTCAAACTTTGATTTTCTCACATATGTCTCTCTGTCCAGCTTTATGCAGAGTGTACAGTTTGCCAATACATTCGTCAATTCTATGATATTTTTATCATCAAGGAATATAACTTTTGTGTTTTTGAACTTTTCTTATTCTGTCTTGGTTTTGACTTGTATGATTCAGAAAACCTCTGTAAATCTCCTGTCATCAGGTCAGACCATAGACTGTAAAAAAAAATGGACGACGCCCTTTCGCTCTTTTCCATTGGTGAAAACTGAAGCCGCCAGTGTCCCGATACGGCGCTGACATCTTGGACTTGCGTCTGCGCAGATAGCGATCTTGGGACCAGTTCTGCGCAGTAGTTATGCGCAGTAGCGAGCAGGAAGTAAAGCAGTAAAGCCGCGAAATCAACGGCCCCACCCCTGTGCCCCACCCTCACTCTCCCTCGCAGAATGCGCATACCGTAATCAATCGCAAGTACAACCTTTGCATGTTACATTAAATAACTAACTAAAAACCAACTTATTTTAAAAACAAAATCTTGAATTTACATTAGCGTGATACAAACTACAGTAAAAGACAGAAACCAGCTTCGGAAAAAAGATATTTGAAGGGTAATTTAATTGTTTAGTTGGTCTCGCGTCCCATTGAATAACATGGGGAGGGCGGGGTTTATGACCTATACTGGGACCACTCACCAGGGGGCGATCGAGACGTTTTGGCTTCACTTTTCAGGGCTTGTGCGGCACGCTTGGGTCAGACCAAATTGGTATTACAGGGAGAAAGTTTTTGAATAGTGTGTCCAACAGCCCTTTCTTAAAGTAAAAGTTCTGATCTGTGCATTGGACACTACTGCTAATATCTCTGATGCTTTTTTCTCGCATTTGAATAAAATAAAAGGTGATTTTATGTATTTTAGAAATTCCTGTTCACCCAGTCGCTCAGATAATCTGCCATCTAATTCATCCATTGAGTTGCATGGTTCACTTTTACAATGGCTGTTCAACCTTCCTGCTTGACTATGCACACTTACAAGGCTCTGCATTACCAATGTACTATTAGTTCTGCTCCCCAGGACTATGCAAATGTCATACACCAAAGCACAGATTTCCTTGAGATGTGTGGAATTCAACAACAAGCTGAACATGTATATGTAAAACCTCTCTGCTTTTAGGTCTTTGGTTAAAACATACCTGTTCTCTTTAGCATATTGATGATTTTTCTTGGGCTGTTTTTACTATTTTACATTTGTGTCTTTGTTTTAAAGTTAATCTTAGTCTAGATGTTCTCTATATGTTTATGGGTTGTTTTGCTGCTTTTATTTTTATATGCTTGTTCTGTAAAGCACTTTAGTCTGTCTAGCATTTAAATGTGCTATATAAATAAATGAACTTGAACTTGAACTTGATGTATATGCCAACTCTATACCTATCATCTTTACCAGAAAACTGTTTTTTACAGAGTTTGCTAGCCTGTCGCATTAAATTACTTTCACAAGCTCGTATGATACAGAAGTCAAGATCTCCTGTTGTGGCATGTCCTTTGACTATTCTCCAGCAACGCTGCAAATACATCTCCATATTGTTGTTGTTAAACACTTTCATAGCTGCATTCAACAGCACTAAGGACCTATCACTATTCATTTGTAAAGGGTACTGCATTATTGTTAAACACCAGCCTTTCTTTGTCTCTCATTGTATTCGGAAACTGCTCTACTGCACTCTGTGTATGATCCTCACTTATCATAACTGCAACTCTAGACTTGATCACACCACCAGTGGCATCCCAGAAAGCTGCGCTGTGCTTGGTCATATCATGCCAGAGTCTGATTCCCCCCTCAGTAAAACAAATTACCTTAAAAGGAGATACTTGTAACACATGAATGAACCCCTTGATGACCTTATTACCGTCATCTTCATTCTCCAGTTTTTCTTTCAGTAATTGCAGTGAGTTGATTTCATCACAATCCAAAAAGTTCTTTGTGCGTTGTTCTGATTTTATGTTTCTCAGCACTGATGTATCTACTCCAATGCCACTTCTGTTCTGAGCCACTAAACATCGGAGGTCAGCATTTGCTATTAATTCCCTGTGAACTTTATATGGGGCAGTATTATGTAATGACAATGCAAGTTTCTTCCTCTCTGGACCATAAAATGGTCTGGCCTTGATATCATCTTTAACAGAATGTATAATACTGCCTGAATATGAGACGTGGAAATCTTGTATATTCACATTGTTCAGAACAATATTAAATGTTAACTCGCATGAAGAATGCCCACAGCATCCATTTATTGTAAGATATTTCTTTTTTGATATCCTTTTCTGAGCAACTGTGAATTGATGATTTTGAAAAGCTACTACACAGTAAGGATTGGACTCTTTAATTTTTTCTGCATATAGACCTACCCATGAAAATCTCTTAAAATATCTACCACTCTTTTCAGAATGGACCCTGTCCCATTCATGATGAGTCAAAGTAAACACACTTGTTTGGAGTGGGAAGCCTGAACCCTCCAAAATCTGCTGCATCTGGCCAAACACACTTCAGTGTATCCTTGCTTATACTGATATCAACCTCTCCAGAAAAATGTTGCTCATAAGATTTAGTTTCCATAGAGCTTGCAATGTCCTCATCAGATGCACCTTTATCAGAACTGTCTGTCTCAAACTGATAGTATTCATTTCCAATATCTTGAGTGTCTGAGATTTGATTGGGTACTTTGGACATTGATACTTCACCATATGAATTATAGGCTACATCGGGATGAACATCAAAACCAGTTTCTTTATCTTCAAACGTGTCTAAAGGTTGCAAATTAAGTTGGCCTTCCGTGGGTGTTGTCTGTCAAGTTGACATTCTCTCATTTAAAGTGTCTTTAGGAAACAGATGTTCTACATGAGCCTCATTTACATTCTCTGTTTGTATCATTTTGTTGAGTTGAATCTTGTCCTCACTAGACACTCACTAGAATGTATAAATGATTCACAGTCTCCTTTAAGAATGAATCCATTTTGTAATGGCTGTACTTTAATGCAACATGATTCTGAGCTGCATAAAAAAACTGCAGATTCTACATCCTTTTGTTTATCTGGGGATAGGTAAACACAATCAAAGTGATACCAATTTGCATCACATGCTAGCATAGGTCGTTTACTGTTTTTCTCTGATTTACAGAAACAAAACACTGTTTTGGGTTTCTTGTGCTGTGTGACACATTCCTCCTCACCATATTTATGTTTTACTGCTTTCCTCCTCTCTACTCTGTGTTTAATTGGTGTTCTTGTATCAATTAGTTTACTGTCTTTGATTTTGTCATACTGACTTAAGGTTATGCTGTCATCTCCTATATCATTACATATGGATGACTGACTCAAAAGGTTGGTCAACTCAACTCAACTCAAGACCTTGAATGTTACCATAATCAAAGATTTTTGACATTACGATTTGTAACTCGAGGTGTCCCAGTTGGCATTGGTAAAGATTGGGCAACTTCCTCCCAAAATGTAAAATCAAATGTGTCATTATGTTGCATAACGACATGATAATCTAAAAATCTTCGTCGATACTAAATTTTTTTGTGTTCCCCAAGATCACAACCCCCTCCATACAATTTATGTGTCAAATTTGCATGGAGTCTTTGCCTCAGCACCACACGATCGATACCTTCTCCTTGTTTCAACCCCTCCGCCAAACCTGACCCTCACAACTCCCTGCCCCATGCAGTCCTGCAACACCTCTTTGAACAGCACCCTTCCCTACTGTACTCAGCTTTGTGGCACGCGTTTCCACTCTCTTCCTGGACCTGCTCTTCCGCTTGGGTTCAGTCTCTTGTAGTGGTTCCTTCTGAACTCTGTAGGACTTGGGGAAGCACAGGCAGGACACCTCCATGTCAGGCTGACCATTGATGGGGATCTGTTTGTAGCAGATGACGCCTCCATTAACAGCACCCTGTAAATTATTTGAATATTTCAGGTTAAACAGTGGATATAACAATTTCTAACATGCCCTACAAAATACATTTTTGATGACCACAATAACATACCCGGCAGATCTCTTGATAGTACTCCTCTGCACGCCAGCTTGGCACAAAAAGCATTTTGCCTCAACATGGCTGAACTGATGGAGAAGCAACACAGGTAGGAGCAATCAGTGTAGTGACAACAGCTCCTGGTGGTCCATCAGTGAGTTCAGCGGCCGGACCAACCTGACGTTCACCCGGATCGTCCTGAAATCATGAAAAACCACATTCATGTTCTGGACACAGCATATAAACCTAGGCTAAATGAAAGAAAAGATAAACATTTAGAAGAAGCAATCTGACACAGAATTGGATGACAAGAAGTAAATCTTACGACTGGACAATCCTCTGCCAGGCCAGACTCAGAGGCAGTACATTCAGGTGATGCATCGATGAGTTCAGTGGCCTGACCAACCTGACGTTCACCCGGATCGTCCTGAAATCATGAAAAACATTTCCTACAATACATTCACTGCGGCGTATAGAATAGTTCTTTTTTTATAGCCCAATATATATTTCATATCCATTGAGTTGCATTGTGGCCAATGGGGTGGGTGGAGTAAAACACCAGCAACAACTGCAAATACACAGTGCCCCTTGATTTCTTTGCATATAATTACTCTATCCACTCTCCTGAACATTTCCTACAATACATTTTTACCATATACACTAAGCAAAGTGTCAAAATCGATACATTTAATATTATTAAAATCGCGTTTTACCGCGGACTTCTATTTTTAAATCAATCGGCATATTGTAGCCTAGTAGTATATGGTAAAATATGCAATGTCCAATGTGTTGCTTTACGCACATGCGTAAATTTTGGCTATTTTGTCTTGTTTTCAAACTGTATGGATATGCCCATTGAAAGCCCAACGTTTTACCACCTATTAGTCCTAGCAGTTTTTGGATCAGCTACAGGCTGTAGGGTTTTGACGCTTATATGCCTATACGATGGTGCAGGAAACAGTTTGCGCATTCATGTAGGCTGTTCATATTTCTATTGGTAATATTTTTCCCCTGTGTTTCAGTTGACATTCCTCTACCAGCTTGGTATTTTTTTTCAATTCAACCACAAGGCTGTGCATATGCATGGGCTGAAATTTGCATAGAGATACGCACACTTTCCTGTCAAGTTCAACATTGGCCCAGTCCCAATGTCCTCCCTAAACCCTAAGTCCTGAACCCTCACAGCCCTAACTGACGTCACCTAGTAAGTGATTAAGTGTAAGAGGCCGCAGGGGCTCTTAATGCTATAAATAGTAATGGGACGGCACTATGCGACTTTATTATGTTACCTAGAAAACGCTGAAACATGTTGCTCGCTATTGTGGGTACTTTCTTCGCAGCTAAGGCACTTAAAACCTGTCAAGGATAAGGCCAAAAAAAGTCAATTTCTGCCTAAAATGATGTTCCCAAATCTAAATGCTTGTAGCTCATGACCTGAATATAGTAGGAAATAAATGTTGGTACCATTTCAAAGGAGACTCTGTAGTTTGCAGGAATTATAAATGAATGCAGGAAAGTATAACACAATAGATTTGTCAGAAGATAAAACAAACCAAAAACATGCGTAAAAAACTAAATTCCTCATCATGTTTGAGTTGCAGTGGGGAAGGCCAAACATGGATTAGTCACCTGGAGGAACTTTCCACTTGATCTACTAGATGTCAGAAGGATCTGGGTAAAGTTTCATGGCCATTTGATATAAAATTCAATGATCTACGTACTCATTTGTAAAGCAAGCCCAAAGTGTCCTTTCCAGATTGGCCACTTTGTGCCAAATTGGCCACTTTGTGCAAAATTGCATTTCTGAATTTTCAAGTTCATACATACACAGATCATTCAACAGTGAAAAAGTGATTAATATAAGGGTTACACACTCCCAGGAATGTTATACATGATGGAAAATTAGCTTTCCTTCATCAAGGTTCTAACAGGAGGCGCCACAAGGAGGCGGGTCCAATGATCTAACTTGTGTGGTGTTTGTATCATGTGGTGATTGTGAGGGATTTGTCTGTAAGTTGCTTATAATCACACATGTTATGAATATATCAATACACATGTTCAATTAATCACTTCATGAAATATTATTAATGTGAAATCCAGACACACTGATAGCGACCTCCCGAATGATATACTCCACCCACACACACACCTGGACAGTGAGCTCTCATCAGGATATGTGCATCTTGACCCGGGGGTCATCATGAGTGGCCTCCCTAATATAGTATCCTCCTGTACACAGACAGTTACGACCCTAAAATGTATGACTGTGTTGAGTTCATTGGAAGGATGACCCAAAAATGAACTATAAGGTGGTCTATGACCCAAAAATGAACCATAATGTTTAGTTATTAGCTTTAATTTAGAACACTCAGGAAGAAAAAGAGAACAAAGTAGAGGGTCCTATCTCAGGAGACTCTCAAAGGATGGTCAGATGGCGTTATGGGTAAAAGAGACATTGTTGCTTTGCTGAACCACCTGGAGGAAAGTGGACTGAGTTACACAAACGGTGCCGGCACAACAAAGGTAAGCAAATTTGCTTTTAGTTAGTATGTTTGTGTAATTCAGATCATATAACTCTGTGGTGGGACATCAAGCACTGGTCTTCCCAAATTTAACGAACCTTGAATGTTGAATGCACATAGTATTTTTGAAGGCACATGGTATTTTTGAATCCAATACATTGTATGCATGCTGTAACATTGTAAATAAGTCATTGTGGTTAAGGAAAGCCTCGGACGAGTAAAGGGCCGACGGCTGTAGTTAGATAACGCCTGGAGCGGATGAGTAAAGGGCCGGTGGGTGTTGTGAATGAGTGCCTGTCCCATAGAGACAGCACAGGTTAGACCTGCGGGACAGCACACAAATGACCTTTGGTAGGGCAGCCGGGGCACAGGCTGGCTGGTGCGTGTGTGTGATCGACTCACGGCTTTATACAGTAGCCTCGGTAAAAAGCCTGCGGGTGTTTGTGGAAAAGGCTCTACCCATTACGGTGACCTGTGGGAGTGACTGGAGACACCAACAGGTAGGGGTAAGAGAGACCTACTGCTGTGTGTCTGTGTGTGTAAGAGATACGGTCCGACAGGGTTCTTCCTCCCCACGGGAGAGTGACAGGAGTCCTGTGGACGCGTGCGTGCACAAATGAGTTACACGGAGTTGGTTAAGGTGGAATTCCTCTATAGGAGAGAAAGAGAGGGACGCGGTTAACTAGGTCTGTGGGGGTGCGTGGGGAAGGTTAGGTTTTTGTGTCAAGTAATCTCTAAATAAATGTATATCAATATGTGTGTGAAAAGGCCTGTATAAATATATGTGAAGATTGGGTGTGGTGAAACAGATTTCCATATGTAAGAGTGTGAAACGAGTATGACGAACGTGTGTATGAGAGGAGAGCGTCTGGAAGGGTACCCAGGTGTGTGAGAGGAGAGCGTCTGGAAGGGTTCCCCAGGTGTGTGAGAGGAGAGCGTCTGGAAGGGTACCCAGGTGTGTGAGAGGAGAGCGTCTGGAAGGGTACCCAGGTGTGTGAGAGGAGAGCGTCTGGAAGGGTACCCAGGTGTGTGAGAGGAGAGCGTCTGGAAGGGTACCCAGGTGTGTGAGAGGAGAGCGTCTGGAAGGGTACCCAGGTGTGTGAGAGGAGAGCGTCTGGAAGGGTACCCAGGTGTGTGAGAGGAGAGCGTCTGGAAGGGTACCCAGGTGTGTGAGAGGAGAGCGTCGGGAAGGGTACCCAGGTGTGTGAGAGGAGAGCGTCTGGAAGGGTACCCAGGTGTGTGAGAGGAGAGCGTCTGGAAGGGTACCCAGGTGTGTGAGAGGAGAGCGTCTGGAAGGGTACCCAGGTATGTGAGAGGAGAGCGTCTGGAAGGGTACCCAGGTGTGTGAGAGGAGAGCGTCTGGAAGGGTACCCAGGTGTGTGAGAGGAGAGCGTCTGGAAGGGTACCCAGGTGTGTGAGAGGAGAGCGTCTGGAAGGGTACCCAGGTGTGTGAGAGGAGAGCGTCTGGAAGGGTACCCAGGTGTGTGAGAGGAGAGCGTCTGGAAGGGTACCCAGGTGTGTGAGAGGAGAGCGTCTGGAAGGGTACCCAGGTGTGTGAGAGGAGAGCGTCTGGAAGGGTACCCAGGTGTGTGAGAGGAGAGCGTCTGGAAGGGTACCCAGGTGTGTGAGAGGAGAGCGTCTGGAAGGGTACCCAGGTGTGTGAGAGGAGAGCGTCTGGAAGGGTACCCAGGTATGTGAGAGGAGAGCGTCTGGAAGGGTACCCAGGTGTGTGTGTGTGTGTGAAAATTCCTACAAAGCAGTGAGCCTGAAGGGAAGAGAAGCTGTGTGCTTGGGGGTGTGAAAGCTGTGAGAGTGGCTGACTACATGCAGAGAAGGAGAGTGCTGTTATAAGTATCACAGGTTTTAAGTAATAATTTGTACAACTCAGAAATTGTTCTGTGATTACGATTAGTAAGTAACGAAATGAGTGAGGAGACCACAACCTCCAAAGTATTTATGAAACGTAAATTCTGCAGCACTATAGACCACAAAATATTCACAGGACCCGCCGACACTTCTGTACATTTATTCCTGACCCAGGTATTTGAATACTGTGTGGTTGAGCAGTATCACACAACCACAAGACAATTGTTAGGAAGTCCCGATTTCTCTGAGTCAAACGGAGTACAGCTAATTTGGATCAGGTCGGGAGGATTCAGACTTTGGTCCGGTCAGCCAGATTTAGATGAGCCTATTATTAGACAAATATACAGTCCAACTGAAGAAGTGTGGTTTTAAAACAAAAACGGTTAGTGATACATTTATTTAGGAGTTTACTTACGAACTGTCATTAATCACGGCTAGACCCGTGTCTTAGAACAGCCCGGTAACAATTTCATAAATTGACGGGTGCTCACTTTCATACATTTATCACGGTCTAGACCTGTGGTTCAGAATATATTAATGGCTGCTGATAATTTCATACATACATTTAGCACTTCCAAATCCTTGTCTCACCACCTCCTTGAAACTAGCTGATACAGCCAAATTCTAAGTCCGGGACCATGGACTATACAAAAACTTTTACCCATAACGCCATCTGACCATCCTTTGAGAGTCCCCTGAGATGGGGCCCTCTACTTTGTTCTCCTTGAAACTAAGTGCTCCTGGGACCCCCTCTGGGAGCACACCGGCAGTAAATTCAGTACAGCCCGAAACATAGACAGGACAAAGGTCCAAGGAAACCGTAGGATTAGACAAGAGCAGTAACACTAAATCAACTACTTAGCTTTCAATATGGCTGGCACACCTGTACAAATATTGGCTAAACGGTTCCCGTTGTATGGGGAACAAATCAAAGCAATATCTAAAACACTAGAAAAGCAAACTAAAAAGTTGATAACTAAGTGGCCCAAAGACGGAACCTTTGATGTGGCGCTTTGTGAACAAGCTCCAACGTGAAAAAGAACAGGAGGTTATGAAAATGTTTCTGGAGGAAGGAAGGGGCCAGTTAGCCAGTTTGGCCCAGGCCCGGTGTATGTTACAGAGTGACGAGGAAAGGACAGCTGAGAAGGTTAAATGGATCGATGAGCCCCTGGGTGCACAATGCCCTCTGGTATCAGGGGTAGTAACGATCACAGAGGAAGTTGAGATGGACAGGGACAAACCCCGGGCGTCTTCCACTTTGGAGAAAAGTAGACGGCTTAAGGGAAAACCTACCATTCAAGTAGATTGTTCCAGAGAATGTTTAGATTGGTTGGAGTGTAATAAGACGGGAGGGGAGAAATCGAGAGACAGGGAAAGCAGGTCTAAAAGCTGTGAGCGTAAACTTGACGAGCAAGTAGAACAACTTAGGGAGTCACAGTGGGGTGGGTCAGATCCACGGGGTGACACAGACAGCCAGGCAGAGGAGGAACAGGAACAGTCTGAGGAAGAGTATGAGGGGGCCGCAGCTGCTCCTGGCCGCTATGGCAGGGAGCCAAAAGGGTAGACTAAGGAGCGCAAACACATTAAAAGCACCCAGTCAGTATACCAACATGGCACCTATTATAGTCAAGGGGCATTAACATCATTATGTACCATGGCCAACTCAGGACATGGAGGGGCTAGTTGTGAAATTGTCTAATCTCCACAATGGGGCTGGAAAATGGATTAGAGTGCTTGAAGAATTGACCAAGGGTAAAATACTGGCGACAGGGGACATCAAAGCTTTGCTGGTCAGAGTGCTGGGTACGACTAAAGCGGAGGCGGTGCTCAAAGATGGTGGCATGGCATGGACAATCGGGAGTGTTGTCGGAGATGGGCGGTCCTTGGATCCCTACAGACATTTACTGTGGAAGGCCCTGAGGGACGAGATCCCGGCTGTGGTGGACACTGATGTTTTGAGAGGGGCTCCACTGGGAGACACAGACAGTCCTGCTGAATATTTGCAAAAGCAGGCGGAGAGATGGAGAATGGAAACTGAGCATGACCCAGAAACTGACAAACTTGTGTCTCATATGTTCAGGAAAGCGTTGGTGGAAGCTATGCCGACTCCCATAAGAACCAAGCTGGAGGATGCTGTGGGGCTGACTACTTCAAAGACTCACAAAGAATTTAGAGACTATTTCGTTCATGCTATCGACAGATACAGACAAAATGCAAAAAGACTGGCTAAACAAAGGAGGGACATTCAGAGAAAACTCACCCAATTACAGCTTGATGACCTGACAAAAGCCCCAGTTACTACAGAGGCCCCACCTCCAGGGAGGTCAACGCTCAGCACAAAAGCCACAGGCTATGTATGGACCTCCCCAAAAACCAGTAGCAAATGTGTACTCACAGCCCCCAAAACAATATCAGAATATTGGAAGGTCTCAACCTCAGAATCTAGGTGGGCCCGGGGCCCCGAGGAAAGTCTGTTGGGGGTGTATCTGCAGAAGGGCTTTAATGCCTGTCACTCTCCTATGATTTTCATTAAAGTCTATTGGATTCACAAGTTCCTGAGTTGAAGTGCTTTTTGTTTTGGTCGTTGTGGACTTGGTTTTCCACGACATGATCTAACATGTGGTGTTTGCATATTATGTGGTGATCTACCATCATATGTGGTGTTTGTATCATATGTTAGATCACCACATATGATGTTAGATCATATCTGGTATCTATGCCTCCTTACACACATAGATAGTAAGCAAACAGTTGGCAGGAGTAGAAAGGAAGAGAGTAGAAGGGAATAGGAGAAAGAAGGGGGAGACATTGACTTCTGGGAAATCTCTGAAATGGCCAGTCAGATGATGGCGTCACAGTGGGGGTCAAGAGCCAGAGGGACATCATGTATCACTGTTGGTTATTCAGGGAGAAATATGGGGATGAATAGGCCATAAGAAACAGCCACAAAATGTCATAGCCAAATCACAGACAATTGGTTACATAATTGGATTTTGTTGTACAACGCTGTGGATTATAAAAACAGAATTTATCAAACAAAATGACACTTGGTTATTTCTCTGGGACCATCAAGATAAGAAATCAGAAGAAGACGGCTCATTGTAAGTACACAATTTACCACCAGACACCAAACTAGTGACCCTGGTGCCATTTTGTGAATGTTGACTATACTCAAACACTTGCATAGGAGTTAGTCGCCGTAATAGCTACTTTAAATAGTGTACTGCAGTTAGATTCACAAGATTCTAAGCTTTCTGCACATATATAATATGCCTATAAAAAATATATATATATTTGCACACTTTGTGGCATAAACGTTGGGTGTCCCGGCGGCGGGACGTCTCAGAGAATTAACAGGCAGCCAGCGTTAACACCGACTGCCTGATTTATATGTCTTGCAGGCCCTTGCCCTACAGAGTGGACAAGAGGTAATTGTGAATAATCTATATTTGTCAATAACCAATGTACTATTTTTGGTGAAAACATCATCGTTAAGCAAAAACGTATATAATAATATGTAGTTGAATAAACTAGGTGTGTAATAAGGTGATTGCATTCCTCTGATTTCATGTGTTCTATGTGCCATCTTATATCCTTGTTATTAGTTTACCGTTTTTCTTCTCTTATTAGGTGGGTTTTCCAGGATTTTTCTCTCTTCCGGGTTTCCCCTGGTATCCCGTGTTTCACGTCACAACGCAATGAACTGTGGGTAATTCTCTCAGGCAAAGTCTACGGAAATGTAGACTTACAAAAAGGGTGCATAAAGTGCTCAAAATGTCTGCGAAAGAGCCCTCATGCATTTGACAATTTGACAGTGGGAGAGCACTAAGCCCTCACAGACTTAGCAAGAACACGCTTCAAAGTCCTTGAGTGTGGACATTGGGATTGGGCCATTGATAAATGCCAACCTTTGCATCAAAACTGGCTTGCTCATGGTTTACGCACATATTTGTGTGTATGCACAATCGATACATTAGGCCCCAGGACCGTGCAATATTTGCCCATTCTTCCTTGCAGAATCAAAGGTTTACTGCCATCTAGTGGATGATACTAATCCAACACTTGATTGGGGTAAAGACACAAAAGTGATACTGAAAGTAATATTATAATTTTTTTGGTCCTGGACCCTCTTTGAAACAACTAAACTAAAGAAATACAATTAGTACAGTAAGTGTTTGAGAACAAAAAACTATTCTCAAGGGCATCAGTGGGGTGTCAGTGGCTTGGTGGTTAGGGAGTCAGACTTGTAACTGAAGGGTTCCTGGGTTGAATCTTGACAGGGCTAACTGTCATTGTCTTCCTGGGCAAGGTACTTTATCCTATAGCTCCTATAATCCTATAACTTTCTGAGACTTACCTGAAAGATGTTTTGAGGAACAAAGCCAATACTCCCAGCAACCAACCTCATAGTGTAAGTTTCCTAATGCTGGTCCTGGAACGAGCTGGTGTACAGTTTTGTACATGGCAAGCACTAACACAACAGGTGAAAGTAATCATTAACTATTGTATTAATAATCAATCTGATCAGTATTTTATTGTGAACATTCTGACAAAGGATTAAAGAATGATACGCCTTTCCAAAAGATTTAGTTTGATGTTGCAATGTAACTACGCACAGATCGGAACTAATGGCCTGAGTGAACTAGTTATCTATCTACCGCCTTCCAAAACTTAACATTTTGTCCTTATCAATTTGGAGTGCCACCTTAACGTGGTGGAGGGGTTTGAGTACCTGAGTGACCCTAGGAGCTATGTTGTCTGGGACTATATGCCCCTGGTAGGGTCTCCCAAGGCAAACAGGTCCTGGGCAACGGGTCAGACTAAGAGCGGTTCAAAAACCCTTTAATGATGGAAACCAATTTGAGGACCGTGACGTCGCCCGGTATGGTGCAGACGGGGCCCCACCCTGGAGCCAGGCCCGGGGTTGGGGCTCGTATGCGAGCAACTGGTGGCCGGGCCTTTCCCCACGGGGACGGAGCGATGTGGGGCCGCCTTCCCATGGGCTCACCACCTGCAGGAGGGACCATAAGGGGTCGGTGCGTAGAGGTCGGGCAGCAGTCGAAGGTGGGAGCCTCAACAACCCGATCCCTGGACACAGAAACTAGTTCTAGGGACGTGGAACGTCACCTCGCTGGCGAGGAAGGAGCCTGAGATCGTGCGTGAGGTTGAGCGGTTCCGACTAGAGATAGTCGGGATCACCTCTACGCACAGCTTGGGCTCTGGAACCACACTCCTTGAGAGAGGATGGACTCTTCACCACTCTGGAGTTGCCCATGGTGAGAGGCGGCGGGCTGGTGTGGGTTTGCTTATAGCTCCCCAGCTCTGCCGCCATGTGTTGGAGTTCACCCTGGTGAACGAGAGGGTCGTTTCCCTGCGCCTACGGGTCAGGGATAGGTCTCTCACTGTTGTTTGTGCCTACGGGCCAAACGGCAGTGCAGAGTACCCGACCTTCTTGGAGTCTCTGGGAGGGGTGCTGGAAAGTGCTCCGACTGGGGACTCCATCGTTCTACTGGGGGACTTCAACGCCCACTTGGGCAACGACAGTGGCACCTGGAGGGCCGTGATTGGGAGGAACGGCCCCCCTGATCTGAACCCAAGCGGTGTTCAGTTATTGGACTTCTGTGCTAGTCACAGTTTGTCCATAACCAACACCATGTTCAAGCATAAGGGTGTCCAGCGAGGCGGTAATCCCAGAACCCGGTGGTGGACACCGGAAGTAAGGGATGCCATCAAGCTGAAGAAGGAGTCCTATCAGGCCTGGTTGGCTTGTGGGACTCCTGAGGCAGCTGACGGGTACCGGCAGGCCAAGCGGACTGCAGCCCGGGTGGTTGTGGAGGCAAAAACTCGGGCCTGGGAGGAGTTCGGTGAGGCCATGGAGAAGGACTATCGGCTGGCCTCGAAGAGATTCTGGCAAACCATCCGGCGCCTCAGGAGAGGGAAACAGTGCCCTACCAACGCTGTTTACAGTAGAGGTGGGCAGCTGTTAACCTCAACTGAGGATGTCGTCGGGCGGTGGAAGGAGTACTTCGAGGATCTCCTCAATCCCGCCGTCATGTCTTCCATTGAGGAAGCAGAGGATGAGGGCTCAGAGGTGAACTCGTCCATCGCCCGGGCTGAAGTCACAGAAGTGGTCAAGAAACTCCTCGGTGGCAAGGCACCGGGGGTGGATGAAATCCGCCCTGAGTACCTCAAGTCTCTGGATGTTGTGGGGCTGTCTTGGCTGACACGCCTGTGCAACATCGCGTGGCAGTCGGGGACAGTGCCTCTGGGATGGCAGACCGGGGTGGTGGTCCCTCTTTTTAAGAAGGGGGACCGGAAGGTGTGTTCCAACTATAGGGGGATCACACTTCTCAGCCTCCCCGGGAAAGTCTATGCCAGGGTTCTGGAGAGGAGAATACGGCCGATAGTAGAACCTCGGATTCAGGAGGAACAGTGTAGTTTTCGTCCAGGCCGTCGAACACAGGACCAGCTCTATACCCTATACGGGGTGTTGGAGGGTTCATGGGAGTTTGCCCAACCAATCCACATGTGTTTTGTGGATTTGGAGAAGCCATTCGACTGTGTCCCTCGCGGCATTCTGTGGAGGGTAGTTCGGGAGTATGGGGTCCTGGGTCGTTTACTAAGGGCTGTCAGGTCCCTGTACGACTGAAGCAGGAGCTTGGTTCACATTGCCGGCAGTAAGTCAGACATGTTCCCAGTGCGCGTTGGACTCCAGCAGGGCTGCCCTTTGTCGCCGGTTCTGTTCGTAATTTTTATGGACAGAATTTCTAGGCGCAGCCAGGGTCCAGAGGGTGTCCGGTTTGGGGACCACACGATTTCGTCTCTGCTCTTTGCGGATGATGTTGTTGTGTTGGCCCCTTCAAACCAGGACCTTCAGCATGCACTGGGACGGTTTGCAGCTGAGTGTGAAGCGGTTGTGATGAAAATCAGTACCTCCAAATCCAAGGCCATGGTCCTCAGTCGAAAAAGGGTGGCTTGCCTACTTCAGGTTGGTGGAAAGTTCTTGCCTCAAGTGGAGGAGTTTAAGTATCTAGGGGTCTTGTTCACGAGTGAGGGAAGGATGGAATGGGAGATTGACAGACGGATCGGTGCAGCTTCTGCAGTAATGCGGTCAATGTATCAGTCTGTCGTGGTGAAGAAAGAGCTGAGCCGTAAGGCGAAGCTCTCGATTTACCGGTCAATCTACGTTCCTACTCTCACCTATGGTCATGAGCTTTGGGTCATGACCGAAAGGACAAGATCCCGGATACAGGCGGCCGAAATGAGCTTTCTCCCCAGGGTGGCTGGGCGATCCCTTAGAGAACCCGGGAGGAGCACAGAGTAGAGCCGCTGCTCCTCCACATCGAGAGGGGTCAGCTGAGGTGGCTTGGGCATCTGTTCCAGATGCCTCCTGGACACCTTCCCGGGAAGGTGTTCCGGGCCCGTCCCACCGGGAGGAGACCCTGGGGAAGACCTAGGACACGCTGGAGGGACTATGTCTCCCGGCTGGCCTGGGAACGCCTCGGTGTCCCCCCGGAAGAGCTAGAGGAAGTGTCTAGGGAGAGGGAAGTCTGGGCATCTCTGCTTAGACTGCTGCCCCCGCGACCCGGCCCCGGATAAGCGGAAGATGATGGATGGATGGATGGATGGATGGAGGAATTTGATCTACAGTAGCTTGTCTATTGGATCGGACCACACAGCCTTCGCTCCCCATGTGAATCAATGAACCTTGGCCGCCAGTGACCCTGTGGCCGGTTTACTGCTTTTCCTTCCTTGGACCACTTCTGATAGGTATTGTGGAATCTGGGCATTAACAATTACAATTTTCATTGGAAGGGAATGTGCCTAGATAAGGAGAACAACAGAAACATCTCTGTTTAGGTTATCTCTCTGTAGGTTGTGCTTGAATGACCAGAGGAATGTTTACGATGGCCATATGGCAGGGGGGGTTGACTTCTAAAAACATGGTCTTTGCTAGATAGAAACGCCTTCAGTGTATATATCAGCTTGTAACCAACATTACAGTGAGAAGATACTGGAACGTTCACCGAATGACATCTGTGCTGCAATTCTCCAATAAACTTGAGCGAACTTCTCCCTCGATTTGATACGGGTTCTACATTATTTTACCACTATACGTAACCGCCGATTTCTAACAGTATTGACCACTGCAGACAGGGAACACCCCACAAGGGCTGCAGTTTTGGAGATGCTCTGACCCAGTCGTCTAGTCATCACAATCTGGCCCTTGTCAAAGTCACTCAGATCCTTACACTTGCCCATTTTTCCTGCTACTAACACATCAACTTTGAGGACAAAATGTTCACTTGCTGACTAATGTATCCCTCTAATCTTTTATATGGGAAGGTACTTAGTGTTGACTGCCCTCTTGGTCTTATGCTGTTGGTTAAAACCTGTTAGGTCAAAGGTATGTTAGGATGTATCGCCACTGGGACGCCTAATCTTTTGCGAAAATTGTTGTAAATATACTTTTTTTTATAGGCATATTATATGTGCAGAACACTTAGAATCTCGTTAATATATACAATATAAAGTAGCTATTACGGCGACTACCTCCTATGCAAGTATTTGATTATAGTCAACATCCACACAACACTTATTCTTAGGCACCGGGGTTGCTAGTTTTGGGTCTGATGGTAAATTCTGAATACTTATCTTCATGGTCCCAGAGATACAGCAAAGCATCGTTTTGTTTGATAAAATCTGTTTTAATAATCGAAAACCATTCATGTTCTTCACAGTGTTGTAGAACGAAATCCAACTCTGAGCAAAACTATTTATGATATTCAAAACCACACAAAACTATAGTTTAAAAGCAACATAGAAGACCAATTTTGGACTAGATTTTTGGAAGAAATCATGGACTGTGAGTCAAGCAACTTGTTGAGTACAATAAGATAGATTACCCAAGACATACAATATATTTGCATTAGCATATTAGGCTATCTTAGGCTATGTTAGGCTATGTCATTTAGTTTCTGAGCATCATACTGCCAATTGGGTCTCGTCATTATAGTAGATTTCAGTTAATAATGTCGTTATACATAACCAATTGTCTATGTGATTTAACTATGACATGTTGTGGGGGTTTCTTATGGACTATTCATCCCCATATTTCTCCCTGAATCCCCAACAGTGATACATGATGTCCCTCTGGCTCTTGACCCCCACTGTGATGCCATCATCTGGCTGGCCATTTCAGAGCTTTCCCAGAAACCCGTATTTTTGCACTGTTGTATGTTCTGGTTCTTTGTTATTTGCCCCACCGGTCCCCCGGCTCCTGCTCCTCCGCCGGCTGTCGACCCTCTGCCGGCTCCCCCGGCTCCTGCTCCTCCGCCGGCTGTCGACCCGCCGCCGGCTCTCCTGCCGGCTCCTGTCCCTCCGCCGGCTCTCCCGTCTCCTGACCCTCTGCCTCCCCGGCAGTGCCGGCGGCTCCGGGCGCTGAGCCTCCGCCGGTCCGGGTGTGGTCGTCCCGGTCTTGCGGTCGGGAGCCCGCGCCTTTGGGGGGGGGTACTGTCACGTCCTGGCTGTGCCCCTAGCCATCTCTGCGCTGGGCTCGGGGCATAGCCAGGACAGGACAGGAGGTGGCCTTTAGCCACCTCTACTCCTTTTTTTGGTTTCCCCAATTGGAGGCAGGTGTTAGTTATTGCCTCCAATTGGGGACCCTATTTAAGTTTAGTTTGTAGGCCCCAAGGCGTGGTTCATTTTGGTTTTTGTTATCCTGTGTAAGGTTTACCCACGTCACTGGTTGCTGCCTTTTGTTTTGCTGGAGTCTTTCTTTATTTTGAATTAAACATGGATTATCTTCACCAACTCTACTCTGCGCCTGTGTCCTTCTCACCCCACGACCGTGACATGAAGATGAAATGTGGCTGGGTCTTTCAGAATGACAATGACCCCAAACACACCGCCCGGGCAACAAAGGAGTGGCTTTGTAAGAAGCATTTCAAGGTCCTGGAGTGGCCTAGCCAGTCAACAGATCTCAACCCCATAGAAAATCTTTGGAGGGACTTGAAAGTCTGTGTTGCCCAGCGACAGCCCCAAAACATCATTGTTCTAGAGGAGATCTGCATGGAGGAGTGGGCCAAAATACCAGCAACAGTGTGTGAAAACCTTGTGAAGACTTACAGAAAACGTTTGACCTCTGTCATTGCCAACAAAGGGTATACACTCACCTAAAGGATTATTAGGAACACCTGTTCAATTTCTCATTAATGCAATTATCTAATCAACCAATCACATGGCAGTTGCTTCAATGCATTTAGGGTGTGGTCCTGGTCAAGACAATCTCCTGAACTCCAAACTGAATGTCAGAATGGGAAAGAAAGGTGATTTAAGCAATTTTGAGCGTGGCATGGTTGTTGGTGCCAGACGGGCCGGTCTGAGTATTTCACAATCTGCTCAGTTACTGGGATTTTCACGCACAATCATTTCTAGGGTTTAAAAAGAATGGTGTGAAAAGGGAAAAACATCCAGTATGCGGCAGTCCTGTGGGCGAAAATGCCTTGTTGATGCTAGAGGTCAGAGGAGAATGGGCTGACTGATTCAAGTTGATAGAAAAGCAACTTTGACTGAAATAACCACTCGTTACAACCAAGGTATGCAGCAAAGCATTTGTGAAGCCACAACACGCACAACCTTGAGGCGGATGGGCTACAACACCAGAAGACCCCACCGGGTACCACTCATCTCCACTACAAATAGGAAAAAGAGGCTACAATTTGCACGAGCTCACCAAAATTGTTGAAGACTGGAAAAATTTTGCCTGGTCTGATGAGTCACAATTTCTGTTGAGACATTCAGATGGTAGAGTCAGAATTTGGGGTAAACCATGTACCCATTCTCTGATGGCTACTTCCAGCAGGATAATGCACCATGTCACAAAGCTCGAATCATTTCAAATGGGTTTCTTGAACATGATAATTCACTGTACTGAATGGCACCCACAGTCACAAGATCTCAACCCAATAGAGCATCTTTGGGATGTGGTGGAACGGGAGCTTCGTGCCCTGGATGTGCATCCCACAAATCTCCTTCAAGTGCAAGATGCTATCCTATCAATATGGGCCAACATTTCTAAAGAATGCTTTCAGCACCTTGTTGAATCAACGCCACATAGAATTAAGGCAGTTCTGAAGGCGAAAGGGGGTCAAACACAGTATTAGTATGGTGTTCCTAATAATCCTTTAGGTGAGAGTATAACAAAGTATTAAGATTTTGTTATTGACCAAATACATAATTTAACCAATAAATTCATTAAAATTCCTACAATGTCATTACAAATAGTTTGGATGGAACTGGTTATAAACAGTCACTTGCTGTATAGAAATTCCACAAGCAACCGAAGAACATTCCAGAGCGAGCTCATCACCCCACTACCTGCCCCCTGCTGGACAAAGCTCAACAATGTAACCATGCGAAACAAAATCTCTCACTGGTATCTATTTCTTCACATACTGCGGGAACAACATTAAACACAAATATCACACAAATTCCATAGATCTCACATATCTTTGAAATAATTCCAATACCTGCATATGTGGTATTGGAATTATTTTACATGGGGTGAAAACGCATTTGAATTGCATGACTCATGGTAGCGCTGCAATGTATGGGACTGGTCTAGGTGGCCTTTGCCGAGGGCTCTTCCAGATGGCAATACCTTTATTGAAGCGTGGGTTCTCAATAGCAAAACCACATCTGAAGAATGCAGTGAGGAACATAGTTGGCGATGTTGTCAGCAGTGTTATGGCAAGCCAAACAAAACAGCATGATGGAACTGGATTAATGGTATTGACTTATTGAGTTATTCTCAGTGTTTTACTAGGGTGTGTCCTACTGACACAAGGACACCATGGAGTGTTCATAAAGCCTAAACCCTGGATAGAGGGGCTCAGTGAATGTGGTGTTGAACGTGTACAGGTGGGTCAGTGTGTCAGAGGAGACACTGTAGAAGGACAGAGTGCCAGCTGGCCAGTCCAGATACACTCCTACTCTGTGGGGGTCTGAGGAGGGGACAGGTATATCAGTCTCCTTGTTATTGTGCCTGGCTGAGTACCTGTCACCAACAGAGTAGAGACACCAGGACTTGTTATATCTTCCAAGAGTAGAGTCATAACTGCCTCCTTTCCTGCTGATTCCTTTGTATGTCAGTCCTATGGCAGCCTCTCCCCCTGTCCTCTCAACCTCAAAGTAACAGCGTCCAGATAGACTCTCTCTACACAGCACCTGTCCCTGGTTCTCAAATCTCTCTGGGTGATCAGGATATGTCCCCTCTCTTCCATGTGTCACTTTTCTGTTCTGCTCAGACAGAGAGAGCTTCCAGAGTGGTGTGTTTGGGTCCAGTGTGAGCTCACAGGCATCTGATGGATGAAACCAAAGAACAATATCATAAGTCATCATGATTCACTCTCACATTCTGGATATTAAAACACTCTTGAAAAGAAAAACAAATGAATGCTTAATTAAAGACTCACATTTCTTCAGTCCTGATTTTAGCCTGCACTTTCCACCATGCTCCAGACTGTGGAAAAAGCAGAAGACTGTCATACAGTGACAAACAATCTCTCTTTCACATCAACTATTTCTATATCCTTTTGGAGGATATTTTTGTTGAAACTTCACCCCTCAAACCCTAAACCTAACCCCTGTGTAAGAAAAAAAAAATTTTTCTTGTTGCGATGACCTAAAGGGATACTAATATGGTCTAGTTGTTAGTGCTAGAAAATGACTGGTATGGAATATTTAGGCATTTTAGACAGGCATTTTACAACTAAGGTGTCCGATATACAATGGAGATATTGTGTAAAGAATTATTTTGAAAATTAAATTAATTAAATGTTGCCTAAATGGAGTATTGTATTTGTAAACATTTAAAAAGCTATTTAAAAGCATTTTAAAATAAGAAAATATATGTCTCTCAAAACATTAATTATTTGTGCCTGTCAAGAATTAAAGTAAAGATCATTACAGCATCTCAGGCCTATATGGAAGGATATCACATAGGCACTGGTTTTACAATATAATCTATAATATAACACTGGAAATGGAAACCTTACATCAGGATATGTATTCACCAATGCTATTCATGGCCTATAGTAAATGAACTAGAAAAGGCCCTATTGGCCCCTGATATATTGTCAATCTGAGTGGTTCTCTAGTTATGGAATATGATTAATGTCCACAAGGTCCCTGGTTCTAATCCCCTAACCTCCAAGGTGAAAGCTGTGTTGTTCTGTCTCAGAGCAAGACAGTAAACCTTAATTTCTAGTCCCCTGTAACATTACCCCAAGGTCGTTGCTGAAAATAAGAATTGTTTCTTACTCAACTTACCTGGATAAATAACAAAAATTACTTTGACATTTTCAGGATGGAAGCAGCCTGATGTTCACGGTACCCCTCTGCCAGTAAAGCCAGAATCGAACCCTTTTCAACTCTTTTATAATGCAATATAGTAATTTTTTTATTCAAATTACCTTTGAGGTACTTCTTGCACTGTTTTTGCCATCCAGCTGGTCCTATTGCAAGAGGATAGTGATGACTACAGCAGTGGTTTTAAACTTTCCCTCATTAAATTAGATTTGGTTCAGATAATCACCTAATCAGTACCTCATTAAGTAAAATGAGGAGTGCCTGTGTTGGAATTTAACACTGGAATGGAATGGCTGCCATACATTTAGAGCTGCTGATTTAAGAAAAATTTAGAGTGATCTCTTAATTTTTCTAGAGCTGTCACAAGGGCAATTGTCAAGGTCTGGGTAGATCAGATGGTAAGCAAACAATCAATTTGTATTCAACATTTTGGATGCTGGAGAAACAGGCAGGTTAAAGACCAGAGTGACTTTGACAAGGGCCACATTTTTATTTCCAGACAACTGGGTCAGAGCATGTGTTCAAATGGCCTTGTGGGGTGTTCCCGGACATCAGTGGTGAGGACTTATTGACATTAGTGTGAGGAGGACAAACCGGAGACAGGGTGTTGGGTGCCCAAGGCTCATCGATGCACAAGAGTCACAAAGGCAATCCCGTCCGGTCTGAACCGGTCTACTTTGGCACAAGTCACTGACAATTGTAATGATGGTTACAGGAGGAATGTGTCACAACACACTGTGCATCACACCCTGCTACGTTTGGGGCTGGTCAGGGTGCCCATGATGACCCCTGTCTACTGTTGAAAGCGCATACGTTGCAACTGGACCTTGGAGTGCTGTAAGATCGCTGGGTCCCATGACTGTTTCCTTTTACATCACCTGGACAGCTGTGTAAATGTGCGCCGTTTACCTTGGGAAGTGATGGAACCAGGATACATTATGGAAAGATGACAAGCCGGTGGAGGGGGTTTGATGCTTTGGGCTATGCTCTGCCACACTGCGCACATTGATCCAAATTAGTTTGAGGAACCTGATGAAGAGTTCTTGGTGTTGCCCTGGCCTCCAAATTCTCCAGATCTCAATCTGATTGAACATCCATGGAATGTGCCGGACCAATAAGTCAGATCCACAGTGGCTCCACTTCGCAAACATACAGGACTTGAAGGGTCTGCTGCTAATGACTTGGTGCCAAATACCACAGCACAATTTCAGGAGCCTGTTATCAAACCCAAAATTGCTGCTGCTCCATATACTCATCTAGTCTAAAGGACAGTTTTATTGCCACTTTAATCAGCATAGCAATTTTCAGCTGTGCTTACATAATTGTAAAAGCCTTTTAAAATGATAAACTTGGATTATCAAATACAATGTGCCATTGGAACACAGGAGTGATGATTGCTGATAATGGGCCTCACTAAGCCTATGTAGATATTCCATAAAAGATCTGCCATTTCCAGTGACAATAGTCATTTACAACTATTAACAATGTCTAAACTATATTTCTGTATTTGAATGGACAACACTGTGGCCAGAAACTGTTAAACGGTAGTGTATATAGTCAGGATATATTATCTTCACGGACAGACACACATGAAATACAGTGCCAAACCCCAACAAAGAGACAAAAGATCACTATCAGGAATCTGCTGTTCTAATAATGAAAGTAAATATTAGGGAATCAGACAGCAGTCATCAAGAGCATCACATCATTTGAGACTTTAAATAAGGCTAACAAACATTATTTCTCATCAAACACGATTAAGTACTGATTGACATGTAAAGAACATACTTTAGTTTCTCTAGTCTCCAGTATGGACACTCCAGTCCAGCAGAGAGCAGTCTGACTCCCGAGTGTCCTGGGTGATTGTAGCTCAGATCCAGCTCTTTTAGATGTGAGGGATTTGAAGTCAGAGCTGAGACCAGAGAGACAAAGCCTTCCTCTGTGATCATGCAGCCTGACAACCTGCAAAGAGTTGATAATTAGTTCACAAACTACTCACATTTACAAAGTCTCTGTCCATTGAAAAAATTGTTTTTCCAAATTGTTTTTATTTCCGAATTTCATGAACACTGTTTTATTTTGTTTTGATTCATTTTTTAATGTCACACATCCACATGAACACCCAAGACAGTAGTGGTGGGTCAACTGTTTCTTCACCTGCAACTGCCTACAATTCTTAATAACCCATCCTCAACTATATGGATAAAGTAAATGTATCAATCCCACATCTACCCTAATGTTGCTGTAACACAGTTCTGGCATCATTGGCCCAAGAAGCTACATTTTTCACTTTGCAGAAGAGTAAAACGATTTTCTGCCGATACGTAGACAAAGG
The DNA here is from genome assembly GCF_011004845.1 of Esox lucius. Lineage (NCBI taxonomy): Eukaryota > Metazoa > Chordata > Actinopteri > Esociformes > Esocidae > Esox > Esox lucius. Next base: position 6,042,390 of record NC_047579.1, read on the forward strand.
TCTGTCACAAAATGAGCATAAATATGGTCTGTGGATAGGAGACGTACTACTAGTGGTCCTTGTCCCCCTGGTTGGGAACCACTGCTGTACATAAAGAGATTCACACTTTGTGATGGAGAGACACTTCCTGATATACTGAAATGTAGCCTACTTCAGAGGCAAACTATTGTCTAATTCTGTCAGAACTAACAGATCAGTACAAAAACATTGTTAGGGTTAGAAATGTAAATCAACCTGCCCTTTATCCAAACAGTATTTTCTGACACTCTGCCTGGCTGCACCATGGATATAACCACTGAGCTGTAGGTTATGAGACAACCAGTACATCACTACAAGGCCCAAAGACCTGTCTGAATTAGCTCACAGTTTCTGGCAGAGTGCTCCGGTGTTGATCAACTGTTGAAATTCGTGAGGCAGGTTATATCAGCAACTGCACACACCTCATTAAAACATCTACGAATTCTTGCATAATGTTATACACAGTGAATGACAACCTGTTCCACATGTAGATCACATGATATACTGTCACAACCACTGAGCTAGAATTAAGGAACCACACACACACACACATACAGAGAGATTCACTGCACCTTTAAAGCAGGCGAAATGTGATGGTAAATATTATTAATATTACGGGACAATATTATATTTATATTTCTCAGCACTGAGACAAATTACTCTGCACTATGTTAGATCCCCAGGCAGCGTCAGTATGATGCAACCAGACAATTCCTGAAGAAATGTAGCAGATGGGAAATTCAAGTCCCTATGAGACACCATGTCTACAAAATGAAAGAATAATAATAAAACACTGGGAATGAATGGTGGATCAGTGAACATCAGAGGGGTGGAATGAAGATTAGTTCTAATGTTGCATATACTTGGACTAACAGAACATTATGTAAGAATATGTTTTTGTTTGTCATGGTGGTCCTGTTAGTTGTGGTGTTTCCTTCCAGGCCTGCTGGGATGTCTGACAGGATTTGGTCTTTACCAGGGATGGAGACTTGGACCTGCTGGCATCTCAGAGCAGGTGGAGGTGGGAACACAGCAGACATTGGTATTTCCCTTTTGTTGTGTGGTTGTCATGGTTATTGTTATGTTGTCAGTTGTGTTGTTGTTTATTAATTTCTCACCTCAGAGTCTCCAGTCTACATTGTGGATCCTTCAGCAAAGCATAGAGCTGCTCTACTCCTGTATCCTTCAGGTCATTGTTACTCAGATCCAGTTCTTTCAGATGTGAGGGGTTTGACTTCAGAGCTGAGACCAGAGAAGCACATCCTTCCTCAGTGATTCCACAACCTGCAAGTCTGAAGAGAGATTGTTATACTGTTTAGATGAAACATCAGAACATAATAATATTACATAATTCTCATGGCAACTCATCTTTGGTGTATACGTTCAATACTGAAACTGCCAATGTGACACTAGAATGTTACTTCCTGTATAGAAAATAAACTTCCTATATATATTATCATCAAAAAATGACTACTACTCACCTCAGATTCTCCAGTCTACATTGTGGATCTTTCAGCAAAGCAGAGAGATGCTCAACTCCTGTATCCTTCAGGTCATTGTTACTCAGATCCTGATCTTTTAGATGTGAGGGGTTTGACTTCAGAGCTGAGACCAGAGAAGCACATCCTTCCTCAGTGATTCCACAACCTGCAAGTCTGAAGAGAGATTGTTATACTGTTTAGATGAAACATCAGAACATAATAAAATTACATCATTCTCATGGCAACTCATCTTTGGTGTATACGTTCAATACTGAAACTGCCAATGTGACACTAGAATGTTACTTCCTGTATAGAAAATAAACTTCCTATATATATTATCATCAAAAAATGACTACTACTCACCTCAGATTCTCCAGTCTACATTGTGGATCTTTCAGCAAAGCAGAGAGATGCTCAACTCCCGTATCCTTCAGGTCATTGTTACTCAGATCCTGATCTTTTAGATGTGAGGGGTTTGACTTCAGAGCTGAGACCAGAGAAGCACAGCCTTCCTCAGTGATTCCACAACCTGCCAGTCTGGAGAGAGAATATCATGATGTCACAAACAGAACAATAGTTCAGATTAACATTAGAATAGCATCTGTACATTACATCATTGTTATGTCAACTCTACTTTTAGTTTAGATTTACTTTTAAATCTGACATTACAGTACATTACACTAGAATGCAACTTCCTGTACATAACATTTATTTTACATTTACAAAGTCTCTCCATTTTCAAGTATAATTTCACCAGATGCTTCTGCCATTAAAATCTTCCTTAAATAGGACCCAATAAAACATGTTAAATATTTTTCCTAATTCTGTGATGATCGTTTTTATTTTGTTGTGATTCAGTTTAGTCAGACCTCCACATAAACACCCAAGACAGTAGTGGTGGGTCAGCTGTTTCTTCACCTGCAACCACCTGCAATTCTTAATAACTCATCCTCAACTATATGGATTAAGGGAAATTCTCAATCCCACATCAACCCTGAACACGTCATCATCATCATAATTTTCTTCTGCTTATCAGGGGCCAGGTCGTGGGGGCAGCAGTCTAAGCAGAGATGCCCAGACTTCCCTCTCCCCAGACACTTCTTCCAGCTCTTCCGGGGGGACACCGAGGCATTCCCAGGCCAGCCAGGAGACATAGTCCCTCCAGCGTGTCCTAGGTCTTCCCCGGGGTCTCCTCCCAGTGGGACGGAACTGGAAAACCGTCCCAGGAAGGCGTTCCGGAGGCATCCGAAACAGATGCCCAAGCCACCTCAGCTGACCCCTCTCGATGTGGAAGAGCAGTGGCTCTACTCTGAGCTCCTCCCGGGTGACCGAGCTTCTCACCCTATCTCTAAGGGATCGCCCAGCCACCCTGGGGAGAAAGCTCATTTCGGCCGCCTGTATCCGGGATCTTGTCCTTTCGGTCATGACCCAAAGCTCATGACCATAGGTGAGAATAGGAACGTAGATTGACCGGAAAATCGACTGGTAAATTGCTCTGACTTTCTTCACCACGACAGACAGATACATCGACCGCATTACTGCAGAAGCTGCACCGATCCGTCTGTCAATCTCCCGTTCCAATCAATCAATCAAATGTATTTATGAAGCCCTTTTTACAACAGCAGTTGTCACAAAGTGCTTTACAAAGACACCTGGTCATAAACCCCAAGGAGCAAACAACAGTAGTGTTACATTTCAGTGGCTAGGAAAAACTCCATAAGAAGGTCGAATTTTAGGAAGAAGCCTAGAGAGGACCCAGGCTCAGAGGGGTGACCAGTCCTCTTCTGGCTGTGCCGGGTGAGATATAAAGAGTCCAATTGGAATAATAAATACATTTCTCTGGGCTAAATCCAGAGTCTATTTGATTTTAGACTAGGTCAGAAGTATGACCACGTGGACAAGGACAGGACAGGGACGTTACATCCTTCCCTCACTTGTGAACAAGACCCCTAGATACTTAAACTCCTCCACTTGAGGCAGGCACTCTCCACCAACCTGAAGTGAGCAAGCCACCCTTTTCCGATTGAGGACCATGGCCTCGGATTTGGAGGTACTGATTCTAATCCCTCTGTTGTCTCTGCCGGCAATGCGGACCAAGCTCCTGCTTCGGTCGTACAGGAACCTGACAGCCCTTAGCAAAGGACCCAGGACCCCATATTCCCGAAGCACTTTCCACAAGATGCCGCGAGGGACACAGTCGAATGCCTTCTCCAAATCCACAAAACACATGTGGATTGGTTGGGCAAACTCCCATGAACCCTCCAACACCCTGTACAGGGTATAGAGCTGGTCCTGTGTTCGACGGCCTGGACGAAAACCACACTGTTCCTCCTGAATCCGAGGTTCTACTATCGGCCGTATTCTCCTCTCCAGAACCCTGGCATAGACTTTCCCGGGGAGGCTGAGAAGTGTGATCCCCCTATAGTTGGAACACACCCTCCGGTCCCCCTTCTTAAAAAGAGGGACCACCACCCCGGTCTGCCATCCCAGAGGCACTGTCCCCGACCGCCACGCGATGTTGCAGAGGCGTGTCAACCAAGACAGCCCCACAACATCCAGAGACTTGAGGTACTCAGGGCGGATCTCATCCAACCCCGGTGCCTTGCCACCGAGGAGTTTCTTAACTACCTCTGTGACTTCAGCCCGGGCGATGGACGAGTTCACCTCTGAGCCCTCATCCTCTGCTTCCTCAATGGAAGACATGACGGCAGGATTGAGGAGATCCTCGAAGTACTCCTTCCACCGCTCGACGACATCCCCAGTTGAGGTCAACAGCTGCCCATCTCTACTGTAAACAGCGTTGGTAGGGCACTGTTTCCCTCTCCTGAGGCACCGGACGGTTTGCCAGAATCTCTTCGAGGCCAGCCGATAGTCCTTCTCCATGGCCTCACCGAACTCCTCCCAGGCCCGAGTTTTTGCCTCCACAACCACCCGGGCTGCAGTCCGCTTGGCCTGCCGGTACCCGTCAGCTGCCTCAGGAGTCCCACAAGCCAACCAGGCCTGATAGGACTCCTTCTTCAGCTTGACGGCATCCCTTACTTCCGGTGTCCACCACCGGGTTCGGGGATTGCCGCCTCGACAGGCACCGGAGACCTTACGGCCACAGCTCCGAGCAGCCTCTTCGACAATGGCGGCGGAGAACATTGTCCACTCGGACTCAATATCTCCAGCCTCCCGCGGGATCCAGTCGAAGCTCTGCTGGAGGTGGGAGTTAAAGATCTCTCTGACAAGAGACTCGGCCAGACATTCCCAGCAGACCCTTACAGTACGCTTGGGCCTGCCGAGTCTGTCCAGCTTCCTCCCCCGCCTTTAGATCCAACTCACCACCAGGTGGTGATCAGTTGACAGCTCCGCCCCTCTCTTCACCCGAGTGTCCAAGACACACGGCCGCAGGTCAGATGAAACGACAACAAAGTCGATCATCGACCTGCGGCCTAGGGTGTCCTGGTGCCACGTGCACTGATGGACACCCTTATGCTTGAACATGGTGTTAGTTATGGACAAACTGTGACTAGCAAAGAAGTCCAATAACTGAACACCGCTCGGGTTCAGATCAGGGGGGCCGTTCATCCCAATCACGGGTTAGGGTTAGGGTTAGTCCCCAATCGGAGCACTTTCCAGCACTCCAGCACTTTCCAGCTGGGGAGCTATGAACAAAGCCACACCAACCCGCCGCCTCTCACCATGGGGGGCTCCAAATCGGTCAGATTTGTGAGGACATCTGTGCACAGCCCTCTTTAGATCATCCCACAGATGTTCAATTGGATTCAGGTCTGGGCACTGGCTGAGCCATTCAAAAACGTATATCTTCTTCTGGTGAAGCCATGCTTTTGTGGATTTGGACATGTGCTTTGGGTCATTGTCGTGCTGAAAAGTGAACTTCTTAAAGGTTTTGTGCCAAAATTGCCTGGTATTTGGAACTGTTCATAATTCCCTCCACCCTGACTAAGGCCCCGGTTCCAGCTGAAGAAAAACAGCCCAAAGCATGATGCAGCCACTACCATGCTTCACTGTAGGTATGGTGTACTTTGGGTGATGTGCAGTGGTGATTTTGCGCCAAACATACCTTTTGGAATTATGGGCAAAAAGTTCAACCCTGGTTTCATCAGACCATAACACATTTTCCCACATGCTTTTGGGGTACTTGATGTTTGTTTTTGCAAACTTCAGCCGGACTTGGGTGTTTTTCTTTTTAGGAAAAGGCTTCCGTCTTGCCACCCTACCCCATAACCCATTCATATGAAGAAAACGGGAGATTGATGTCACATGTAGCACATAGCCAGTACTTGCCAGAAATTCCTGCAGTTCCTTTAATGTTGCTGTAGGCCTCTTGGAAGCCTCCCTGACCAGTTTTCTTCTCGTCTTTTCATAAATTTTGGAGGGGCGTCCAGTTCTTGGTAATGTCTCTGTTGTGCCATATTTTCTCCAGTTGATGATGACTGTCTTCACTGTGTTCAATGGTATATCTAATGGTTTGGAAATTATTTTGTACCATTCTCCTGACTGATATCTTTCAACATTGAGATAACTCTGATGCTTTGGAAGCTCTCTGCATACCATGGCTTTTGCTCTGAGATGCAACTTAGAAAATGTCAGAAAAAATCCTACTAGAACAGCTGAACTTTATTTTTGAATAATCAGAGTCACTTTAAATTATGGCAGGTGTCAGCACAGTTCTTTTGTATGTTTGAGGGATTTTTTTATGATGGAGGAGCTAAGACAGCTGTTGGAGGAACGGATCAACCGCTTAGAAGATTTAGTCACCAGAGCGCCCCTCCGTTCGGACTGTGGGTCTTGTCTCGCAGGTGAATCAACTAATGCTAACATAGCACAACAGGCTAACATAAGGATAGAGAGCTCTAAAGATTTCTCTATACTTGATAAAACGCAGTCTAAACTGGTGAACAGATCAGAGCAATTTCAGAGCAAACGGCTGAATGAGACGATGACACAGCTTGAAATATGAGAGAGTGAACAATTCATTGACTCTGTAGCAGCTGCTCTAGGGGATAAACTACCAAATGCTAACGGACAGACACAGATTGGTATAGAAGGGATTACTTCAAATCTAGACCACTCTGTCACAGACCTGGCTGACACTGTGCAATGTGCAAATGCTACTGGATTAACCACAGAGGCTTTCAAACCAGCCTTCCCCAATGACACATCTTACTGGCACAGCACCGAGGCTAGACCGAAGGTATCAACTCCAGTGGGGACTTGGCCTGACATTGTACGCCGCTGAGGCAAATCCAAGAAATCACAATTTTGGGAGCACCAACCCTCAATACACCACCTGAACTCACATTGCAAGACAGGTAAGATCCACTGACTCAGAACAAAATGTGTGTAAATGAACCTAGGGAAGCTAACCACAACACTAGCATTAGGGCTAACCAAAATCTAAGAAATAGCCCTAAAACCACTGATAGGATGAGGAAAAGAAGAAACTTTGCTAACTCCACATCTAATAAGTCTGATACTACCTTGATTGGGGATGAAATAACCAAGCATATCAGAATGGTAAAGACTGAAATCCTAACCATGGCTGACACATTGGTCAGAGAGCTAAAAGAAATGTTGCAAGTTATTCTCTCTACACATCCAAGCAACATGCAGATTATTATCCACACTGGGTCTTTTGTCATTCTACAAAGGAAAACATACAACAAGATAAGTATGAAGGACAGTACTCATAGGCAGAGCATCAACCCCCCTCTCCTGACCCTCTAACTAAAATCACCCAATACTTCCAGAAGTTCTCCTTGTCCCAAATGGGGGAACAACAACTCCCACCCCCACTTCACCAAACTCACCCTCTCACCCTCTATCACACTCCCACTCTCCCCCTCTATCACACTCCCCCTCTCCTCCTCTTCCACACTCACCCTCCCCCCAATCCACCACATTCACCAATCAGGGAGCTAGTTCTAACCAAAGAGAGCAGAGCTCATCTCTCCCTATGTCCCACTCCTCCCCTTGTGTAAAACGATTGCTTAGACAACTGCCACATCGTCAACAACCTTGTCCTTTATTTCCACAGTGCACAAAATATACTCAGTGATGTGCTTCGGGTCCCTGCTATTGTGAAAATAGCAATGCCGACTGTTTTGAGTACAAGCTAGGATCCAGTATCTCTATTCCTGTGTTGATTAGAAATAGAAGGAACCGTGAGCATGCAACCCATAAAGTAAACTTGTCTAATCTGTTAACTGTAACACGTCAACCTACTAGTCCAGAAACCCCTATTATATCTATTAAGCTGGCTTTACTTAATATCAGATTTCTCACCAACAAATCATTCTTGGTAAATTAGATTATAATATCCTACAACCTAGATTTCTCACTGAAACGTGGCTTGTAGTGCCCTTCTTAAAAAGACAGCACCCGAAAAATGTGGCTATATGAATACGTGTTGAAATGGTAGGGAAGGAGGAGGAGCTGCTTCCCTATTCAAAGATACATTCCAGTGCAAAGAAAATACACTAGGTAATTTTATTTCTTTTGAATATCTCTGTTTTACATTGAGGGTACCCCCAAAATCTTGTTTTTAACCATTTACAGACATCCACGATATTCTGAAAATGTTATTGATGATTTTGCTGAACTACTCTCTGTTATATCAGTTCATTATAACTTGTTTATTATTACAGGGGATTTTAACATCCACATAAATAATAGTACAGACAATAATGCCAAATAACTTTTTGCACTACTTGACACTTTTGATCTCACTCAACATGTGAAAGAGCATACACACACTCAACGACACATTCAAGATCTGGTTATCACTGAAGGCCTCGATATTTCCTCTGTCATGGTTTTATTTTGATTCACCCCAAATGTTCCAGAAAACTCTGTTTCTGTTAAGAAAGGGTACATTAAGGAGAGTACCAATGCTCAGTTTATTGAAGCCATAGCTATCTCTCCAACAATAAGTGCTGAGTCAGTTGACCACCAAGACATAACTTTGTTATTAGGTTGCATTTTAATACAATTGATCAAAAATCAATAAAAGAAACAGTTCAATATCTTAAAGCTTCCACTTGCTGTCTCGACACACTGCCGTCAGACTTAGATTTTTTTTCTTTAATCTATAACAGTGGACCTACAGCAAAAAATTAATAGCTATCTGCAATCAGGCATTTTCCCACCGTCTCTAAAAACAGCTGCCATTAAGCCCCTATTAAAAAAGAGAACACTGCATGCATCTATAATGAACAACTATAGACCTGTATCAAATCTCCCTTTTATAACCAAGATAATTGAGAAGGTTGTTTTCAATCAACTCAGCAATTTTGTGACCTCAAGCGGTCTCTCAGAAAAAATTAAGTCAGGTTTCCGATCTCACCACAATACTGAAAAGGCCCTGATTAAAGTTTTAAATGACATACGGCTGAATACTGATTCAGATGAAATAAAAGTTCTAGTTCTATTGGATCTCAGTGCAGCATTTGACACTGTAGATCATAGAACACTTACAGGTAGGCTGGAAAATTGGGTAGGACTCTCCGGGACGGTCCTTGATTGGTTCAGATCTTATCTAGATGGCCGGAGTTACTTTGTCACCATTGGTAATCATGAATCTGATAGGGTGGCTATGACATGCAGAGTTCCACAGGGATCAGTTCTCGGCCCACTTCTGTACAATCTCTATATGCTGCCTCTGGGCCAAATTCTACAGAACAACAACATTAACTACCACAGCTATGCCGATGATACTCAAATATATATGGCTCTCGAACCAAATGACAACTGCTCAATAGAATCTCTGTGTCACTCTATAGAGCTCATAATTACCTGGATGAACAGAAATTGTCTACAATTAAACCAAAATAAAGCTGAGATTATTGTGTTTGACAAAAAAAATAAAAGAACAAGTATTAGTAAAGAACTGGATTCTCTGGCCCTTAAAACCAGGGATCAAGTGCGTAATCTTGTAGTTCTGATAGACTCAGACCTCACATTTAACAGTCATATCAAAGCGGTCACAAAACAGCATTGTGTCATCTGAAAAATATAGCCAGAATCAAAGGCTTCGTGTCCCAAAAAGACCAAGAGAAGCTCATCCATGCTTTTATCTCCAGTAGGGTTGAATACTGTAATGGCCTCAGCGATTTCGGAGGAGATGTTGAGCCGTGTGGGTTTATGACTTTAGAACTCCATTAATTCCAAATGGAACATCAAACAGCTTTAACTGGACTCCTGAAAAAGAGACTGCTGCTGATAGAATGTTAACCAGGACCAAGAAAACAGAGCACGTCACTCCAGTTCTTAAATCTTTGCATTGGCTTCCAGTCAGTTACAGAATAGATTTCAAAGTGGTGCTTTTAGTTTATAAATCTCTGAATGGTTTAGGACCCAAATACATTTCTGATATGTTTGAAGAATATAAACCGAGCAGGGCTCTTAGTTCAATGAACACAGTTCAGCAAGTAGAGCCCAGAATCCAAACTAAACATGGAGATGCTGCTTTAAGAACTTATGCTGTACACAACTGGAATAAACTACCAGAAGATCTTAGACATGGCCCAAATATTTAAATTTTTACATCCAGGTTAAAAACACTTCTCTTCTCACGTGCCTATGACTGAAAACTTACATTTAACCACACTGTTTAGCCTTATAGCTTCCTATGTTTTTATCCCATTTTTAATCTTTATATGTTTTCTTATTGTATTTTTTCTTATTATGATGTAGTCATTTGTCTTGATGTTTCCATTTGAGTATTTTACTTCATGTTACCGTTGTTTCCTATATTTTTCTTTGTGAAGCAAATTTAATTGCTTGGATGTATGAATTGTGCTATATAAATAAACTTGCTTGCTTGCTTATGACTTCTATTTAACATGAGTTTGAATGTGATAGGTTAATTCAGAAAAATATCCCCCTCGAAGATTTCCGTTTTCAATTGAATGGTTCACATTATAGGTCACACTGAAAGTGGAAAAAGTTCTGACATAATTTATCTTTATCTCATATCTCATCATAAAAACCTGGCCTTTTCACAAGGGTGTGTAGACTTTTTATATCCACTGTAGACAAAGATCTGTCACATAATGTGAATAAATATATTTATCTTGTTATCTTAATCACATGTCTGAGATAAATAACAATAACAGACAGGTGTTGACTTAGTTCACAGTATAAACCATTATCAATGGAACAACCTTGTACCCAGTAGATCTGTGGATTGGAGACGTACTACTAGTGGTCCTTGTCCCCCTGGTTGGGAACCACTACTGTATATAAAGAGATTCACACTGAGTGATAGAGAGACACGTCCTGATATACTGAAATGTAGCCTACTTCAGAGGCATACTATTGTCTAAGTCTGTCAGAACTAACAGATCATTACAAAAACATTGTTAGGGTTAGAAATGTAAATCAACCTGCCCTTTACCCAAATAATATTTAGTGACCCTCTGCCTGGCTGCATGGTGGATATAACCCCTGGGCTGTGGGTTATGAGACAACCAGTGCATCACTACTAGACCCACAGACCTGTCTGAGTGAGCTCATGGTTTCTGTCAGAGTGCTCCAGTGTTGAGTGAGGCAGGCAATATCAGCATCTACACACACCTCAAAACAAGAAACCAGGCATGTCTAGTTCAGCCGGCCCACAACAGAAGTGTTAATCGTGGCTGATCTCAGGTCAAACACAGGTCGCCCATGTGAAAGGCTGTGCTTGGACCTGCAGGGATGTCTGACAGGGTTTGGTCTTTACCAGGGATGGAGGCTTGGACCTGCTGGCAGCTCAGAGCAGGTGGAGGTGGGAACACAGCAGACATTGGTATTTCCCTTCTGTTGTGTTGTTGTCATGGTTATCGTTATGTTGTCAGTTGTGTTGTTGTTTATTAATTTCTCACCTCAGAGTCTCCAGTCTACATTGTGGATCCTTCAGCAAAGCATAGAGCTGCTTTACTCCTGTGTCCTTCAGGTCATTGTTACTCAGATTCAGTTCTTTCAGATGTGAGGGGTTTGACTTCAGAGATGAGACCAGAGAAGCACATCCTTCCTCAGTGATTCCACAACCTGCAAGTCTGGAGAGAGATTGTTATACTGTTTAGATGAAACATCAGAACATAATAATATTACATCATTCTCATGGCAACTCATCTTTGGTGTATACGTTCAATACTGAAACTGCCAATGTGACACTAGAATGTAACTTCCTGTATAGAAAATAAACTTCCTATATAGATTATCATAAAAAAATTACTACTACTCACCTCAGAGTCTCCAGTCTACATTGTGGATCTTTCAGCAAAGCAGAGAGATGCTCTACTCCAGTATCCTTCAGGTCATTGTTACTCAGATCCTGATCTTTTAGATGTGAGGGGTTTGACTTCCGAGCTGAGACCAGAGAAGCACAGCCTTCCTCAGTGATTCCACAACCTGCCAGTCTGGAGAGAGAATATCATGATGTCTCAAACAGAATAATAGTTCAGAATAACTTTAGAATAGCATCTGTACATTACATCATTGTTATGTCAACTCTACTTTTAGTTTAGATTTACTTTTAAATCTGACATTACAATACATCACACTAGAATGCAACTAGTACATAAAATAATTAATATTGTCAGTCACATGTACAAAGTCTCTGCACTTTCAAGTATAATTTCACAAGATGCTTCTGCCATTAAAATCTTACTTGAATAGGACCCAATAAAATCTGTTCAATATTTTTCCTAATTCTGTGATGATCGTTTTTATTTTGTTGTGATTCAGTTTTTAAAGTCAGACCTCCACATAAACACCCAAGACAGTAGTGGTGGGTCAGCTGTTTCTTCACCTGCAACCACCTGCAATTCTTAATAACCCATCATCAACTTTATGGATTAAGTGAAATTCTCAATCCCACAACAACCCTGAACACGTAAATATACAAAATGCTGCTGTAACACACAGTTCAGGCATCATTGGCCCAAGAAGCTCCATGGTTTACTTTTTAAAGAGCAAAACGATTCTCTGCCAATACGTTCAGTGGACATAAAAAGTCTACACACCCCTGTTAGAATTCCAGGTACTTGTGATGTAAAAGAATGAGACAATGATAAATCATGTCAGAACGTTTTCCACCTTTAATGTGACCTGTAATGTGAAAAATTCAATTGAAAAACAAACTGAAATCTTTGAGGGGGAAAAATAAAAAATTCATAATAACCTGGTTGCATAAGTGTGCACACCCTTAAACTAATACTTTGTTTAAGCACCTTTTGATTTTATTACAGTGCTCAGTCTTATTGGGTAGGAGTCTATTAGAATGGCACATCTTGATTTGGCAATATTTGCCCACTCTTCTTTGGAAACGCGCTCCAAATTGGGCATCCAGACATAATCTTTCGAGATTTCAAACCACTAGACACTACTTTGGTATTGTTAAGGCTACAGTGTGTCCACCGAAAGGCCTTTATCACCCCGTTTTACCACACAGGGTTGGCAGTAAGCTGTTCTTTGTAGATTATGCGCAGAGTCTGAAAACCAGGTAACTGATTGTTCACATACTGCTTCAGAAAGATGTTTAACCGGTACTTGGGTTTCTATTGAGCTGGTTAAGGCTGTTGAGAAGGGTTACCGCATTGTGAAAATATTAGAAGTCTGGGATTTCACCAGGACATCAGATGATCTTTTTGCAGATTACATGAGAACATTCCTGAAGCACAAGCAGGAAGCTAGCATCTTCCCGCCATCAGTGGTTGACGATGAGGCTAAAGACCAGTATATCCATGAATATCATGAAAAGGAGGGTGTGCAGCTTGACAAGGAAAACATTGTTGTAAACAGTGGTAGGCGATCTTTGGCTAAATTGGCAATGAATAGTCTTTGGGGTAAGATGGGTGAGCGGACAAACCTTATGAACACAATGTTAATTACAGATCCGGCAGAGTTTAGCCACTACTTTTTTTCCAGTGAAATAGATGTTGGTTATTTCTCGTTCATCTCAGACACTGTTGCGATGGTACAGTGGCATTACACAAAACAGACACCAATCAAACCACGTAACGGCAACATTTTTATTGGCGCATGCACAACTGCTTATGCTAGACTCGAGTTGTATTCACTCTTGGAGAGGTTGGATAGACGTGTACTCTACACAGACACTGATTCCGTGATCTTTGTCACACGCCATGGGGATTGGGTGCCCCCACTGGGCCCGTTCTTGGGTGACTTGACCGATGAGTTACCGGATGGTGACAGTATCGCTCATTTTGTTAGTGGTGGGCCAGAGACGTACGGTTACAAAACCGTTAAAGGTCTGACCTGTCTCAAAGCAAAAGGCATTACGCTCAAAACCTACAACACAACCATTGTAAGCTTGGAGACGCTAACATTACTGGTTAATAACTTTGTACGAGGCGAGGGTGGTGATGATGATCACGTCCTTGCTAATGCAGACACAATTGCTAGAGATAAAATAACATTCACGATGAAAAACCGAGTAGTGTCTAAGCGTTTCAGAGTTGTGTACAACAAGCGTGTACTTGTCCCTGATTACAGCACAAGGCCTTATGGGTACTAAACCACAGTCTAGGATGGATAGCGGTTTTGACCCATGACTACAACACCCATTCAGCTGTGTCATTAGTGGCCCCAGTAACTCTGGTAAAACATATTTTGTGAAGATGTTGCTGGATGATGCTGACGTTGTTTTCTCCAAAGAAATTCAAAATATTGTCTGGGTTTATTCATGTTGGCAACAGCTGTATGACGAAATGTTGAAGGTGAGGGAGTTTACTTTTATAGAAGGTCTACCAACATCGCTGTGTGATGACAATCTGCTACCGATTCAGAAAAACAACCTTTTAATTATTGACAATTTACTGAAAAGTGCAGAGTTTGGAGATGGAGAGAGTTTTCACACAATATTCACACCACCGTAACCTGAGTGCAATTTACCTGTTAGTTAAAGGCAAATCTAGTAGAACTATTAACTTGAACACAAACTACCTCATCTTGTTTAAAAACCCCCGCGACAATCAGCAGATTAGCATTTTAGGCAGACAGATATACCCCGATCTTTCTCAATTCTTCATGGCGCGTTTTAAAGATGAAACACATCCGCCTTTTGGTTATTTACTTATTGACTTTAAAGCTACAACACCAGAAGACTACCGTTCTGAGAACAGGGTTATTTTCAGGGGATTGGCCTGTCGTGTACGTTCCTAAGAAAGTTTGATCATGTCTAAACGCATTTGTCGAAATTTACCACCTTTGAAGATGATATTTAAGGCACCGGCAAGTCAACGAAAAGTTATTTTAGAATCAGCCTCCACCGACCTCATTCTATCACTCTGTGAAATAGCGCTTAATCTAAGGCGCGGAAATATACCCTTAACAGAATCGCAGCTCCGAAAAGTAAAGAGACAAAAAGACAAAATTATATACATGTCTAGAAAGAACACTTCAGTTGCAAGGAAAAGAAAAACCATCAACCAATCTGGAGGTTTTCTACTGTCGTTACTGAGCGTTGCAGTTCCATTCTTAACCAGTCTAATTGCATCGAGACAGGGTTAAACAACATGGAGCATGCTCAGAAAATTTTTCTGGTGCCACAACATCAGTTAGAAAAACTGCGAGAATCCAAAACGACTAGCACCGATGTAAGACAATCTGTTGAAAATGATTTGGACTCATCGATTCGCAATATACTGTTGAAGCCTGATATGGATTTACATGAGAAAGCTAAAAGATACTCTGCCATTTTACAAAGATTTTTGACTGTTGTGCGCCAGGGGGAGCTTGATACAAACACCCTGACTTTAAGTCTACCCGGGTCTGAGACAGGGTCTGATGTAGTAAACGTGACTGAGACTAAGCAAACTGTGGACCGAAATGTTGACCTTGTTGATGAAATGTTGGATAATGTGCCTGCGAGGCGTAGAAAGAATGTTGAATATATTCTTAATAGAATGCACAGGTCTAAAGATTTGACTTCATGGAATTCAAATGGTGAATTTGTTTTCAAGGGAGAGATAATCAGGTGCTCCCACCTGTTGGATCTTGTTAAAAGTGTGACAGCAACCAATAAAATTGCTGACGATAGAAGACCGTTGGGGTGGGGGGTGTTTTTAGAGGCCATGGCATGTCTCAACATGCCTTTTACAACTATTCCAAATGCGCTTGTAAGACGTAAAATCAATTTGTTTAAACAAACGTCTGGCAACACAATGGATGGTTTAGCCACACCCCCAGCAACTGTTTTTCAACCAACCAAAGCTTTCTTTGAATCCCCTATCCTGGACCCCACAAAATGGCATCCTTTTTAATGTGTTTTTATTTCATGCTTTTTTATCATTTGTGATCCATTGTCAAAGTGTATGTTTTACCTTGAATAAATGTTATATGAAAAATTCTATGTAAACATTGATGTGGTTTTACAAATGGTTTTACAAATGGTTTTTATGGTTTTGAATAATAAAGTTGACAAACACGTGATTTTCTTTTCTATTTCTTCAACAACCATGGCACAAATTAAACAATTCACAAGATTGAGTATGTTGTATGCAATTAAACATTTGCTTATCACGCTTACTCTGGTACATCTTAGCTACAAACTTTGAGACTAGGACATCATTTTCTCGTAAATCATCAACATAAAAAGACATAACATCTTTATAACTCAGACCTTTTGTCATTAGATAAAGAACACACAATGTTGCCCACACGTGGTTGAAATCATGTCCTGTACTTGTTTTGAACTGTATTCCACATTCTCCCAGGTTTTCAGAAAGGCATTGATTGACTTGGGAAAATATGTAAAATCCGGGGGGTTTCCAAAAAAGCCAGCCAGTGCTTCCCGGGGTGATTGCTCGGGTGTGTATTAACAATCATCATTGATGCAACATCTCGGACTGGTCCACTAGGTAGTTGGTCGCTTGCCAGCACACCATAGAAATGAGTCCTAGATGAAAATTGGTTCACCACACCGGTCAACTCTGCGGTATTCATTTCCACACCGTTTTCCTAATAGTAGTCAACCATGACTTGTCGCCGGTTTGACACTTCGATAATGGAGTCAAAGATTAACTAAACAACTGAATTAATTGTGTGGGGTAGTGGTTGTCTGAACCTAATCTCAAGTTGTACATTCCCTGACTTGATCAAGGATAGGTGCTGACCACACTCCTCATCGGGTGCGCAGTTGAATGCATGAAGGGCATAGCCGTGTAAGAAGTCCGACCTGTCAATAGCCAAGGCTTGGTCCTTTAGGTGTTTTCCTGAAGCTAAGGCCAATTGGTAAAATTCACGCACTGCTGACCCTGTTGTGTAATTTGGTTGGAATGGTTTGCTAGGAAATTGCTGACCATCTATATACAAACTCCAAGTTATAATGTTTGAAATTAAATGGATTTTTTGTGTAACTTCCGGTAAAACTGTCATTGTCCAACAGTCCAATTACAATACATTTTGGCAGAGGTCCTAAAAATAGGTTTTCCTGGTTGCAAACACAACCCCCAGCCGGTAAACTAAATGTCTCCATACACACTCTTTCAAGTTTCACGGCTGGCGAAACAGACACTTTCTTGACAAATTGTGACGCTGATAGTATATGCAAACGATAACGCACATCCCCGACCCCCATAAGGCAGAACTCATCTTTACCGCGCATCATCCTAACCTTTATGTCAACGCCGTTTAACATAAGTTTCTCTTGAAAGAAGATATCGCTATGAACAGGGCCGATCATTTCAAATGTTGTGCTATCCGCTGAATAGGCTGCCCTTTTCGTAAGTCCATCGTTCTCTCCTGCAGGGTCCGTAACATCCATGTGACCTGCGGCATCCTTGTAAAACAACCCAGCTGAAAACTGTGTCTTTAATGTATCGCTTCCATAATTCAGAATGCTCTCTATAACGGCTCTGTAGGGGTATGTTTTGCTACTCTGGCTAATTAAACGATCACCCAAGGAGACATCCACTTGTGAAAATAGGGTGGCTATCGGATTGATAACCCCAACACGTGCTCCGGCATCAATATTAGTTCTGTCCGGTTTAGTGATTTTTACACGTAGGTACAGCAAAGTATTGTTCAGATCAACGTAGTCTTCACCATTCCTGCCAATAAAGAACTCCAGAGGGGCTGCGTCTGATATTGTTGATAGGGTCGGTATTTCAATGTATGTATTTTTCTTAATAGATGTCTGTGTGAATGGAACTGTGAATAAATCCAACTCTGTCTTCATACATTCACCAGACATACGGTGTAGGAGTGCCATCTCTCTAAAATATATTCTTAATCAGATTTGTTGTGTTCCCTTTGAGCGTCCTCCGGGGTGTATGTCCTCTTAACCTTGGCTCTTGTTTTTGTCTCATTCTTGCGTTTTTTACTCTTGGGTAGGCTCCGCCTACCAGGTGGTCTCTTTCTAACACCTCAAGACATAACCATCAATCCAGAACTGTCCTGTTGTTTTGTTTGTCGTGACATAACACTGTTGACAACATTGCCAACTATATTCCCAGCCGCATTCTTCAGATGTAGTTTTGCTATTGAGAACCCGCACTTCAACAAAGGTATTGCCATCCGGAAAAGCCCTCAGAAAAGGCCCCCTAGACCGGCCCCATACATTGCATTGCATACATTTACCATGATACCCTGGTAAACCGTTACCGGCCTGTGTTGTGTAGTATTCAACATACCTTTGAGGATCATCATGGAGCTTCTGCAGCTGCATCTTAAACTCTAAAAGATTGTTTGACGGGTCGGAAGTGTAATTTTGCAATCACCTTCCCCACTACAAATGAAACCAGCTGGTTTTGATCAGATTTTACTTCAATACAGATCTCATCAAATTGCCTCTTACTAAGAGGTACGCTTGTCGTACGTCACTGTGACAACTTCGTTCTTTCTCCCTGTAATATGTACAGTTCGCAGCAGTGGGACATGACTGTCACCAACACATTGATAATCACATTTTATCTGTGTAGATGTATAGGGTGTTAAACCCCGCCAGAATATCTGTGGGGTATGTTCCGTACCATGTGGCGTACCACCGCTCGCCTGGTTTTAACCCCAATATCTGTTTCAGTTTTGCACTAAATTTCAAACTAAACTGGGGCTCACCTTTTAGAAACATTCTATTTTTAAATTCATCATACCCCGCCCATACACCATGTGGTTTTATATAACGCTTGATCTTTGCCACTAGTTTTACTATACCATTGTAATAACCGGTGTTGGGTTCATATTTCCAAGTTTTGTCGTTATTCGAGTCATGTAGTTCAAATGAATTTTCACCCCATTTAAAAGTCTTCTACGTATGCGGGTATTGGAACTCTATCAAAGATACTTCCCAATCACCTTTCAAATCTATACCTTTGGCAAATTTAGTGGTATAGTATGAACTCGTGTTGCTTGGATAGACATGTCTCGATGAGTTACTGGGCAGCGTTATGTAGAAGCCACCGTCACCCATGCTGATCGCAGTCAATGTAAATGACGTGATCCTGTAAATCCTGGAGTTTTATCCAGTTTCTAGGTCAACCACTTGTTCCGATGGTATCCAGCTGTTGAATTTCTCAGGCCAACCAAGCCATTTTACAAGGCACATTTTCTTTCCTTTCTGTACTTTCTCATTCAAAACTGCATCCACTTTAAAAGTTTTATCCTTAGCCACGATTATTTTCAGCAATTCCTGTTCATAAAAGAACTATCACATCACCATCATAATCTTTTATTCTATATACAGGAGGTACCCAAGGAATACATTCTGTTATTGTAAAATATTAATCTGAGTACCCTTTTTCATAGCCTTTTGTAAACGCACCTCTCAGCTTTGAGAGTCTCACAGTATCCCCAACCTGGAACTTGTAGTTTTGATTACCATTTCTCGTTAATGTTGTCCCATACAGGTTCTTGAGAACTAATCTAACATTTTCTTCACAAACGTCCGCAGAATTCATCTTAATAGACCGATGGTAGCTATGGTTGTATCCATGAACTAAATCTTGAATGACTTCAACATAGCAATGAGTGTTGGCTGCTGTGAGATACCTCCACATTCGTGATTTATTTGTTTTATTAAATCTCTCAGCGATACTCGCTTTGACATAATTTCCTGTAGCAAAATGTTTTATGTTGTACTTCTTCATCAACATTTCAAAATGTGAATAAAAAAACTCCTTCCCCTTGTCCGTTTGGACTTTTTGCGGTGTTCTTCCTTCTTTTAATATGTCTTCAAATGCTCGCTTTACCTCGATAGCACTTTTATTTCTCAGCACGCGAATCCATGCGTATTTGCTTAATACATCTATGCATGTTAACATAAATTTCATGTTATCGTTTTCCACACTGTAAGCACTCATGTCAACCAAATCCAACTGATATTGTGAATTTATATCATGAACAATAACTCTATTTCTTTTAAAATGTATAGCTACAGGCCTGTGTAGCGTGTATGTATCCTGGGCGAGCAGCCAGTCATCGGCCTCACCATTTTTGAGGATATCCCCGGTTTTTTCCAAGTATGCTCTTTTCAAACCCTCTCTACCCACATAAGCACCAGGGTTTGCCGGGTCGTAGTAAACACTTTTCTTAACCTGTTCAGACATCGTAGAGTGTTCGAGCAATAATGAGAATTAATACATGTTTAACAATGTTTTATTTGAGTTTTTCGAAATTACACAACCAATATATTCAGAAAAGTTACACAAACATTCAGATTTCTCATAGTCTTTGTTTATATACATGTTAACATGAGAAATGAAGCTACTCCGGCCTTAGACAACAGACTCTTTGCTTTCATCACACCATGACCCCGCTGCGTCGCATACAACATCCTTATTAAATGTATCCATGTATTCATCCCTGTTCTCACTCAGTCTCTGTATGATGTTCAGCTCCAACTTGAGCTCATGCAGAAAGTTCTCAGTGGCCTCGTGAACATCGGTCAGCGGTGCATGAAACCCTGATACGTTCAAAGCCTTGACCAACACATGTTTCAGTCGCAGGGTTAAAACTGTCGTCACAATGTCATCATAATGGGCCTAAAAAAAATACTCAGGCGGTTCGAGACATGAATGTCTTGTCTGGCTCGGATGGTCCACTTCACATCCAATGCATGCTTTGTGTAGAATAACCCCAACAACGTTTTCCATAATCATACCCATTGTTGCTTTGATGATCTTTAAAACTTTTGGTACCAGGTGTTTGTCCATTTTGTGATAACTCTTGTTAGCATTTGAAAGGTATGACAGGTTAAGAGGACCTAGTTGATCACCAACCCTGTCAATCCAGTGGTAGTTTCTTGTTGGGTATGCCGGTGGAATCGAGCTGTCTGGGTCAGGGGTTCCATAGAAGGCTTCAGCGTTGTCATCCCAGGTGTCACACAGCCAGTCCTCAGCCTTGGGTTCTTCAATCACCGCTTGGTTGTAATTTTGAGACATGTTTTGTAAATTCTTCCAACTGCTTGATAGTCTCAGGCAGTCTGTCTGTTTTTATGCTGTGTTGAGGTCGGTGATAGCTTAAGGCGGGGCTTCAGGGTCTTACGTAAGTCAATCCGCCCGCAGTCACAAACTACCCCGCTGACATTTTCCGGAAATAGCTCCAATCTAACAGAGTCATACTCTTTCAGCCCCTCGACAACTGTAAACAGTACATCTACTGTATTATGTGGGCCTTGTTTTGGCCCCAAATAAAACACTTTTCGAAAGGTGCCCCATAATCCGGCATAAAAAACCATTTGATCGGTCACACCAGCCTTAAACACATGGCCTTCGGGTAATTCATAAAATGCCACCTGCTGTAGCTCTGGTTTGAAAATGTATCCACCGATCCGACCATCATTCATTCCCCATTCCTGTGCCAACATCCTGGTGTAGTTGATGGATTCAACCCCAGAGTTACCCCAGAGTTCAGGGGTTCAAAGGCACAGGAGCACACAAACATGACGGGCATACACGCACAATGACCAACAATAACAGGGAGAAAATGGCTGAACTAAATACACTGAGAAACGAGGAGAACAGAAACAGGTGGGGGCTAAACACAGGTGAAATGAATATACTGATTAACTGAAACAAGAACAGGAAAGAACATACAAGGACAAGACAAGGACACACAGAAAACACGAAGTGGAATGGTCCCTTCAGGAAGGGACCATTACAGTACCCCCCCCCCCAAAGGCGCGGACACCCGGACGCGCCAAAACAACCAAAGGGGAGGACGGGCAGGGCACCAAAGCGGAGCCTCAGCCCCAGGACAAGGACCAGGGACTGGAACAGACGGAAGCCCCCTAGTGGAGCACCGACCAGGTGCCCCCAAAGAACCAGCCGGGAGAGCCGGAGGCGGGTCGGGAGCAGGGAGCGCCGAAGGCGGGTCGGTATCCGGAGGCTGGTCGGGAGCAGGGAGCGCCGGAGGCGGGTCGGGAGCTGGGTCGGTATCCGGAGGCGGGTCGGGAGCCAGCTGAGGGTCAGGAGTCTGGAGCCGGGAATCAGGAGCCGGGATGGCCGGCGGGGCCTCGGGAGCCAGGATGGCCGGCTGAGGTTCGGGAGCCAGGGTGGCCGGCGGAGGCTCAGGAACCGGGAGGGCCGGCCGAGGGCCAGGCGCCAGGGGAGGCGGGCACGGGGGTACCTGCTGGAGCAGGGACTGGGACAGGCCGCAGGACTGGAGCGGGGACTGCGGAAGGCCACGGGACAGGAGCGGGGACTGCGGAAGGCCGCGGAACTGGATCGGGGGCGGCGGAAGGCAGCGGAGCTGGATTGGGGGCGGCGGAAGGCACACAGAAAACACAAATTGGAATGGTCCCTTCAGGAAGGGACCATTAAAGCATCGGTTTATTCGGGGCTGGCATGTTGATTGCATCTCTGCGGTCCATCTGTAATTTCTTACCAAATTGCTGAGCGGCGTTTAAGATATTAGCTTTCACCGGTGTTTCACCCAAAACATTGATCGTAGCACAATCCTCCATGTTTTGTAATGTGTATGTAAGTTTGCTCAGGCAAGACTGAATGACCATCACCGATGTCTGCGTAATTTAAATACACAGACCACGCCAATCAACCCATAAAACATGAAAGGTTAACAACCACCGGTTGTAGGCCATCTGTTGCACCACTTGTCAGAAGATTAAACACCGGGGGTTTTAGATCTGACGAACACCATTTGTTGAACATCAAACAACTTATCGCTGACACAACAATTATTTATTGCCCCATTTGTTAATTAAAATTCCGAAACCTTAAGGCCCATTTTTTAATCATCAAACATAACCAGACAATCACAAAGTCACCAGACATGCGTACGTCACTCCTGAAGTCCCGCCCATACACACGTCATACAGGAAGTCCCACCCTAACATACGTCATACCGGAAGTCCCACCCTACAAACTGGATGTCCCGCCCACCTGTCACATCAATATGGAAGGCCCGCCCCCCTAAATCACCATTCTGACACATTATATCCTACATTAACTACTCGAGGCTAACAGAAGATTGTAGTGGCATTCGTAAAAAGACAGCCCCCAAAAAATGTGACTATATGAATACATGTCGAAATGGTAGGAAAGGAGGAGGAGCTGCTGCCCTGTTCAAAGATACATTCCAGTGCAAAGAAAATACATTAGGTATTTTAAATTTTATTATTTTGAATACCTCTGTTTTACATTGAAGGGTACCCCCAAAATTTTGTTTTTAATCATTTACAGACATCCACGATATTATGAAAATGTTATTGATGATTTTGCTGAACTACTCTCTGTTATATCAGTTGATTATAACTTGTTTATTATTACAGGGGATTTTAACATCCACATAAATAATAGTACACACAATAATGCCAAATAACTTTTTTCAATACTTGACACTTTATCTCACTCAACATGTGAAATAGCATATACACACTCAAGGCCACATTCTAGATCTGGTTATTTCTAAAGGTCTCGATATTTCCTCTGTCTTGGTTAAAGACTTGGCGCTGTCTGATCATTTCTGTGTCTTTTTTGATTCACCCCAAATGTTCCAGTACATTAAGCAGAGTACCAATGCTCAGTTTATTCAAGCCATAGCTATCTTTCCAATAATAAGTGCTGAGTCAGTTGATGCACTCCTGGACCATTTTAATGCCAAAATATTGAATGTCATGGATCGTGTAGCACCGAAAACTATGAACAAACAGAAAACACCATGGAGAACCACCATGATGGTAAGCGCCCTAAAAAGACAATGTAGGCAAGCGGAACATAAGTGGAGGAAAACTAAACTTCAAATTCACTATGATATCTATAAACAAAGCCTTGGTAGCTTCAACAATGAGTTACACAGGCCCAGACAGCAACATTTATCGGGAATGATCAACAAGAATATCAACAATACCCGTACTCTATTTGTAATGGTCGACCAGCTTACAAACCCAATAAAGTAGATAGCATCAGAACTCATGTCCAATTTGAAATGTAATGAATTTGCATGTTTCTTTAGTGAAAAAAGTATAAGTATTAGATGGAACATCAGAACTACAGTCTAACAAGGACTCTGTACCGTCACCACGACCACCAAGACATAACTTTGTTATTAGGTCGCATTTTAATACAATTCATCAAAAATCCCTAGAAGAAACAGTTCGATATCTTAAAGCTTTCACTTGCTGTCTCGACACACTGCAATCAGACTTGATTATTTTTTTTTTACTCTATAACGGTGGACATACAGCAAATAGTTAATAGCTATCTGCAATCAGACATATTCCCACTGTCTCTAAAAACAGCTGCCATTAAGCCCCTATTAAAAGAAAGAACACTGGATGCATCTATAATGTAGAACTGTAGACCATTTCATAGCCAAGATCATTGAGAAGGTTGTTTTCAATCAACTCTCAGTCAGGTTTCCGATCTCACTAAAGTACTGAAACGGCCTTGATTAAAGTTTTAAATGGCATGCAGAGTTCCTCAGGGATCAGTTCTCGGACCGCTTTTGTTCAATCTCTATATGCTACCTCTGGACCAAATTCTACAGAACAACAACATTAACTACCACAGCTATGCCGATGATACTCAAATATATATGGCTCTCGAACCAAATGACAACAGACCAATAGAATCTCTGTGTCACTCTATATAGCTCATAAATACTTGGATGAACTTAAATTGTCTACAATTAAACCAAGATAAAGCTGAGATTATTGTGTTTGGCAAATAAAATAAAAGAACAAATATTAGTAAAGAACTGGATTCACGGGCCCTTAAAACCAGGGATCAAGTGTGTAATCTTGTAGTTCTGATAGACTCAGACCTCACATTTAGCAGTCATATCAAAGCGGGCACAAAACAGCATTGTATCATCTAAAAAATATAGCCAGAATCAAAGGCTTGGTGTCCCAAAATGACCAAGAGAAGCTCATTCCATGCTTTTATCTCCAATAGGGTTGACTACTGTAATGGCCTCAGCAGTTTCAGAGGAGATGTTGAGCTGTGTGGGTCTACAGTATGACTCTACATTATGAATTAATGGAGTAGAACTCCATTAATTCCAAATGGAACATCAAACAGCTTTAACTGGACTCCCGAAAAAGACTGTAAAACAGCTCTTAGATCCATGAACGCAGGTCAGCTAGTAGAGCCCAGAGTCCAAACTAAACATGGAGAAGCTGCGTTTAGCACTTATGCTGTACACAACTGGAATAAACTACCAGAAGATCTTAGACGTGCCCCAAAGGTATACATTTTTAAATCCAGGTTAAAAACACTTCTCTTCTCATGTGACTATGACTGAGCACTTAAACGTTACCACACTGTTTAGCCTTATAGCTTCCTATGTTTTTATCCCACTTTTAATCTTTATATGTTTTCTTACTGTATATTTTATTATTATGATGTATTAATTTGTCTTGATGTTTCCAATTGAGTATTTCTCTTTATGTTATTGTTCTTTCCTATATTTTTCTTTGTAAAGCAAATGTAATTGTAGACTTTTTATATCCACTGTAGACAATGATCTGTCACAAAATGTGCATAAATATATTTATCATGTTATCTTAATCATTTTGTAAACAAATAACAATAACCGACAGGTGCTGACTTAGCTCACAGTATAAACCATTATCAATGGAATAACCTTGTACGCAGTAGGTCTGTAGATAGAAGAAGTACTATCTAAGTACTACTAGTGGTCCTTGTCCCCCTGGTTGGGAACCACTGCTGTACATAAAGAGATTCATACTGAGTGATGGAGAGACTCGTCCTGATATACTGTAATGTAGCCTACTTCAGAGGCATAATATTGTCTAATTCTGTCAGAACAAACAGATCATTACAAAAACTTTGTTAGGGTTAAAAATGTAAATCAACCTGCCCTTTACCCAAATAATATTTAGTGACCCTCTGCCTGGCTGCATGGTGGATATAACCCCTGGGCTGTGGGTTATGAGACAACCAGTGCATCACTACTAGACCCACAGACCTGTCTGAGTGAGCTCATGGTTTCTGTCAGAGTGCTCCGGTGTTGAGTGAGGCAGACAATATCAGCATCTACACACACCTCAAAACAAGAAACCAGGCATGTCTAGTTCAGCCGGCCCACAACAGAAGTGTTAATCGTGGCTGATCTCAGGTCAAACACAGGTCGCCCATGTGAAAGGCTGTGCTTGGACCTGCAGGGATGTCTGACAGGGTTTGGTCTTTACCAGGGATGGAGGCTTGGACCTGCTGGCATCTCAGAGCAGGTGGAGGTGGGAACACAGCAGACATTGGTATTTCCCTTCTGTTGTGTGGTTGTCATGGTTATTGTTATGTTGTCAGTTGTGTTGTTGTTTATTAATTTCTCACCTCAGAGTCTCCAGTCTACATTGTGGATCCTTCAGCAAAGCAGAGAGCTGCTCTACTCCAGTATCCTTCAGGTCATTGTTACTCAGATCCAGTTCTTTCAGATGTGAGGGGTTTGACTTCAGAGCTGAGACAAGAGAAGCACAGCCTTCCTCAGTGATTCCACAACCTGCCAGTCTGGAGAGAGAATATCATGATGTCACAAATAGAATAATAGTTCAGAATAACATTGGAATAGCATCTGTACATTACATCATTGTTATGTCAACCTTACTTTTAGTTTAGATTTACTTTTAAATCTGACATTGCAATACATCACACTAGAATGTAACTTCCTGTACATAAAATCATTAATGTTGTCAGTCAATAAATAAACTGCAGATTGAGGAGGTTTTTGTGTGTGTGTCTGTGTGTGTTTGGGGGTGGGGGTCATCTTCATGACTGTACTTACAGAGCAGTTCTGCAGGTTTTGATCACTGGCAGCAACCCCAGAAGACCTTTCTGTGATGGGGAGTATTTTTTCAGGTCAAACACATCAATCTCCTCTTCTGAAGTCAGTAACACAAAGGTCAGAGCTGACCACTGTGCAGGAGACAGTTCTTCTCTGGAGAGACTTCCTGAACTCAGGTACCTTTGGATCTCCTCCACTAGAGAATGGTCATTCAGTTCATTCAGACAGTGGAACAGATTGATGCACCTCTCTGAAGAGGGATTCTCCCTGATCTTCTCCTTTATGTACTTGACTGTTTCTTCATGGCTCTGTGAGCTGCTTCTGGTCTTTGTCAGTAGACCTCGTAAATGCTTCTGATTTGACTCCAGTGAGAGACCCAGAAGGAAGCGGAGGAAAAGATCCAGGTGTCCAGTCTCACTCTGCAAGGCTTTATCCACAGCAGTCTTGTAGAACGGTACTTCAGAGTTAATTCTGAACAACATTGACATTTTCCTCATGATTGATTTTTCATCCATTAGATTCTTATTGTTGTTGATGATTGAGTGAAACACATATACAGCAGCTAGAAACTCCTGAATACTCAGATGAACAAAGCAGAACACCTTGTCCTGGTTCAGCCCACATTCTATTTTAAAGATCTGTGTACAGACTCCTGAGTACACTGATGCTTCATTAATATCAATGCCGCACTCTTTCAGGTCTTCTTCATAGAAGATCAGATTGCCTTTCTGTAGCTGTTTAAAAGCCAGTTTTCCCAGTGTCAGAATGCTCTCTTTCCTCCAGTGTGGATCTTTTTCATTTTTACCATCATACTTTACATTCCTGTGTGTGGACTGAAATACCAGGAAGTGTGAGTACATGTCTGTTAGGGTCTTGGGCAGCTCTACTTTATCATCTGTAGTCAACATGTGCTCAAGGACTGTAGCAGTGATCCAACAGAAGACTGGTATGTGACACATGATGTGGAGGCTCCTTGATGTCTTTATGTGTGAGATGATTCTGCTGGCCATGACCTCATTACTGAATCTCTTCCTGAAGTACTCCTCTTTCTGAGGGTCATTGAACCCTCTCACCTCTGTAACCAGGTCAATACACTCTGAAGGGATCTGATTGGCTGCTGCAGGTCTGGTAGTTATCCAGAGGAGAGCAAAGGGAAGCAGATTTCCCTTGATGAGGTTTGTCAGCAGCACATCCACTGAGGTTGACTCTGTCACATCACAACAGCTCTTGTTGTTCTTGAAGTCAAGGGGCAGTCGGCACTCATCCAGACCATCAAAGATTAACACAACTTTGTATTTGTTGTAGTTAGAGATTCTTGCATCTTTGGTTTCAATTGAGAAGTTATTGATGAGTTGAATCAAACTGAGTTCTTTCTTTTTCATCAAATTCAGCTCCCTAAAAGGGAGTGAAAATACAAATTGGACATCCTGATTGGCTTTTCCTTTAGCCCAGTCCAGAATGAACTTCTGCACAGAGACTGTTTTTCCAATTCCAGCAACACCCTTTGTCAGCACAGTTCTGATAGGCTTGTCTTGTCCAGGTGTGGGTTTGAAGATGTCATTACATTTGATTGCCGTCTCTGGTCTTGCTTGTTTCTTAGCTGTTGTCTCAATCTTTCTCACTTCATGTTCATTATTGACCTCTCCACTTTCACCCTCTGTGATGTAGAGCTCTGTGTAGATGTTTTCTAGATATTTTGTACTTCCTTGTTTAGCGATACCCTCAGATATTTTTTCAGAGGTCCTCTTCAGCCTGTCTTTGAGTTTTATTATTGCTTCAGTTTGGCACTCTTTAGCACAGTCATCTAAATGATCAAACAAGGATATGAGTGTTATGCAACAAAATGGAACACTCCACAAATATGACATATTAAATATGAGAAAAAGAAAGTGAGAAAGGCAAATTACTAAGTATAATCCTCTTGTTCTAAAGTAATTTACATATCCAGAAATACCCTATAAACCATTAAAAAAGGCATTTCATACATTTACTTTACAACAACAAGTTTTATTCAAATTGAAAGAAAATATTACTTGTATTGTGTTTCTCCATTAATCTCTCAGCAAGATCTTTCCTGTTCATCTTTTTAAAGATCTCCATTGAGATCTCCTTAGCATTGTCACAGCCGTATCTCTGCACCATCATATCCACTGTGCCTTCTCTCTCAGCACCTTGTAACTTTCCGTTTGGGATGTGGTTAAAGCCCATATGAGAGATCAAACCATCAGGCTGCTTTAGGTACCATTGAAATTTCTTAATCTCTTTGTTGTTCAGCTCTTCCAGAGTGGCCATCAGCCGATCTGTTACAGATGTGGGCATTGTAGATCACCAGACACTGGGAAACAACACAGTAAAAACCAAAATGTAAATGAAAAAAACAGGTTTAGATTTTGGAGCATTAAAAAAGCAATAATAAATGTTATTTCCACACTACAGCCTTGTTGAGGATAATTCTGTGGATCACGACATCAGTTACTCTGAAGACAACCAAAATATTCTTTGGGGAAGTTGGTTTTGCAGTGCATTTCCTATATGTACATGTAGAGGCTCAGGACATTAAAGCATCTTCCAACTCAATATCAGTCTCCCAAAGACCTGCAGCACAGGCACATCCAATATGACCACAGACACATCCAATATAACCACAGACACATCCAGTATAACCACAGACACATCGAGTATGACCACAGACACATCGAGTAGGACTGCAGGCACATCCAGTATGACCAGAAATGCACACCAGAATTATAAAACTGATAGATACAAATGGGGTTCTAAACTAGAGCAAATGTGCATGTTCCTATTATGGCACATGGTGCAAACATGGGTTTAGAGATGTGGGCTGTGTTCCCACTGAGAAAAGGACATTGAAAAGACATTGAATAGACGTTGAAAAGACATCTTTCCAATGATTGTGCTTAGTGGGTTATCACAGCTGTTTACCCACATCTTGTAAGTAGGAGGTCATGCAGGTTGGGCTGCCTGGGGATTACTAACAGGGTGCACTTGTGTGGGTCCTTTCTTAACCTTTCATAAGGAGGGACAGCAGCATCTGTTAGAAAAAACAAATTTGCTTCCAGGTGGAAGGAAGCTAACTCACTTCTACAACAATTGATCTGAAGTTGCCGCTAGTGTGAATACCAAGTAAACCCCTCCAAAAAAGAGAACCGCTGGCCACCCAATTTGACAATACACCTTCCAATCAGAGACAAAATCCCATCAACTTCACAAATAAAACACCCAAATTATATTTTATCTATACAACCGTATGGATACATTTGCTTCCACCCAAATTGTAATGCGTTGCGGGAGTAAGGAACCAGGCGCAGGCAGAGGTAGTCGGTGTTGATCTTTTAATGAAACAAACACAGAGCACAAACAAAACACAACAAAGGAAAAGAGCTGACTTAAGCAGCAAAACGAACGTAGGCAACAGGTATAGTGAACTTACATGTAACGGCAAAACACGCAGTTTCGCCAACTCTCCGAAGGGAGGGGATCATGCTCTGCTTCAATATGTCACAGTACGTGTTTGCATTCATGGTTCCCTCAATGAACTGTAGCTCCCCAGTGCCAGCAGCACTCATGCAGCCCCAGACCATGACACTCCCACCACCATGCTTGACTGTAGGCAAGACACGCTTGTTTTTGTACTCCTCACCTGGTTGCCGCCACACACGCTTGACACCATCTGAACCAAATAGGTCTATATTGGTCTCATCAGACCACAGGACTTGGTTCCAGTAATCCATGTCCTTAGTCTGCTTGTCTTCACCAAACTGTTTGTGGGCTTTCTTGTGCAACCTCTTTAGAAGAGGCTTCCTTCTGGGACGACAGCCATGCAGACCAATTTGATGCAGTGTGTGGCGTATGGTCTGAGCACTGACAGGCTGATCCCCCACCCCTTCAACCTCTGCAGCAATGCTGGCAGCACTCATACATCTATTTCCCAAAGACAACCTCTGGATATGACGCTGAGCACGTGCACTCAACTTCTTTGGTCGACCATGGCGAGGCCTGTTCTGAGTGGAACCGGTCCTGTTAAACAGCTGTATGGTCTTGGCCACTGTGCTGCAGCTCAGTTTCTGGGTCTTTGCAATCTTCTTATAGCCTAGGCCATCTTTATGTAGAGCAACAAATAGTTTTTTCTGATCCTCAGAGAGTTTAACACACCTGCTTCCCATTAACACCTGGGACCTTGTAACACTAACGAGTCACATGACACCAATTGGACATTTTCACTTGGGGGTGTACTCACTTTTGTTGCCAGCGGTTTAGACATTAAGGGCTGTGTGCGGAGGTATTTTGAGGGGACAGCAAATGTACACAAATGTTATACAAGCTGTATTCTCACTACATTATATTGTAGCAATGTGTCATTTCCTCAGTGTTGTCAAATGAATAGATATAATCAAATATCAAATATTAGCAAAGGTGAGGGTACTTTTGTAAGGTACTGTACCTACACTTAACCTAAGATCACAAGATGCAGGCCTTTTCATTGTACCTAGAGTGTCTAAACCAAGCGTGCCGCACAAGCCCTGAAAAGTGATGCCAAAACGTCTCGATCGCCCCCTGGTGAGTGGTCCCAGTATAGGTCATAAACCCTGCCCTCCCCATGTTATTCAATGGGACGCAAGACCAACTAAACAATTAAATTACCCTTCAAATATCTTTTTTCCGAAGCTGGTTTCTGTCATTTACTGTAGTTTGTATCATGCTAATGTAAATTCAAGAGTTTGTTTTTAAAATAAGTTTGTTTTTAGTTAGTTATTTAATGCTCTAAAAACGGTGGTGTGACGTCGTGATTCACAGCTGTGATTGACAGCTATCTGAGCCGAGGAGTCATTGAAGCGCCATCAGGCTTTTTTCGCGATCTTCGGAGGACTGAGGAGATTGGAGCTTTACATTTAATTTCAAAATTTCTATAATTGATTTCACACGGACATAATGGGTTGTTCTGCAGTACATTGTGCTAACCGATCTGGCATTTCCAATCGATCTTTGAATTTCTTTCGGTAAGTTAAATTTATAAGCTATTTAATTAGTAAATAAATGTAATGGGCTAGCTAACGTTAGCTAAAAGACAACAAGCCTCGTTAATAGCCATGTTAATAGCTAGCAGGTGATCGTTAGCTAGAAGTTACCAATTATTTTTGTATTAGGCCAATTCTAAATTAAGGTTAAACATGATGTAAGTTAGGCTATAACATATCGTCTAGGTTTAACAAGCAAAGGTTGTACTGTACTTGGACTTGCGATTGATTATGGTATGCGCATTCTGTGAGGGAGAGTGAGGGAGGGGCACAGGGCTGTTGATTTCGCGGCTTTACGGCTTTACTTCCTGCTCGCTACTGCGCATAACTACTGCGCAGAACTGGTCCCAAGATCGCTATCTGCGCAGACGCAAGTCCAAGATGTCAGCGCCGTATCGGGACACTGGCGGCTTCAGTTTTCACCAATGGAAAAGAGCGAAAGGGCGTCGTCCATTTTTTTGTACAGTCTATGGTCTAAACATACAGCTGGAGGCAGGGCTTTTTCCCTTAGAACTCCGCTTATGTGGAATGATCTGCAGATTATGGTTAAAAATTGTTGCTTGCACTGTCTAACATTTAGACATTTTATTTTTATTGTTTTCAAATAGAAATTGTTGGGTACAGCTGATAACGTTCAATTCATAATTTTCCTTATCATCTATTTTCATAAGATTTCAGCTATCCAAAAATGGCCATCTAGACCTGAACAGCCCCACTAAGGCCAAATCTGTTGTGGTTCAAATAATGATAATACAATACGAAAAAACATATATAGAGTGCAGCGTGTTGCCACTCTAAATAAGCAGTGATAAATAACATTCAAGACAAACGTATGTTGAAAAATAAATAGATGTGTATGTTAATAATCCATATCCATAATCCAATATTTTTGTCGGATTTCACCTATCCAAAAATGTATGTGGACCTGTACATTCCCACTCAAGCGAAATCAGTTGTGGTTAAAATAATAATACCATATGAAAACCTGTATGGAGAGCATGGTGTGTGGCCATTCAAAATGTGGTTTGATATATAACGTTCTAGAACAACATAATGTGGCCATTCAAAATGTGGACTGATATATAATGTTCTAGAACAATGTTATGTGGCCATTCAAAATGGGGACTGATATATAATGTTCTAGAACAACATAATGTGGCCATTCAAAATGTGGACTGATATATAATGTTCTAGAACAATGTTATGTGGCCATTCAAAATGTGGACTGATATATAACGTTCTAGAACAATATAATGTGGCCATTCAAAATGTGGACTGATATATAATGTTCTAGAAGAATGTAATGTGGCCATTCAAAATGTGGACTGATATATAACGTTCTAGAACAACATAATGTGGCCATTCAAAATGTGGACTGATATATAACGTTCTAGAACAATGTAATGTGGCCATTCAAAATGTGGACTGATATATAATGTTCTAGAACAATGTAATGTGGCCATTCAAAATGTGGACTGATATATAACGTTCTAGAACAACATAATGTGGCCATTCAAAATGTGGACTGATATATAACGTTCTTGACCGATGTAATGGCACTGTAGATATGTTGGCATAGGACGTAATCGTGGTTTTTACAATAGTTCCCAAGGAACGTAATTCTTGAGATATAAGGTTGCTAAGAAGGGACCTCCTCACCCCATACTCCCACAGCACCTTCCACAGTATCTCCCGGGGGACCCGGTCATACGCCTTCTACAGATCCAAAAAACCCATGAGCATATTCCCAGGCCCCCTCCAGGATCCTTGCAAGAGTAAAGAGCTGGTCGGTTGTTCCACGACCAGGACAGAATCAGTATTGTTCCTCTTCAATCAGAGGTTCGACTTCTTGCGAACCCTCCATTCCAGTACCTTTGAGTGGACTTTCCCAGGGAGGCTGAGAAGTTTGATACCCCTGTAATTGGGACACACTCTCTGGTCCCCCTTTATGAACAGGGGAACCCCACCCGGGTCCGCCACTCCTTAGGCACTGTCCCCGACTCCCACGCAATGTTGAAGAGGCGTGTCATCCAAGACATCCCATCCATACCCAAAGCTTTCAACATTTTCTGGATGGATCTCATCACTGTGGAGTTGTTTGACTACCTCAGTGACTTCTGCCATGGAGATTGACGAAGCTTCCCCATCAGCCTCCAGCTCCCCTCTACAATAGAGGGCGTGTTAGTGGGATTAAGGAGTTCCTCAGAGTGTTCTTTCCATCACCCAATTACCTCCTCAGTTGAGGTCAACAGTGTCCCATCCTTACTGTACACAGCTTGGATGGTTCCCCGTTTTCCCCTCCTGAAGTGGCGGACGGGCCAAACTCCTCCCACACCCGCTGTTTTGCCTCTTTCACAGCAGAGGTCGCAGCCCTTCGGGTCCATCAGAACCTTGCAACCATCTCCAGAGTCAACCGCAAAATATTATAAATCTGTAGGGGACTAATAACCAGTTTAGAATGTGAGGAATGCATAACATATTAGTAACAACCTACCCGTGGAATTCCCCATCCAACTGAGGAGGATATCAAAGCACAGATCAATTTAACCACTGGAAACCAGCCTTACATTGTGAAGGAGCATGTTAAATACTAAACAATTCAAAATGTTGAATTTGGCACCAGACCAGAAAAAGTCAGTCAAAAAATTGAAAAGAAATCATCCTCAGAGGCAGACACAGAAAACAACCACAATATCCTGTTGCAAAGGCAGCTGTAGAAGAACTAAATGTCACAGGGACAGAGCTGACTGCACAAGGCATATCAGACGTAAATACCAACCCTGAGACTCATTTATCAATACAAGTGGTTAAAACAGGATAGGATATAATGACATGTTTAATAGTCCATAGACTACTAACTAAATATGAAGCCCTAAACAGATTTCCTATGATTTATGAGAGTACATACAATAACCCAAGTGCAGCAGTTAAAAACATCCCAATAAAGAAGTTCAAATCTTAAATCATTTCTACTTGATACCCTAGCAGTATAAAGTTGACCTAAAACTTGTTTGCCTTGGGAATGGTATAAATTATTACTATAAACCAGATTCCAAACTATAATGAAATATGTGCTAGAAGGATTAGATTTTGAAATATATATACAAAGGACGTGTACATTACCGTTGAAGAAAAACACCTGAGCAAAAAGTGGTCCAAAGATGTGCAGATGCCGGTTTAAAAAATAACATATAAAAAGGTTCTTAGGATTCAAAACATGTGACAAAGTGATACCAACAATGGAAGAATAACAGAAAGTGAAAGACTTGAGACAGTCTGAGACAGTAAAACAACTACAACAAGATCTTGGCGTTACAGGATGCTTAAGAAGCCACATACCAGATTATGCAAAACACTCGAAACCAATGTACTGTAACATGATGGAGGTGTGGCTGACTTGCATTCGAATAGTTGGATTTAATTAAACAAACATGGAATGCAAAAAACCAACTGATACAAAGCAAAGGGCTGAAGTTCTACAGTTCTACAGTAATACAGTTATAGTTATACATATATATGGGCCGGCACAACAGACAGGACAGTAGAGGGCGCTGCGGGCTCAGGTGGCAAATATTTGATTATATCTTTTCATGTGACAACACTGAAGAAATGACACTTTGCTACAATGTAAAGAAGTGAGTGTACAGCTTGTATAACAGTGTACATTTTCTAGCACTGCCTTAACCCTCTTGGGCATGGAGTTCACCAGAGCTTCACAGATTGCCACTGGAATGACGACATCACAGAGCTTTTCGATAGTAGAGACCTTGGGCTTCTCCACTTTCCATTTGAGGATGCCCCACAGATGCTCTCAGGTCTGGAGACATGCTTGGCCAGTCCGTCAACTTTACCCTCAGCTTCTTTAGCAAGGCATT
Organism: Esox lucius; assembly: GCF_011004845.1. Taxonomy (NCBI): domain Eukaryota; kingdom Metazoa; phylum Chordata; class Actinopteri; order Esociformes; family Esocidae; genus Esox; species Esox lucius. The sequence continues at coordinate 6,078,009 of NC_047579.1, forward strand.
GGTTGTCTTGGAGGTGTGTTTGGGGTCGTTATCATGTTGGAATACTGCCCTGAGGCCCAGTCTCTGAAGGGAGGGGATCATGCTCTGCTTCAGTATGTCACAGTACATGTTGGCATTCATGGTTCCCTCAATGAACTGTAGCTCCCCAGCACTCATGCAGCCCCAGACCATGACACTTCCACCACCATGCTTGACTGTAGGCAAGACACACTTGTCTTTGTACTCCTCACCTGGTTGCCACCACACACGCTTGACACCATCTGAACCAAATAAGTTTATATTGGTCTCATCAGACCACATGACTTGGTTCCAGTAATCCAAGTCCTAAGTCTGCTTGTCTTGAGTAAACTGTTTGTGGGCTTTCTTGTGCAACATCTTTAGAAGAGGCTTCCTTCTGGGACGACAGCCATGCAGACCAATTTAATGCAGTGTGTGGGGTATGGTCTGAGCACTGACAGGCTGACCCCCCACCCCTTCAACCTCTGCAGCAATCCTGGCAGCACTCATTCGTCCATTTCCCAAAGACAACCTCTGGATATGACACTGAGCACTGGCACTCAACTTCTTTGGTCGACCATGGCGAGTGGAACCTGTCCTGTTAAACAGCTGTATGGTCTTGGCAATAGTGCTCATTTTCAGGGTCTTGGCAATCTTCTTATAGCCTAGCCTATCTTTATGTAGAGCAACAATTATTTTTTTCAGATCCTCAGAGAGTTCTTTGCCATGAGGTGCCATGTTGAACTTCCAGTGACCAGTATGAGAGAGTGTGAGAGCGATAACACCAAATTTAACACACCTGTTCCCCATTAACACCTGGGACAAGTCACATGACACAGGATGGGGTAAATGGCTAATTGGGCCCAATAAAAGGGGTGTACTCACTGTTGTTGCAAGCGGTTTAGATATTAATTATTTTGAGGGGACAGCAAATTTACACTGCTTTACAAGCTGTACACTCATTACTTAACATTGTAGCAAAGTGTCATTTCTTCAGTGTTGTCACATGAAAAGAAATATTCAAATATTTGCTAAAATGTGAGGGGTGTATTCACTTTTGTGAGATACTGTATATTAGGGGTGTAACGATTCATTTTAACCACGATTCGATTCGTATCACGATTCGTGGTTGTCGATACGATTCAAGGCCGATAATGGTTCATTTAGAACGATACGATCCGAAACGATTCAGTGACTTGAAATCGATTCAGTATCTTTTCAGCCAAAAATTCAACCCGTTTGACTGAAATGAATACCTGGATACTGGACAGTGCAGGTGAAGTTTCCTAGATTCCTGTTGTTTCTTGTAAGGGAATCAGGTATCAATTAATTATGGATATAAACAAACAAGTAAACAACAATTAATGGCAAATGCATTCACATTTTATTTGAATAAAGTGCAACCAACACTTTAGGTTGAATTAACAGGAAGTTAAAATGTTCTGCTCTCATTTTCAATATTCAATACATTTTCAATAAAAGTACAGTAAGTGCAATCAACATTTCAACAGTAGGTTTACCTGCTGCTTGTGCTTTTGTTTTTCAACATAAAAATACTAGTATATTACTATCAAAAATAAAGTGCAACCAACATCTCTTCAGGTTGAATTAACAGTAGGTTTACCTGCTACTTTTGCTGTTGTTTTTCAACATAAAATTATTACTATATTAACATCAAAAATAAAGTGCAACCAACATCTCTTCAGGTTGAATTAACACTAGGTTTACCTGCTACTTTTGCTGTTGTTTTTCAACATAAAATTACTACTACATTAATATCAAAAATAAAGTGCAACCAACATCTCTTCAGGTTGAATTAACAGTAGGTTTTAACTGCTACTTTTATGTTGTTTTCAACATAGAAATAATACAAATACAGTATTAATATCAAAAATGAAGTGCAACCAACACTTTCCACACACTGGACCGCAATGATGGCTTGATCATTTCTCGCTCGTCGGCTTCTCCTCAGCCATCTGCCATGCTGTTTTGTTGTCTTTGCGCTGCTGCTGGCCCGGGGCGATGACGTCACGGATAGGCAGACTGAATCGAGTAACGTTTATCGCCTTTATCATTAAAAGTGCTAAGAAAAAACATTCCTATAAAGTCTGAAGTGCTTAAATCCAATGGGTTGTTTCCTAGTATCGATACAATCGATTGATTACATTTTAAAACGATGTTAGATCGATATATGTCGTCCGGAAGGCCAACTTGCCGAGCACAGATCGATGTAGTTGGATCATAGGAATATAAATCGATAAATCGATGTAGTAGATGGATCGTTACACCCCTACTGTATATGCTTCTACATGAAAGGAAGTGAATACATGGTAAAACCTATTGGGGGTATATAATCAGGACACAGATAGTCACAAGATGGCAAGAAACAGAGATGGCAACCCCTGCGGAAGACTCAGTGGAGGGGCGAGAAGCAGAGATGGCAACCCCGGCAAAGACACTCAGCACAGCAACCCTCCCAGAAGACTCAGTGGAGGGGCGAGAAGCAGAGATGGCAACCCCGGCGAAGACACTCAGCACAGCAACCCTCCCAGAAGACTCAGTGGAGGGGCGAGAAGCAGAGCCCCTGCCGCTACACTTGTGGGGCATCATTGAAGAGCCCCTGCAGCCATGGAAGCAGGAGAACACGAAGACGTCGGAGGAGGACGACGAGGTGCTCCTGTGTCTCAACTGGTCGGGACCATAGAGGAGGAGGTGGATGGGGAACACTTCGGCCTCCAAAGTTGGAAGATCGGCAGCCAAAGATCGTCTACAATTACCCACATAAGGTATCCAAATTAGCCCTATTGACTATGCAATTTTGGTAGACGTAAAGGTGAAGCAAACGGTATAAACACAATAAATTATGTTATTCATAATTACATGATGTCCCGTGGAAGACTTTTCTTTATATTAGCATGCACATGAGTCAAGATGCTGTTGCCACCACGCTACCACCAAAGCCGAAGGCATCATCCACTGATACAGATCTTATAAGTGGAATTCACTATTTGATGGAAGACTGATAGACTGATAAGAAATATGCTAAAGACCATCTTTAACATTATAAATGTTTTTAATGGTCTAAAATTCTTGACTGGAAAACTTTCAGTATCTACTTTGTAGTAAGCCTGAAATAAAACAGTTTACGGTTATATTGCTACTGTTTCTGGTGGATTTTCGAAGTACGCTTCCGTGCATGCGTTTTGGGTCAGGATAGACAAACACATTTGCTGGCTTAACATACAGTAGTTATGTTATAGTGAGCCTTAACTAGAACTGTATACGGTTATATTGCGACTGTTTCTGGCATGGAAAAGTTAATCTTCAGTCTCACTAGCAATTGCTCAATTCTTATGATTATTCCTAGGAAGTTAGTAGATACTAGTAAGTCTATTACTGGATAATAAGCTGTTAAAATGGACAGTGGGAAAAGCCATACAGTTCATAGACGCTATGGTGGAGGTAAACTTAATAAGACGGGTTAGTCAGTTTAACACAATGCTCACTGGTGTCTAGCGACTGCTGAAACGTGTAATGCTGTGGCGTAGTGGTTAAAGTCAGTGCCTCTCACGTGGAAGTCCTAAGTTCTGATCTGTTGAGAGTAACAACATTTATAAATTGTTTACGGAATAAAACTGTTTACGGTTATACAGTATTGTGACTATTTCTGGTAGATTCCACAATTCTCTCGTCTTTTCACTTGATGAAAAAGTTAGTTATTGTCACCTTTATTGATAGTTATTGTATCGATGTCATTCAAGAATGAAAGAAAAAAAGTATGTTGTTATGCCATGAAATAAAAATATATGTTCAAGCAATTGCTCAATTCTTATGACTATTCCAGTAAGTTAGTAGATACTGGCTAATACTCTAATACTCTACGCTATACAGTTCATAGAGGCTATTTGTGGTGAAGGTAAAATTAGTAAGAAATGCTAGTCAGTTTAACTCTATCAATATCATTCACGAATGACCAATTAGCTGTTAAAACAGCCAGTGGCAAAAGAGGATTTGTTCAGGGTAGACACAAGAGGCGATACTGACACCTGTAAAATGTACAGCTCTGTGGTGTAGTGGTTAACGACACTGTCTTCCACATGGGCGACACTTTCTATTGCAGGCTGACTGAACTAGGCTGGTTTCTTGTTTAAAAATACCACAGACCCCCTGCAATTATGCCAAGTGACATGACATTCAGCACAATGCTGCTCAGCTCTTTCAGTTGGGAAGTGGGGCTGGTTCAGGGGTACGAGGATGGGCAAACAGGGCGGATGAGCCTGAAGCTGCATCTGTTGGGCCTGGCACCAGGCTGGGCAGGAACAACTGATTTAATATCAATAGCTTGCTATAGGTTTGTCTGCATTCATTAAATATTGGTTAAAAGATGAAAAAAATTTAAACACACAATTTTCTGTGAAGATATCAAATAACTAACCTTAGGTGTGCAAAAGTAGCCTATTTCACTATGGACTACGTAAGCTAACAGGTTCATTTCCACCACTCACGGACAATAAAATTGGATAATATACATGTGCTGGTCATATAATTAGAATAGCATCAAAAAGTTGATTTATTTCAGTAATTCCATTCAAAAGGTGAAACTTGTATATTATATTCATTCATTACACACAGACTAATATATTTCAAATGTTTATTTCTTTTAATTGTGTTGATTAAAACTGACAACTAATGAAAATCCCAAATTCAGTATCTCTGAAAATTTGAATATTACTTTAGAAATGTTGGCCATCTGAAAAGTATGAACATGAAAAGTATGAGCATGTACAGCACTCAATACTTAGTTGGGGCTCCTTTTGCCAGAATTACTGCAGCAATGCGACGTGGCATGGAGTCGATCAGTCTGTGGCACTGCTCAGGGGTTATGAGAGCCCAGGTTGCTCTGATAGTGGCCTTCAGCTCTTCTGCATTGTTGGGTCTGGTGTATCGCATCTTCCTCTTCACAATACCCCATAGATTTTCTATAGGGTTAAGGTCAGGCGAGTTTGCTGGCCAATTAAGAACAGGGATATCATGGTCCATAAACCAGGTACTGGTTGCTTTGGCACTGTGTGCAGGTGCCAAGTCCTGTTGGAAAATGAAATATGCATCTTTATAAAGTTGGTCATCAGCAGGAAGCATGAAGTGCTCTAAAACTTCCTGGAAGACGGCAGCATTGACCTTGGACCTCAGAAAACACAGTGGACCAACACCAGCAGATGACATGGCACCCCAAACCATCACTGACTGTGGAACTTTACACTGGACTTCTGTGCCTCTCCTCTCTTCCTCCAGACTCTGGGACCTTGATTTCCAAAGGAAATGCAAAATTTACTTTCATCAGAGAACATAACTCAGCAGCAGTTCAGTCCTTTTTGTCTTTAGCCCAGGCGAGACACTTCTGACGCTGTGTCTTGTTCAAGAGTGGCCTTGACACAAGGAATGCGACAGCTGAAACCCATGTCTTGCATATGTCTGTGCGTGGTGGTTCTTGAAGCACTGACTCCAGCTGCAGTCCACTCTTTGTGAATCTCCCAAAAATGTTTAAATGGGTTTGGTTTCACAATCCTTTCCATTGTGCGGTTATCCCTATTGCTTGTACACTTTTTTCTACCACAACTTTTCCTTCCCTTTGCCTCTCTATTAATGTGCTTGGACACAGAGCTCTGTGAACAGCCAGCCTCTTTAGCTATGACCTTTTGTGTCTTGCCCTCCTTGTGCAAGGTGTCAATGGTCGTCTTTTGGACAGCTGTCAAGTCAGCAGTCTTCCCCATGATTGTGTAGCCTACAGAACTAGACTGAGAGACCATTTAAAGGCCTTTGCAGGTGTTTTGGGTTAATTAGCTGACTAGAGTGTGGCACCAGGTGTCTTCAATATTGAACCTTTTCACAATATTCTAATTTTCCGAGATACTGATTTTGGGGTTTTCATTTATTGTCAGTTATAATCATCAAAATTAAAAGAAATCCACACGTGAAATATATCAGTCTGTGTGGAAGGAATGTACACATTATACCAGTTTTACGTTTGAATGGAATTACTGAAATAAATCAACTTTTTGATGATATTCTTATTTTATGACCAGCACCTGTAGATAGGGGCTTTTAGTTTTTTTCTGCAGGATTCTGCACTCCATGTGATTTTGTCAGTTATTGGGCAGTATACTCTCAGTGAAATCTGGCAACCCTGAGCCAGCTTTCTGTATTGTAGACCTTGCTTAGTAAATGTGGCAAACCCACCTCCCACATATTTGTCTCCAAGAAGCATTACATTTCCCTGAATCACAAACTCTTGTGTATATCAACCACAATTACTGAACACACATCAGATTTAGCTGTCATGGCCACAAGTTTGTCAAAAAGCACTTAAGGTATTCTCAATGGGCTGTTATGTGCCTTTTACTGAGGAGTGGCTTAAGTCTGGCCACTCTACCATCAATGTCTGGTTGGTGAAGTGCTGCAGAGATTGCTGTCCTTCTGGAAAGTTCTCCCATCCCCACTAGGAACTCTTAAGCTCTGTCAGAGTAGCCATCATTCTTGGTCACTTTCTTGGCCGAGGCACTTCTCCTCCAATTGCTCAGTTTGGCTGGGCAGCCAGCTCTAGGAAGAGGGTCCTGGAAGCCCATTGTTTTCCTGGAGATCTTCAATGCTGGAAACTGCAATCTTTGGCAACCTTCTCCTTCTGTGCATCAACACAATCCTGTCTCACAGCTCCCTCCAAAAACTCCCTCATGGCTTGGTTTTTGCTCTGACATTCAGTGTCATCTGTGGGACCTTAAGTCAAAGATGTGTGCCATTCCAAATCATTTGAGTCATCAGCTGTGTTTACCACAGATATACTACAATCAAGTTGTTGAAACTCAAGCATGATCAGTGATTTCAAGCATGATCAATCAAACAGGATATATCTGACCGCAATTTCGAATTTAATAGCAAAGGGGTCTAAATATATTTGTAATGGTGATATTTCTGTTTGAAATGTGCATACAATTGTCACGTAGTTAGAGATGGAGACGGAGGCAAGTGCAGAAGTTCGAAGGGTTACCCCTTTTTATTAAACCAAAAAACAACAAAGAACCTAAACTGAGTGCCTGGCACTACGATAATTCCAATGGCACAGGAGCACAGGAGCACAGGAGCACAGGAGCACAGGAGCACAGGAGCACAGGAGCACAGGAGCACAGGAGCACAGGAGCACAGGAGCACAGGAGCACAGGAGCACAGGAGCACAGGAGCACAGGAGCACAGGAGCACGACAGGTGTACATAACATATACACACACAATGACCAACCAGGACAAGGAGAAAAGGGCTGAACTAAATACACTGAGAAACGAGGAGAACAGAAACAGGTGGGGGCAAAAACACAGGTGAACTGAATATACCGTTTAACAGAAACAAGAACAGGAAAGACCATACAAGGACAAGACAAGGAAACACAGTAAACATGAAGTGGAATGGCCCCTTCAGGAAGGGACCATTACAACAATTAAAACCCGTTTTCGCTGTTGATATTTCTATACACCGAGCCTAGTAACCAATATTTCACTATTCACACAATTTGACTATTCACATAACCATTATATTTCACTATTCACACAACCATTAAAGTCACTATTTCACACAATTTGTTTAGGGGATCTTGTTGACAGGTAATCTACACCTGTAAGTGGTAGTTTCTTAGGGGTATATTGTTTATCAAAATACATGTCCCGTTTGGAAAAAACGGATGCCCCTTTGCTGACAATCGGACTCAACTCCAGTCCTCCATTCTCACAATAAGTAAATTGACCACAAATAATCTGAACGCGGTGTTTAAATACATTATCCATATAATGTCCGTTTGTGTGTGCGTGGTTGGGTGTGTGTGCTTGCGTACGTGCATGCGTGCTTGTTTTTGCGCTCAAGTTTCAGCCACAGACGCGCCACTTCAACAGTTCACGGTCTCCATGACGATGGTAACTAAACAAAATACAGCGAGATAGAAATTCAGAATACCCGTTTCCGTTCACCTTGTGCGTTAGCTACATCGTACAAAATTGTTTTCCTTCATGGTTAGTAGCTAAGCGAACAGTAAGGGTTTTAATACGTTTCTGTTGTTGGGCGGTTAGTAAATTGTAACATCAATCCAATGGCTTTGCGGCAGGGACACAGGCGGGAGCAAGGACTAACAAGCACAGGTGTCGGACATGCGTACGTGCGGAACTTGCCTTTTTATGTCAAGATTCACAAGGTATGTTTTAGAAAGATGTTAGCTAACTTAAACATCTGAATTATGGAGATACAGGGAGATGCACGCCAGATTGTAAAACAAACCATTTTTCTATCCTGACAGATTTGATTTAGGTTAAAGTTATTTAGCACATGTGTCGTACATTATTAAATAGGATTGATATATATTGTAAATCAGTGATAGATAAATGCTGCTTTACATGCACAGCCGATTTCTACGTGATGTACAGTGCTTTGTCAAGGACAGTTCAAAAACATTAAAATGGCAACTCAATATCTAGATGGTGGCCAGTGTTAATAATGTATTTACAGCACACTTTACACACACACACACACACACACACATCTCCTATGTTTCAGGATGAACAAGATCTAATAGCTACATGGACACACCCACACATCTTCTCCTGTGTTTCAGGATGAACAAGATCTAATAGCTACATGGACACACCCACACATCTTCTCCTGTGTTTCAGGATGAACAGGATCTAATAGCTACATGGACACACCCACACATCTTCTCCTGTGTTTCAGGATGAACAGGATCTAATAGCTACATGGACACACCCACACATCTTCTCCTGTGTTTCAGGATGAACAGGATCTAATAGCTACATGGACACACCCACACATCTTCTCCTGTGTTTCAGGATGAACAGGATCTAATAGCTACATGGACACACCCACACATCTTCTCCTGTGTTTCAGGGTGAACAGGATCTAATAGCTACATGGACACACCCACACATCTTCTCCTGTGTTTCAGGGTGAACAGGATCTAATAGCTACATGGACACACCCACACATCTTCTCCTGTGTTTCAGGATGAACAGGATTTAATAGCTACATGGACACACCCACACATCTTCTCCTGTGTTTCAGGGTGTGTCTCTGCCCCCTCTGCTCCAGCGTTCTACCCTGGTGTCCACCAGTGGTCATTTCTCTGTGACGTCGCACTCCGAACACGACAGGAAGCCTCAGACAGGGCCTCTGGCCAACCCACAGCATCCCAAGGCCTCTCCACTCTGGAACACACACTTCCTCAATGCGCTGGCACAAAGGGTGAGGTGGGGGTGAAAGGGTTTGAAAATAAATCTATCACAAATGAAACATTTCCATATCTGCGAAACACTGCAACGTGCAATAGTCCCCTGTGATGTGTGACCTGTTGCCATAACAAAAGGGCAACCAGTGGAGCACGAACAACGTTATGAACATTTTATCAATATTAATCACATTATTGATTTTTCCTCGTATTTCCACTTCGCTCCAATACTGCACGTTGCTAAAAACATTACATTTGAAATGCCTTTATCCATTTGCGTTAGTGTGTATCTGTTATATTTTCATGTTGGCATTTTATTGGTTGTCCCTCTCCTCTTCCCTCCTCCAGCGCAGGAACTGTGGGACGGTGCATTTACTCTCTCGGCCAATCAGTGAGATGCAGGACAGCTACAGGGGCCAGACTGCTCCACAGGGCCCCATGGTGGACCACTACAGCACCCTCCGGGTAACTAGCACAACAGTCTAAAATCATATTTCTGAGATCATATATTTTAAAAATGGAAATGGATGTTGGTTTTAATCCCAGAGCCACCAAGTTGAAAAGAAAACTGTTCTTCTTTGCCTGAGCCAGGCAGTTAACACAAATTACTGCCGTATTATTGCTGAAAATAAGGGTTCATACTTGCGACACCCTACAGAACCCTTAAAGGGACATGAGAAAGAAAGAAATAATGTTAAACCTGTAGTCCAACAGATATATATTTTCTCTGGCACTTTATGGACAGCTTGATCCAGACCAGGCCCTGACTGTGACAGCAGATCCGTGTGTCAGCACAGCTCATGCAGACTACAGGATATATAGCAGGTATACCCTACACCACAGACCATGTAGAATACAGGATATATAGCAGGTATACCCTACACCACAGACCATACAGACTACAGGAGATATAGCAGGTATACCCTACACCACAGACCATGTAGAATACAGGATATATAGCAGGTATACCCTACACCACAGACCATGTAGAATACAGGATATATAGCAGGTATACCCTACACCACAGACCATACAGACTACAGGAGATATAGCAGGTATACCCTACACCACAGACCATGTAGAATACAGGATATATAGCAGGTATACAGACTACAGGAGATATGGCAGGTATACCCTACACCACAGACCATGTAGAATACAGGATATATAGCAGGTATACCCCACACCACAGACCATGTAGACTACAGGAGGTATAGCAGGTATACCCTACACCACAGACCATGTAGACTACAGGAGGTATAGCAGGTATACCCTACACCACAGACTGTGTAGACTACAGGAGGTATAGCAGGTATACCCTACACCACAGATCATGTAGACTACAGGATATATAGCAGGTATACCCTACACCACAGACCATGTAGACTACAGGAGGTATAGCAGGTATACCCTACACCACAGACTGTGTAGACTACAGGAGGTATAGCAGGTATACCCTACACCACAGATCATGTAGACTACAGGATATATAGCAGGTATACCCTACACCACAGACCATGTAGACTACAGGAGATATAGCAGGTATACCCTACACCACAGACCATGTAGACTACAGGAGGTATAGCAGGTATACCCTACACCACAGACTGTGTAGACTGCAGGAGATATAGCAGGTATACCCTACACCACAGACCATGTAGACTACAGGAGGTATAGCAGGTATACCCTACACCACAGACCATACAGACTACAGGAGGTATAGCAGGTATACCCTACACCACAGACCATACAGACTACAGGAGATATAGCAGGTATACCCTACACCACAGACCATGTAGAATACAGGATATATAGCAGGTATACCCTACACCACAGACCATGTAGAATACAGGATATATAGCAGGTATACCCTACACCACAGACCATACAGACTACAGGAGATATAGCAGGTATACCCTACACCACAGACCATGTAGAATACAGGATATATAGCAGGTATACAGACTACAGGAGATATGGCAGGTATACCCTACACCACAGACCATGTAGAATACAGGATATATAGCAGGTATACCCCACACCACAGACCATGTAGAATACAGGATATATAGCAGGTATACCCTACACCACAGACTGTGTAGACTGCAGGAGATATAGCAGGTATACCCTACACCACAGACCATGTAAACTACAGGAGGTATAGCAGGTATACCCTACACCACAGACCATACAGACTACAGGAGGTATAGCAGGTATACCCTACACCACAGACCATGTAGACTACATATACATATATGTGTACTTATACCTCTAAGTGTACCAAGAAAAACACAATAGTTGATTATTGAAATGTATTCATAACACGGGAATAAAACAATTATCAAAAGGCCATCCTTTGTTCTAAAGTCACATTGTTGCTGTCTCCCTTATATACTCCTCTGTTCAGTTCCAAAATGTTAACTTCTGCTCAAGATGCATACAAGAAAACAAGTTGTCACAAAAACATAACAATAATATAGAATGCTATGCATAGTTCTTGCTCAGTTAACAGATCTCTTGGCTGCATTACTGTATGTGTTTCGGTTCAGCACCAAGTTGAAGGACAAAAAAAGAGAGACACAAGCAACTTCACCTTGGAGCCATCTATTTCTGTGCCCGTAGATAAGATAGTTTGAGACATGGTGCCTTCAGTTGTGGCCGAACACACAGTGCACAGTTGGTTTCACATTGTAAGACTATTTGGGCTAAGTCTAACACAGTCCATTTATTACATAAGATTTTGTATAGCAGTTTAGCAGGTTTCTAATAAACAGAATAACATTCTTAGAGGCTTATTGGTTTTCTTAATGCAATTCACACTCAAATCATGATGAAAATAATTATGCAATATATGGCTAATCATTCTCTCAAAAATATGTCCTCTACACCACTCATTCACTATTTAGGTCAGAGATTGCCCCTCCCTCTGGTCAGGAAGCCCCTACCTCCAACCTCAGCCTGACCAAGAGCTCCACCCACAACCGGCTGCCAGCCCACAAAGCCCCTCCCACCGTGTCCTGCCATCCTCGTCTGCCCCGTCCCACAGTGCCCCTCCCCTACACAGGGAAACACAGCCTGTACAGGGAGAGCTTCCAGGTACCCTCCCCTCACCCTGCTCCCTCTGCATCTATACCTGGACCAGCCAGGGCTGGGTTTGGAGGGGGAGGAGCCCAGAGAGGGCTTCTCAGAGACATCCTCGAGGTCCCCAAAATGTATTTAACAGAGAATCAGGCCTACGGGGGAAACCGGACTGTGCTGGTCTGAGACCATGCTGCATAATACTGTTCGCAGTGTCTTTGTGTGAATGTGAATTATAACTGCCTGTCTGTTTTTAACTGGATGTCCCTAGATGCTAAATCAAGTTTACAAGGCCCGTGACATCTCTTTGGATTCCAGTGTCTACATGATCATTTATTAATGGCTTAATAAACGGGGCAGGCAGTACTTGAAAAGGACCGTAGTCATCGTTTTATCATTTGGGATCAGTAAGTCATATGTTGGGCAAGTATAGGAGAAGTCTGCTATGCCTGAGCTAATATGAGATTTCAAACTGATATTTCATACTTTAAATGCTACGCTGGAGATACAGTAGTGGTTCTTCATCATCTTGTTAAGATAAGAGACAGGAGAATTGGTTTTATAATTATCCATGAATCCATAATTGTCCATTTTCCTTCCTACCCTCACCTATGGTCATGAAGGCTGGGTCATGACCGAAAGAACTAGATCGCGAGTACAAGCGGCTGATATGGGTTTTCTCAGAAGGGTGGCTGGCTTCTCCCTTAGGGATAGGGTGAGAAGCTCAGCCATCCGTGAGGAACTCGGAGTAGAGCCGCTGCTCCTTTGCATCGAAAGGAGCCAGTTGAGGTGGTTTGGGCATCTGGTAAGGATGCCCCCAGGACGTCTCCCTAAGGAGGTGTTCCAGGCACATCCAGCTGGGAGGAGACCTCGGGGTAGGCCCAGGACCAGGTGGAGAGATTATATTTCGACACTGGCCTGGGAACACCTCGGGATCCCCCAGTCAGAGCTGGCAAATGTGGCTCGGGAAAGGGAAGTTTGGGATCCCCTGCTGGAGCTGCTGCCCCCGCGACCCGATCCCGGATAAGCGGATGAAGATGAGAGAGAATTATCCATGAATGCACTTTCAATCCCATCAGTGTGTTTGGTGAAAAAATAGGTTATAAAATAAAATACACAACTATAACCAGATATTAAATATTTAGAGGAGATAAGTATATTTTCTATTATTTATTTATAAGTTTGCTTATTGGCTAGCTTCTTTTTTTACATGTATGTTACTTCTAGATCCAAGCACCCATATGATTGGAGTTGAGAGTGACTTTTTAAATGTATAAATAATTAAGGATGATAATCACTTCACACATCCATCCATCTGTTAATAGTCATGTTTTATTTTTTATTATCAAACAATACACAAAGTACACACCATAAAAATGTACAGACAAGAGTTCCTTCACTTACTGTAGACAAATACATTTGTCAAATAGTTTTATCTGTAAATATAAAATAGTACAATTGGGTTACTGTTGCTTTAATTAAATCAGCTGTCTTCCTTTAATACAATAAGGACTAAAATGAAAACAGATCGAGCCCGACTTACAAAAACTAAGCCTTGGATAAAGGTAAGTCTGTTGCAGTAGGAACCTTGTGAAGATGACTTTTAGGTCCAAGCTTGTGCTAATTCAAGCTTTGAAGAGGATGTATGATTTTATTTATATTCTTGTTCATGTTCATGTTGTGTTACATTGATCTAGCTATGCAAAAAACACAGTAGAGAATACATTGGTTAGCACGCTTGCTAATGTTTCGATCATGTTCTTTAAGCTTTTTATTTTATAGTATCTAGCTAGTTTCGGTTAGAAAATATTTTACATACCTAAACCTTTTATGCATACATACCTTGAACTAGTGAGGTAAAGTTAGTTTTATAGTGGACGTTCGGTGGATATTCATATTCGCCCGTCAAAAACAACAAATTTAGGACAACGAAAAGTATGGGTTCTTGATCAGGTGAACCGTGAAGGTGAACTACAATCCACACTTTTCAATGTATCAATCAAGAATTTTTTTTTTTTTTTTTGTTTTTCCAAAATAATTTTTTTTATAAATTCAATAGTGTCAACAAAAAGTGTGCCATATAACAAAAGTGGTATCTTGTGACTCGGGGGAGGATGGGCTTCTACGGCTTTGAAATTTTAGCAATGTTTTGTGTTTGTCCTTATAAATTCAATAGTGTCACTCTTTTCTAATTTCTGTATTTTGCAGTTTTAAAAAAGTGAATGTCTTCTACTAAAGGTTATAAACGATATAACTTCTGCCTCTCGGGCTATCTGCCAAACCTTGTTCTGCGTTTACAATGTCTGGAAAATAACCAGACTCATAGGATTATAGGATGCTTAGATTATTTTCTCCTCTTTCAGCCACAGACAATTTAATGTTTGTTAATAGGCCAAAGTAATTTATATATCAATAAATGGGGGTATAAGTGAAGCTTACTGTATGTACATAAAATCATGGACATCCATGCTACTAACAGATGCACCAGCAGATGGTGCTGTTCACTCACAAATTATTCTACTACTGCATATGCATCTGTCAGATGAGAAGAGGGCAATGGATACATCTAAATAATCTGTAATGGCCTTTAGATGACCTCTTCTGAAAACACAGGATTGCTCAAAGCAATATGGTGGCTTGTTAACCATTGGGACATTGCTCATCCCTGTCCAGTTTTCTCATGTCAGTCAGGATGAAGGAAAGACAAAAAGGAAGTTAATCTAGAATGTAGATCATCAGTACTCTACCCTGTGTCGCTCACATGGGATGGATATTGTGTACTTTTTGTATAATGCTTTTTAGGGAATTAGATACCAGTTTAAGTCATAAAGTAAAATAATAAACAATAATAATGCACTCACTGACAGGTTTTATTTCCATGTCCTACCTGTTGCCCTCAAAGTGCTCAGTCTATGTGGGCTTCAGGAAAACAATCACGGTTTTTGTTAAGTAGACTGAAATTATTGGCTGAAAAGATCTAGAACGGGGCTGCTCAATCCTCTTCCTGGAGTGCTAAATTCTCACCAAACTTAATTTTGCACACCTGTTTTCTAATAATGAACTGGAAGAAAAGCTAAGTCGGGCTAAGTCACAACTGTGGTTGGACTAGAGACCACCCCCTCACCTACTGGATGGTAGATCTCCAGGACCAGGGATGAGCAGTCCTGATCTAGAGACAACCCCCTCACATACTGGATGGTAGATCTCCAGGACCAGGGATGAGCAGTCCTGATCTAGAGACAACCCCCTCACATACTGGATGGTAGATCTCCAGGACGGAGCAGCCCTGATCTAGAGACAACCCCCTCACATACTGGATGGTAGATCTCCAGGACGGAGCAGCCCTGATCTAGAGACGACCCCCTTATCCAGGTGAACCATGGTTGCCCCCTCCCCCCAAACAGTTCTTACACTCAGTATTCACCCATCATAATCACCATTTAGGTATTTGTTTTAAACAAATAGTGTGGAATTTTCAACCCCCCAACAATAGGAAAATCACATTTGACTGCACTGAGCCTGTAAGCTCGGTTCAGGTCAACCATATGCATTGTGTGCATGAACTAACAATGACAATACAGTAACCGAATACTTTTTGGAGAACACCTTTAATTAGGAACTCAACTGGAGGACCATGGAGGGTTAGGCACCTTGACACACTGAACAATGATTATTAAAAAACGAATAATCATATCTCAGCGGAACTTAATTCCAATGGTTAGAGTAGAAAGATTCACAACACAAACTGCAGAATGCTTCAGAACACAATCAAAATAGACATTCAAATAGTCTTAAGACAGAAACTCTGCCTCCACCTAAACACAACCCCCACTCTCAGATAGACTGTGAACGTAACCCATGAAGGTCATTTGGGGAAGAATCGCGATCACGGACACCCCCATTGGTCTGTGGTTTGCTCTGAACCCCAGAAAGGTGTTCAACAGCGTTAACCAGTCTCTCCAGGTTGGTACTGATAGATGACAGCAGGGGCTGCAACACTGTCTCCATGCTGCTCCTCATACTGACCAGCTCCCTCTGTAACATGTTGTAACCTCGGTGATGGAGCTGGACCAGTGCGGTCAGGTCATGTGGTGGAGACTGAACATGGATGTGTGGCTGTACATCAATCTGAGGGATGTGGACCGTAGCTTGGTTTACTTGAGGCTGCACATATGCTTGTGGCTGGTTAGATTGAGGTAGATAGGCCTTTGATTGGTTGACTTGGGAAATATTGGCCTGTGATTGGTTGCCTTGGGGTACTGTTTCCTTCTGTGACTGGGGCACCAAGTGTGGCACATTTTCGTAAAATGGAGCGTTATCTCGTGGTTGGACAGTGACTGGGAATGTATCGGCATGGGGTCCTTGGGCACCCCCAAACTTAGGGATGCGGATGCCTCTCGTAAATGGTGGTGTGTGGACCTGGGAACAGGGTTCAAGGTTCAATCTGACTATGTTCACCCGAGGCTGAAGGTTGGTTTGGTGTAAAGGCCAGTGGGTAGGGGCAGTTATGGGAGGAAGGACTCCATTAGCCTCAGACCAAACAGCAGTGTCCAGAGTCTGTTCACCATCTACTAGGTAGGTATTTCGGGGACTGTCCAGCGCTACTCCCGGGAATCTGGAACCAACTTCATTCTGAAACTCTAGAAAATAGAAAAATTATTTATTTAGTTTCATGCTAAATCAGTTTTAAGAGCATGTAAGTAGTTTTAAAGAAATAACAGAAACCATAAATATCACCTCCTAACGGGCCAATGGGTCCTTCACCGTTCAACTCGGTATCCACAAACTCAGTTTTAAAGCCTTCTGTTTTCACCGTGACATCATGATGCTCTCCTGGTGGATGGCGAAGTGTCTGTTTAGTTACTCTGTTCGGCTTAACCCTCCGAATCCTCTTGATATTATTGGGTTGCCTGCGCATTAGATCACTGTATCGCTTTTTACATTGTATCCCAGTTCTTAGGTATCCAGAAGACGAAGAGCTCACCTTTGTCGCAATATCTTCCCATGCGGCCTGCGCTACTCTCTTGTAGCCAGGGCCAGGTTGTCGAGCTTGCACTTCGCGCAACAGTATATCAAGTTCTTCTTCATTAAAACGATGCTTTCGTTGTCTTTCCAGGTGAAACATCTCAATCTGTGGCCTTGCATCCAAATATAAAAAACCATCGCTGCTCTCCTGCTCGGAATCCATATTCTATCAGAGCAATACCATAAACGAAGCGCAAACGCTAAATGTAAAAATAACGGAAATACACTATCTATCGTTCTGTGTTCACATACTAATGGATTTAAAATGCCTTTCTAAAAATGCCAATGGTTCTACTATTCCAGACCGTTTACTGATATTTTTTTTTTTAAATAAAAGTAGCAGACCCAGCTGAGGTATTCCAAAACAATTTAGGATAGTAGGGCAGGCCACCAGTAGCAACCACAAACGCGATTGCGCAGTTGAGACCAGTCATGCGCAGTAACTAACTGACTTGGAATCCGTAAAAGCACTTTGCCACATTGTTGATGTAAAAATGGCTTTATATAAGAAATATTGACTACTCCAAATTAACTTCGCTCCTACATCCACATGTGTAATTCTAAACGTGATAACTTCCTGTAAGGGGTACAGAAGACTAAAGTTAAATGTTTTCATAAGACAGCTGCAGTAAAACCAATCCGATTGTGTTCGAAAAAGCTTCTGTGTGAACACAATAAAGGATTGATTAGGTTGAAAAATGTGCTAAATTTCACCACTGTTATAAAGGCAGTCTTTAATATGCACATGCAATCATTAATTCATCATATAGTTAACATATCATGGCAATTTTTTTATCAACTTGAAATGTTACTGGAGGGAACTGTTTTTTACAAAAGTAAACCATCGCAAACATGCAACCTGCCTAATCAATTTCAGTCTTTGTGTGTCAGAGTAACGGGACTGATGTTATGTATTAGTGAGTCCCCATGCCCTGAGAGACGTTCTAAGGCGCCCGCCAGCCTCTCCAGGCTGCGGTTGATTGATGACAACATAGGATGCAGCATTTCTTCCATACTGTTTTTAGTGTTTGTTATCTCCTTGTGCAGCATGTCGTAGCCCTGCTGGTGCACCTGGCAAAGGGCTGAAAAGTCCTGGGGAGCGGACTGGACATGGATAAGGGGCTGGAGATTATTCAGAGGGACTTGGGCTTGGAGGAGCTGTCCCTGACCCAGAGACTGCTTCATCTGAGGTGTGTTGACATAAGAGGTCTGGAATGAAGACTGATGGGTTGGATCAGTATGTTCTGGTGTTCCAGCCTGGGACTGGCCAGCTGCCTCTTCTTTATTATCAACATCTCCGATCTGATGTTCTGGAATGAAGAAAAATTGCAATGCCACATTTGATCCTCCACATGTCACTTCACCTGCATTTAACATCTCTTCAAATAGAACAGTCGGCATGCAAAACATGTTGTTTATAAATGTGGAAACAGCCTGTTAAATCTTTAGCGCACATAGAGGTACAAGTAATAAGTAATCTCTACGTATGCAAAATTATTTTGTAATATATGACAGGCTACAACCTCTTATAATGTTACGGGTCTAAATGTTTCCCAAATTTAACCAATTATTCTAGACATACCTGCATTCTCAATTTTAACTGAGGAAGCAGACAGTGGTTTGGGGAATCTGTTTTCAAAAATTCGTATTCCTTGTCTCCGTCTGAAATCATTTATTCGCTTTCTACACTGTTCAGGTGTTTTGCGAAGCCCAATGGCACTAGAGCTCACTCGATCTGCCACTTGCTCCCAAGCTAACCGAGTAATGGCAACACGGAATGGTCTTGTTGCTGAACCGTAGATGGAGAATCGCCGGGCATGGACTTCACGTAATAATACTCTAGTTTGCTCCCTTGTAAAACGATTTCGCGTCCCGGCAGTCAACATTTTGGAGCTTTCACACGCTTTCATAACATATTCAATGAGACGGAACTAGAAACAAACCGAACTCCGAACGCACTGTTGTTTTAGTAGGACGGGCGCCTTGTTCGCAAACGTTACCTCTTCTTCGTGAGATTTCGGCAGACTATATAAGCCTTGTTGCGTATTGCTGCCTTGCACAGGTCGGTAAGTGAATTGCATGTTTTGGAGAACTTGGGTTGACTGGGTCTTGAGTAATTTCATTGACGTAGTACTCAGCCTTGGTGTAGTGCAACGTGTGCGACTGGTAAAGGAAGCCGTCTACATTGCATCGTTGCACAGGTCTTATGTGCCTGATGTGGTACTGTTAAATAGACAATATCACAGAACATTTGCTGAATACATTTGCTGGCTGGCTGCAAGTCTCAGAAGGCCTAGGTGAGGACCAAATGTAGCTTATAAGTGATTGGTGTATGATCAGTTAGTAGCCTGAATCGCCATTTTAAAATAAACTGAATAGAATTTCTTGGGCAGGTAGCGTGCTTCACATACAGTCTGTGCGCAAATGCTCTCTGCTGTACTGAGTATTTGAGACACAAGGTAATTGGTTGTCGTTTTATCCCTGAATGGGTAATATGATGGAATTAGTTGTTCAGAGAGCTGACCCTATGTTTGGGAGCTAGGTCTGCCTGGAGATTTAGAACACCAGAGGCAGTTTAGGTATTCACTGACCTAATGAACAAACGAGTGCTGGGGGCTGAGAGACTGGTTACTTCAACCAGGAGCTGGATGTGTTTCTTGGCACACAACATACAACCACATCTAATCAAGTCAAATGTGAATATTTTCTAGCTTGTTTTTTGGAGGACAGTAAAACTCACCAACACATTTCGCTGACATATAACAGCAAAACAAACAACTCACCAGGGACATGCAACAACAAACCACACCACAGGACAAGTAGAGGGCTCCTTTATATAAACACATAAGGACACAAGGGGAATCAGGTGTGTGTAATCAAAGACAATAATGAGTCTGGGATGTGTTTGTGAAAGCTGGGAAACATGAAACTACTGAGAAACTACAGCATGAGGCTGTACTGGCTAAACCGCAACAGTACCCCCCCTAATTTAACAAGGAAAAGGATAAAAACCACTGCTGTGGTCATCACTATCCTCTTGCAATAGGATTAGCTGGATTGCAAAAACAGTGCAAGTAGTACCTCAAAGGTAATTTGAATTAAAATTAAAGTTCTTTGCATTATTTGAGGTCTGAAAACAATGCATATTTTTTTGGTTATTTTGACCAGTTGTTTTTTTTTATTTAACGAAATACTCTAAATTACATTATTTTGGGAAACATGAAACTACCGGCACAGCATGAAACTACCAGCACAACATGAAACTACCGACACAGCATGAAACTACTGGCACAACATGAAACTACCGACACAGCTTGAAACTACCACAACAACATGAAACTACTGGCACAGTATGAGGCTGTACCGGCTAAACTGGGACAAATAATCTCAAAGTGCATGAAAATAAAAATATTAAATAAAAGAATCATCAGATAAAAATGTAATATAATCTGTGTACATTAAACAATAATGATAATACAGTAAACTAACATTATAATACATAATTATACAATAATGTGCAGTATAATTTGAGTAAAGGGAAGGGTAAGCTGATAGAGGTGTGTCTTAAAACCTGCTTTAAAAGACATGACTGTCTGTGTAGCCCTGAGGCTGTCAGGGAGTTCCAGAGGTCAGGTCCAATATAAGAAAAGGTGCAGTCTCATTTTCTGAGCCGGATTCTTGGTTCATTGAGCAGATTGATGTTGCTGGACCGTAGAGGATGTGGTGGTTCATAGGGGGTGAGCAGGTCAGATAAGTAGACAGGTCCCAGGCCATTGATTGTTTTATAGTCTAAAAGGAACATTTTATGGTGAGATGTGGACACAATTATTTGATTGTCTCAGGATCCTTGCATCACTGTTTTGGATGAGCTGTATTTTATGAGTTGAAACTGTTGACAGGCCCCCTAGTACTGCATTTCCATAAATTCTGGAGAAAAATCAATGAACGGATATGATTTTTTGGATCAGAAAAGGATAGAGAAGATCTTAGATGGGAATTGTTCTTAAGGTGAAAAAACTTTTTACAGACCTCAAAAGGGAGAGTTGGGTCAAATTTCACAGCCAGACTGGTGATGACTGTGGAGAGGAGAATGATGGGGCTGTCAAAGGCAGGGCAGATGTTGTAGGAGTTGGTGATTTGCTGTGGGTTGCCTATAAGCATTGCCTGTCTTGTGAACTCCTCTGACCTTGCCTCACCAAGAGAAACATACTGCTTGCGGTTTAACAGGTAAGAGGTGAACCAGTTCAATGCAGCCTCAGAGAATGCAGTGTGCTCTCTTGGCGCTGGAGTAGAATGGTCTGATCTACTGCATCAAAAGAATGACAAATGATTCATTAGCGGTTTTAGGCTATAATTTAAACTGAAAGCTGTCCATTTATAGGTTCATGATCACCACACCCACATAAATTACAGGGGTGTAATATGTAAATAAGGACAGGTGCAGCGCATACTCACGTCCGTGGCTTAATCTGATTTATCTAACTGCCACCACATCAAAGCTCATTTTGAAGAAGTTTCGTAGATCACACTTTGAGATGATTTTGGGGTAACTTGAGGGAAATCTATATTTTCTCAAAAGCAATGTTTGTTTCTGATTTTTATATAAAAATATTGACTACAATCAGACAAGTACATGGGATGTTTTACCTCACTATCGGGGCAAAATGCCCCTCCATATGGGGTAAAATGCCCCTTGTTTTTTTTACCCACAATTAAGATTTATTCCATATTTAGGTGTCAAAATCATTCTATCCATGTAATCTATACCATTGGAAAAAAAATCAGTATTGATAGCAGTATTCAAGGTAGTTAACAAAACCAATTTTAACTGTGATATTCCACATTCAAATAACTTTCAATGACATTTTAAAATGTTTTGTGAACTGTGCAAAAGTATTAAGTTGAAAATATAAAATCCATAATATTGAGCAATTCATTCAATATCAGTGCCAATTGATAGTCCTATTATATTAGATGTTAATATATGCTCAGTAAACTAGCTAAGTAGTTTTGAGTTTTAACTTATATTTGGCTATATCCTGAACTTTTGTTTTATTTCAGCTCATTTTTTGTTGTAATTTTGTTATATTTTACCAGTATATTCTCAGGGGTAAAATAGCCCCCAGGGCATTTTGCCCCAAAGGAGAGGGGGCGTTTTGCTCCAAACATGATCACCACGATTGCAATAAAAAATGTATTATAATTTCTCTTCTTGGAACAAGTGGATTACTTAGCCTTTCTATTGACATATCATAAATCTGTTTAGAAGGTCTAATTTCATGAAATCACATTACTATGTTTTCTAAATGACAAAAAATAAGATCAATTTATGTCAAAATAATTTTTGTGGAATTACTTGCTCAGTTGAGATTATTCAACAACATTTTCTAGATGAACAATAGTGGCAACCAAGGAATGTGTCGAAATAAAATGTGCCTTCATTTTGTGGTTTGGTGGAGGGAGGCGTTTAACACCAGGCCACCCTAGGTCTCAGCCCCACGCTGAATCTGAGAAGGTTTCATGAATGAGGGGCAATGTTCTTTAACTAGTCATTCAGTATGGAACCATTTCCACTGAATTAAACTTTGCACACCATTTTGTTGCACGGAATCTTGTAGTGAATAGGTTTGATAATGCTATGGGTCGTTTAAAGATCACTGTTGTTTTGAAGAATAGAGTTCCTCACAGAGATCTAAACTAGATATGATGCTGGAACCACAAAAACAAAGTAACATTCCCTCCCAGAATGGTTCTAACAGGTATTACTTGTAATACGATCTAGAAACAGGGCAGTAAGATGTGAGCCAGCTGCACTCTGCGCCCTACTGCTATAATCTATCGTCTAAAACACCTTTGTCTGTTTTACACAATGGGCAGTGTCTAAGCTCATAATAGCAAGTTAAAACCAGTTTGACCTGTACAAAGTGGTGGAATAGGATGTCTCATATTCACATAGAGATTTTTTTTTTTTAAATCCTTTACCTAAGCTGATTTAATCATTTAAAAAGTATGTTTTTCAACATCTGCTCTACAGCCAGTGTGCCCGCACCTCTGCCACCTTTCTGTGATCCTGGCAATATTCACAACATGCTGTTTCGTGGTTCTTGTTGAATCGGGCTGAAGTAACAAGCTTCAGCTAAGATGTTGGCCTGAGGAATGTGTGCTTGCTCCGCAATGAATGGGCGTGAGACAGGGGATCTGGCAAAGATCTATTGAGTTTTTCTCCAGCTGATGTTGTCACCAATTGAAGGCCGTCGCCTGTTGAGCGTCAGAGGTGCCGACCAGCTGATATCACAGGGGATGTCGGAGGTTTATTAAAGGTCATGACTTCTGACATTATTCTGACTGTGAATGCAGAAATGATGGTTTGAGGTTTATTAAAGGTCATAAGTTTGACATTATTCTGACTGTGAATGCAGAAATGATGGTTTGAGGTTTATTAAAGGTCATAAGTTTGACATTATTCTGACTGTGAATGCAGAAATGATGGTTGGAGGGGTAAAACAACAGTCTTTTCAAGGTCATCCCAACTATGCATTTCTAAAGTTTAAACTGAACTAACTTTATTATGCATGCCAGGGAAGCTATTATCTGTCAGTTCATAGCTGTTTCTTGTTTTCTTGTCTCCTACCATACTGCGTTGTCAACAGGGATTGGAGAAATCTAATTAAAAGTGAGGTACGCCCTTTTATATTCACATATCAGGTAAGTTAATCAAAAGCAAGGAATTTGGTAAGGAATCCATTTTTGACTGTTAACATATAATACGGTGCAACAGTCTTAGGCATCTGAACTTTGAACAGAATTCATTTCAAAGAGACTTTCGCAGGGCACTGCACATACAGATTTTCTATTTACTTATCATTGGGGGGGGTCTGAAAGTAACACATTTGTTTTACTTACAAAATCAGTGAAAGTCTTTTTCTTTCCAAATATTTTAGTTATGCATGGCAACAATCATTTTATTCTATGTTGAAATAGTCTGGGAGTATTCCAGCAACATTCAGAATATTCATGTAAACCAGAGTTATTCAAAACTCTGATCAGGGACCCCAGACATTTCCAAATGTGATTACAGCCCTGAACAAATGCACCCGATTCTCCAGTCAAGGGCTTGATGAGCTCACAAGTCTAGTCAGGTGAGTTAGTTTTGGAACAGATCAAATACATGGATCAACTGGGGGTCCCAGAGGATGAGGTTTCCAGGAGTAGGCTGTACAACTCACACACTTTCCACTCTGTATGGTTTGAAATCAGTGCGGTGAACCATTACAATATACAATGTTGTATGAAAAAGTTACAGAAAAACAATTTCAAGAAAAAGTTTTCTTTTAAATAAATGGTTCACCAAACTTTTGGACGCAATATAAACACCAATGTTGTCTATGGGTAAATGTCACATAGCTGAAGTAGCATAAATGAGCGAGAGTGTAGGAGCTGTTTTTAATCCTTTGGTTGTCCCTTCAGTGAGTCTGTACCGATGCAGGCTCTGTGTTTGAACTATTTCTGAGCTTGAACAATCTTACACAAAAGAATGGATAGGTGTGCCTGATATAATGACATGCATTTGTTTACATCTGATTTTGAGATGTAGCATAGACTAAATGAAATCAACAACTTAAATATTCAGTTGTTGATTATGTTTATTTCATCTTCAACAATAGGAAGGATTTGTAAGTTAGAATTTCATGCTTGTTATATTAAGTAAAACTGGACCATTATTTGCATCATTCAAAAAAGATGACTCATCAGACCATTTTTCCTCCATCGCTAAGCAACCCAGTTTTTGTGCTCCTTAAACCAATTAATCAGTTTTTGTGCGTTGGCCTTGGATACAAGCAATTTCCGAATGTCAGACCTGCCATAAATTACAGCTTTGTGAAGCTCATGATGTACAGTTTTTGTTGGGACTGGGTCACAATGGTGCTGATTCAATTCTGTGGTAATTTTTGAGGCTGTACCTTTTGGGCATATCCTGTTAAGTGTCTGTCTATCCCTTTCAATCAGCTTCGACTTGTAACCACTGTTCCTCTTTCACGTTGGAATTGGTCAATTTTCAACATATGCTGTCATTTTTTAGAAGGTTCCCCTTGACACATTGAATCATTTTGTAGTTTTTGTGACTGACGCACCTGCAATTCAAAGTATGCATTGAAATATGCGCTGCTAACTGCCTATCAACCTAATGTAACTCCTGCAGCTGCATTTGTAATGGTGATTTAGGTACTTCAAAGTTCAATAGACACATCCATAGAAAAAAGGAAGTCATAGAAGTCATAATGAACTTTATAAAAAACTTGCCAAGTCTTAAAGAATGCAATACTTAAAACACTTGATTTCAAAGAGTAATACTACTAATGCTGTATAACTGTACGGGTTAAACGTCATTGACAGAAGAAGTACAATGAGGCTCCGTTTCCTGCCAGATGGGGAATGTTGGGCCATCATTGGTAATGTTTGACTTCATCCTAGTGCTACTGACAGTGTTTCATTCTCAACAAGACAGCCAGACTGTTATTACGTAACAGCACGTTCTTCAGTTATGAAACAGAAATACATAACATTCCATTACACAACACTGAAAAAGTGTTTGTTTTTATGATGTGTACACTCGTTTTTCAAAAACACATTAAAACTGATTACCACTAACTTGGAAACATCCATTTATATAACTCCTTTTCTTCTCTTTAGTCTGTGAGTCCATTGTAAAAGCTCTGTGGGCGTGACTCACTGGTTTTGGGGAGGGATCTAATGTTTTCTTTCATAACCCTAAGTCATTATAAATAGTTACTCTGCAGGCATATATTTTTCAGTCCAGCCGATGCATCTGAACTTAACTCTATAAAGACACTCACTGTATACTCATCACAATGTAAGTAGAATTTTCTTTATCATTGTTCTGATATTTGTAGAAAAGTATAACTATATTGTAATACTCATGAGTTTTGTCTAGAAAAATTGATTTGATTTCAATGACTGTTTATAGTTGAATTAGATTAATGCATACAAAACACAACCCCTATTTTTTTATCCTGACCAACTTAAAGGAGAAGTTAGGTAAAATTATTAATCAAGTATGTGATTTTGTGTGGTTTTGGTTGCTGGTCAGATGCTTAAAACCACTAGGTCTTCATCTAAATTCAGCTGATTTCTGACAGAGCTGATGGATGAGGACGATAGTGATGATAATACAAATAAACCCCATTGTTAACAGAACAATGGGGTTCATTTGTAATTCATGTATACCATTATAACATTAAGAAACAATCAAGTCTACAATCAAATAAGTCTAATATAATTAACAATAGTTGGCAGCAGATTCACTCAATAAACATTATTTTGTTGAATTTCTAGTAATTTTACCGAGTTTGGAAAGCATTTTTGCCCAACCCTAGTATGAAAAAAAGGTGATGCATATTTATTTATTTGGGGATATGTAAAAGTTTTATTTTTCTTAAACTAATGTTCTGCCAGTTCATCCCGAAGATAAGCCTTTGTATCTGTTTAGCAATTACTTTCACTGTAATAATTATGTAATAATGCCATAGTGTTCCGTTAAAATAGTAAAAACTATTTCTGAAACATGAATGTTGCTACAGTAAGACTTGTTTGGGAGTGGTCTGAATGGGGAGGGGAAGGAAAATGCAGCATAACCAGAAAACACTGAAAAAAATGTATATTAGCAGAGAGTTTTCAAAATATATACAAGAATATATAGAATCAATTTCCTTTCATTGATCTGGTGATAATAGCAGATGGGTCTAACTGTTCAGAGGCTGAAGCAATTCTTAGATTGAAAATGACGGAAATAGACAAATAGACTTTGGAATATTGGGGGGTATTGGAATGTCCCACCCACTGATATGCTTCCTAAACTACCATTCTTTAGAAGTAATATTCAGTGCCTCTCCTAGCCCTTTGAGGTTCCTTTCTGAGATTTGGTTAGCAACACGTGTCCTTTCTTATAGCAACGTGTCAAGCTCTTTTTCAGCAATTCTACATATTTTAGAGAAATACATACTTAAACCTGCTGTTTTTAGCAGGTTTTCTGCCACTATTAAAATGTGGAAATAGTGCAAATGTTACCTTTTACAGCTAACGTACTGCTATTCTACACATTTTGCAATATTAATTTACATTGAACAAAATAATAAACGCAACACTTGTTTTTGCCCCCATTTATCATGAGCTGAACTCAAAGATCTAAGACTTTATCTATGTACACAAAAGGCCTATTTCTCTCAAATATTGTTCACAAATCTGTCTAAATCTGTGTTAGTGAGCACTTCTCCTTTGCCAAGATAATCCATCCAACTCACAGGTGTGGCATATCAAGATGCTGATTAGACAGCATGATTTTGCACAGGTGTGCCTTAGGCTGGCCACAATAAAAGACCACTCTAAAATGTACAGTTTCACTGTATTGGGGGGGTCCAGGGGTTCTGAAAACCAGTCAGTATCTGGTGTTACCATCATTTCCTCATTCAGTGCAACACATCTCCTTCGCATAGAGTTGATCAGGTTATTGATTGTGGCCTGTGGAATGTTGGTCCACTCCTCTTCAATTGCTGTGCAAAATTGCTGGATATTGGCAGGACCTGGAACACGCTGTCGTATATGCCGATCCAGAGCATCCCAAACATGCTCAATGGGTGACATGTCCGGTGAGTATGCTGGCCATGCAAGAACTGGGATTTTTTCAAGAACTGTGTACAGATCCTAGCAACATTGGGCCGTGCATTATCATGCTGCAACATGAGGTGATGGTTGTGGATGAATGGCACAACAATGGGCCTCAGGATCTTGTCACGGTATCTCATTCAAAATGCCATCAATAAAATGCACCTGTGTTCGTTGTCCATAACACACGCCTGCCCATACCATAACCCCACCGCCACCATGGGCCACTCGATCCACAACATTGACATCATCAAACCGCTCACCCACACAACGCCATACGGTCGGCCATCTGCCCTGTACAGTGAAAACCGGGATTCATCCGTGAAGAGAACACCTCTCCAAAGTGCCAGACGCCATAGAATGTGAGCATTTGCCCACTCAAGTCGGTTACGGCGACAAACTGCACTTAGGTCGAGACCCCGATGAGGACGACGAGCATGCAGATGAGCTTTCTTGAGACGGTTTCTGACAGTTTGTGCAGAAATTCTTTGGTTATGTAAACCGATTGTTGCAGCAGCTGTCCGGGTGGCTGGTCTCAGATCTTGGAGGTGAAGATGCTGGATGTGGAGATCCTGGGCTGGTGTGGTTACACGTGGTCTGCGGTTGTGAGGCCGGTTGGATGTACTGCCAAATTCTCTGAAACGCCTTTGGAGACGGCTTATGGTAGAGAAATGAACATTCAATTCACAGGCAACAGCTCTGGTGGACATTCCTGCAGTCAGCATGCCAACTGCATGCTCCCTCAAAACTTGACATATGTGGCATTGTACTGTGTAATGGAACTGCACATTTTAGAGTGGCCTTTTATTGTGGCCAGCCTAAGGCACACCTGTGCAATAATCATGCTGTCTAATAAGCATCTTGATATGCCACACCTGTGAGGTGGATGGATTATCTCGGCAAAGGAGAAGCGCTTACTCACACAGATTTAGACTTGTGAACACTATTTGAGAGAAATAAGCCTTTTGTGTACAAAGAGAAAGACTTAGATCTTTGAGTTCAGCTCATGATAAATGGGGTCAAAAACAAAAGTGTTGCGTTTATAATTTTGTTTAGTGTAAGTGATCAAAAATGATGAAGAATATGAGATCAGGGCCCCTTGGTCAGTGCCCTGAGTGGCTGGTTGGTATTTGGCCACGACCAACACAAGTTGATGGGGTCCCTAGGCATGTGACTTAAATGCCCGATCGGTACTGGTTACTACATTCGATTTTAATAATTGGATTACACTGACTGGTTGTGTGTTCTTTACCTTTGTAATATAATGACACTGAATGGTTGTGTGTTCTTTACCTTTGTAATATAATGACACTGAATGGTTGTGTGTTCTTTACCTTTGTAATATAATGACACTGAATGGTTGTGTGTTCTTTACCTTTGTAATATAATGACACTGAGTGGTTGTGTGCCCTATATATTTGTAAAACAGACCATTTGTTTTAGGGTCTATTTTGCAGGTTTGATTGGGTTGCTGCTCTTTTTGACCGCTGAAGCCAGAATTGGGTAGGGAATTTATAATCCATACGTATAATGATATATCTTCTCACACATTTCAGAAATCCTAGAATGTTTGTGTCTTGAATGTGTGAAAAGTTTTATGTACTGTGCCCCTATCCATTTATTACTATAGGAATTCCTCTGAGTCTCCCTTCTGTACGGAGACAAAGGAATGTTTGCTCTATGATCTGCTGTGTCAGACAGACGATTATGAGGTGAGTCCTTTGTAAAACAAATTAACAGAACAGAGTTTGGCCAATTTCTTGTGGCCAATCCTTTTTTTATTTATTTTGGTTATTAGGGATATTCCAATGCAGTTTGAGACTAAAAGCACATTATGTAAATCCCTTGTAGCCACGACCGAATAATGGGGCTTCCTTTTACACTGCAGTGGCACAATACAGAACTGTACAAGCATCACTGCATACATACCAACGAATCACTCCGACGTACGCAACACAGCATACATACCAACGAATCAGTCCGACATACGCATCACAAGATAAAGTGTAACCACTATGTAAAGGCGTGATATGTCAATTAGCTTTCTTTTTCGACCCAAACAGTGTTCCATACAGATACCAAGTTTCCCACTTCAACCATCCAACATCTATACTCTCCAGCAAAGGACTCAGAGTGAATGTCTGTCTGTCTTGTGTTAAAGGTGCGCCACTATGATGCAGCCAAATGGGTGACAACAGATGAGGAATCCTACGTTTTTGATAAGGCCACATACACTGCCTTTATGAGACTCTTCAAATACATCAACGGATCCAACAACGATGGTGTGTCTGTGTGTTTTCCATATGTATGAGATCATTACCATACGTATGAGATCATTACCATACGTATGAGATCATTACCATACGTATGAGATCATATGAGATCATTACCATACGTATGAGATCATTACCATACGTATGAGATCATTACCATACGTATGAGATCATTACCATACGTATGAGATCATATGAGATCATTTCCATGTGTGCAACAAGTGTTTACGCATCTTTTTATAGGCGTCAAAATTGATATGACTGCTCCAGTGATAATTAAAGTCCAGGAGAAAAAGAGGATATGGCAGTCAGCTATCTACACGCTCAGCTTCCTGCTGCCCTCTGCCTACCAGAACGATCCTCCTCAACCTACTGACAACAAGGCAAGGCTCCCAGACACATGTAGACACACTAATCCCTACTCATCCTTGCATGTAATGCATCGACTTGGAGTGGTGTCACAAGACAGTCTCGTTTGCAAAATAACCTTATGACTCAGCATGAGAAATATGGTGGAACTTCCATATAGCCTATCAGAAGGTAGAGATATTACCAAGTTAAAACACAAACTCACCCTGGGCCTGTTCGTCCGTTTTAAACCTGGAGGATCAGTCTGTTGGTGCTGTGTAGTGGACTTCCTGCTATGATCCCTTTCACCCACTACCGCAGTTATTCTGTATGTTTACATTATCACTTTCACCCACTCCCGCAGTTATTCTGTATGTTTACATTATCACTTTCAACCACTCCCGCAGTTATTCTGTATGTTTACATTATCACTTTCACCCACTCCCGCAGTTATTCTGTATGTTTAACATGATTCTACATGAAATCAGCTTTTCTTGACTGCCAGATGGGTGGGACTTGGGGTTTATACCATTGCTCAACAAAAAATAAAATAGCAGTGGCTAATAATGTTGATGAGATTGTGATTTTTCTGTGCAGGTGTACTTTACAGACCTCCCTGACATGAAAGTATACGCGAGGACATACGGAGGATATATGGTGTCTTTGACAACCGCTTACAATTCCATGCAGCTGAAGAAGCAGCTGGACCGAGCCCAGGCCTCCTACAACACAGAATATTACTATGCCGTTGGATATGACAGGTGAGAGCGCCAGGCTAGGCCTCACACTCCAACAGCTAATCAGATTCCACCAAAACACTGCGAACATGTACTTTAATGTTTTACATGCTACTGTAAACTAAACTAAATTGTGTGTGTTACAGCCCAATGAAGATCATGAACAGGCACAATGAGGTCTGGTACATCGCTGAGGGAGAGCCTGTGTGCCCAAGTTCTCCTTAAACATCATCCTCCATTCATGAATGGATGTGTTCCGTATCTAACAGCTCCATTATACCGAACCAATAGGCTTAATAAGACATTTATAGTATCTTAGGACTTTTTAGGTCTTTAGTCATCTTCATGTGATAGTGAATAATATATTAATAAATGATTATCAGTTTCATTACTCCATTCTCAAAAAGTCTGTCTTAAAGTCTAAATTGGTAGTTATACAGCCATCAAGTTCTCACTCCTAACGAAATATACATTCTAGGTCAGATAAATCACAATTGATCGAGAGGCTTGACATTTTAAATGGGTTTGATAAAACAGTCCTTTCATTTGGTGGAATGAATACACCTTAGGTGTATTACCTAATCATGAAATATTTATACTTTCTTTTTTAAATGAACAAAATCAAAACAGGTGAAGTGTTATGCCAATTAAAAAATTAAGTGATTGTTTTAACACAGCATGCCAGTTATTGTAAGAACAATGTTTTAGCTAGGTTGCAGGCTAACATTACAAAGCAATGTAGCAAATGCATTGATTATTGTAATGTTTTAGAACTTGCTGACCAATTTTCCAAAACCACAACTCTTTTGAAACTGAATGCAAAAAATGTTGGAACTAATCCAGCTAAAGCCATTATGACAGTTTCAATCACCTCTTTCACAACCAAACAGCGTTTCAGCAACACTGCAAGAAATGACAAGTCAAGTGTTGTCGTGACTTCAGAGAGGGATGCACTCTGAAGATAGGGCACTACCAAATCATTTTCAGTTTTTGATTAAGAACCAGTTTTGCCTGATGCATTTTAGACTAATTCAACACATCAGCAGCACTGCATGAATGAATGATACACCACTTATCCCAACTGCCGTCCTCTTGCTGACCCAAAAGCCATTGGGGCTTAAATCCTGGAAGCCAGATCTTGCTGAAGACACTGTTTGGTAAAATGTTATGGCATTTGACTGCCACAACACCTTTAATTCAAGTGTACACCATTGATCAGCTCGTTTCTGCATGGCTTGGATTATTGCAGGCTGAGCCAAACATTGGAATGATCATATCACTGTCAAAGCTGCACTATGTAGGATTTCTTCAGAAAAAAAAACAACAATTAAAACATTTTGCAATTACTCACCAGTCAGAAAGCGGTCCCGCACCAATGCCCCATAGAGAATAAGCAGACAGTAAAGACAGTTAAAGCATATTCCTGAGGCTAAAATCACATCCACTTTCTATTAAATGCCTGCAGATGATAAACACCGTGTATAGATTATTAGAAGGGAAAAAGTATTCAAAAAAAGTATTCAAATAACCAACCAGAGTGCAACAGGCAGGACTTTGCATTAATGGTTCAGTTTGGCAGAGAGACATAGCTTGTCATATCAAATCTCTACTGGTAGCAATGGATCTTATCAAATAACAAAACAGCACCCAAAATGAACACAGACATATTTAAGAAAATATATTTGAATTTATTAGTACAGAAGCTTATTAGTTGCTACACCATATCCCACCATTGTGACTTCCTGTTTCACAGAAAATAAGATTTTTTTAAGTTACAAAGAATGTTTCAGATGATATGTCTTCCTACATGCATGCTGCCCCTGAGCAACCACACGTTTTAATGACAGAGATAAACATTGTTTCAAAGAATGTAGCTTTCCCTTGCTTGAAATAATTTCACAACAAAAGTCCTGCAGTTTTGACCTATTTTATATAGTCCAGATCTTGTGTGGAACCAGAACTGAACACAAGTGTGGTTATTTAACACCCGTGGAGGGCAGACATACTGATCTGAAACGAGAAGCTAACATTCTGCTCATTTGAGTAGCCTGACTTCAAACCCACTACAGCTCTATTCACTGTGAAGGTCTTATAACAAGTAGAAACATCCTCAACTATCCTTAAATGGATGACAAGGCGAGTTAGTTATCCAACCATTTCAAATCTACCTCATGTGCCTAGTCTCTAGGTTGGGATTAGTTCATTTGGAATTTAATACGCTAGAAAACTGGCTAGAACATAAACAACTAGTACCTGAGCAACAGAAAGACACACACACACACACACACACACACACACACACACACACACACACACACACACACACACACACACACACACACACACACACACACACACACACACACACACACACACACACACACACACACACACACACACACACACACACACACACACACACAGCGAAGTATGTTCTCAGCTACAGCGAGATATCTACAGCAAGGCTGCAGACACACCATGCTTGTTAAAGAAAGTCACAAGGGTTCAACCAACAGGACACAACAAAATGTGCTTTTCATCAACATATGTAACAGTCTTTGAATGCGACCATCCTGTTAGCGTCCAACTTTTGCCTGGTTGGCAGGAATGGCTTGACAGGTCAAAGGTGGGCACCAGTACAGACTGAAAAGGCACCAGTACAGACTGAAAAGGCACCAGTACAGACTGAAAAGGCACCAGTACAGACTGAAAAGGCACCAGTACAGACTGAATCCTTTGACTCTGAAATATGACTTCTAAAACCAACTAATAAACCAAGAACAGTGGTAAAGATTTTAGACCTTGTTAGTTGTCTGAGCAAAGGGAAAGTATATTACAATAGGGAGTAACCAGGAATCCTTGGGTAGCAGGGAATGTAATAGGTTGTGCCCATAGTTAAGCCAAACCATAGGACCACTTGCACAACCATACAGAATTGTTTACAGACTTCTCACATATTATGGGTTTCAAAGACTAACATTTGAAACCACTTAAAATTCATGAGATTGCAAAAGTCTGGTATATTGTGTTTTAAGGATTCCAGATAACCTGTTAATTGTTCCTTTGTTCTGTGAGTCTAGACAGGATTTCTGAAAAACCTGGGAAAGCTAGCCAAAGAGTTGCCTTAATTATTAAGGTTGAACGGTCACGTATGGACAACACCTACATCAAGCCGACCCGGGGAAATGTACCTGGCTTTTGGTTCTTATGATAAAAAGTGAATCTTAACATGAATAAGTATTAACGTTTTTGTAGTTTCATACTTCATACATTCTATTTACTAGAAAGTACTCCATTTTAAAATAATTGACCTACCCCAACAAGGCACCACTAACTTTGGTAATCTAACGGCGCTCTAATACTTAGCCCCGTTGCAGCTGAAAAACAAACCAGGCTAGGGTACCCTCAGTAGCTCTAATAAAATGGCAGGGACTGAAAACAATACTCACGTGACACAACATCTGTGTTAGCACAGGCACACTACTGAGGACTTCACCTTTCTAAAGTAATCAACTGGAGGAATTCCATCCAGGTCATCGGCAGCTCAGCCAATAGCAAACACTAAACACAGGTGGCTATAATTCAACCTCTGTCAGTAAAGCCAAGGTAGAGAGATTTCCTTCAAAATGGGGAAAAGGTCCTCAATAACACCAGACCGTGTGTATCCTATAGCCAACTCTATGCCCAAAACCAATTTCCCAACATAACCTATCCCAAAACACTCACATTTCTACCCACAGAAGTAGGTTCAGATTACCCAAGCCCCACCCGTAACCATTAGTAGGCAACATCAACCAATTCCCTAACCAAATCTTCTACACTCTGGCACTTTAAACATTTCTTTAGCCTCCTAACCCTCTGGCCCAGATCTCTCGTCCCATCTTTAACCAGCAGGGGGTCACTGTTCAGTCAGTTACAGTATTAGAAAAAAAACACTACAAATAATCCTCCTTGTGGAGATAACCATCCATTCCAGTGCTAACACACCTTCCCACCTCAACAAACAACAAATGCACAAGAACGCAGCAAAAGGAACCAAATAACGTGCAGTCCGGTGCAGAGAGGCTTTTCCCCAGATAGTGCAGCTCTTTTGACCCGAGCCTTAATGTGATGGAGCCGTGGACTGTGTCGTTTGGAATGGGGTGACAGGCACAACATGCAACTTCCAACATGAGGGGCCACAAGCTCCGGCCCAAGGAGCCTCTCTCCGCCCTGTGGTATTCTATTGAGCACAAAGGATACTGGGTAAAAAGTGGGGGAAGGAGTGCTGTTTGGTGACTTTGTCCCGCGAGCTCCATAATGACATTGTGGTGCAGCAGAGATTCACGCTGACACTCTGTTCTGTGGAGTTTCATTGGGTTAGAGGGAGAGGAACGTCTCAGTGACGTTCCAGAACACGTCCATGCTGTCCAATCATTGAGGAGGGAGGGAGGCAGATTAAGTGTTGTACAAAAGGCTTAACCTAAGCCCTTCTATTAGTGCACTTTTGACCAAAACTAAATGAGACCGGGTTAAAAATAGTGCACTATATTAGGGAAAAGGATGCAAATTGGTACACAAACTAGAGTACAAGCCAAGCAGTAAGCTGATCAGTCAGGAGAATACTGAGGGAGGGGTTGAATAAAGCGCCTGGGATGAGCATGGTCACATTCACAAGTGCCAAGTGTTTCTTATTGGACAAGTCCAGGTGGTGCTCTCCCCCGGGGCTCAAAGGAGAATCTTGGGACTCGGTCCAAATTCTAGTCTCTTCACCATGCTGTAACACGAGACAGGGAAAAACAGAAACCTTTTAGAATACAAGTGACCTAGATATCCATTTCATCCTCCAAACATGCCTTTTGTTGTATTTTTGGGTATCAATGCAATAAAACTAAACGTTATCGACCTGTAGATTCCCAACAGTCTGAATGCCTGTGAGGTTCACAGCCGTTCACAGGCAGCCTATCAAAAAGCTGGTTAAGTATGTCACTGCCTGAATCCAGAATAGCTGCTTTTAACAAGTGCAAACAGGAAAAAGAATTATAATTTTTGAAGTGGCCATTGACTTGTCTTAACTGTCATTTCCTAAATCCCAAATGTATTTATCCTTAGCCTTCCATCTGCACAAGAAATGACAACTGTATTTCAAAGCAGGAGTAAAATATTGTCAAGGGGACAGGTGCTAATAAGACCCTCCAGAGGCCCCGTCCAGTGAGTATCTCCACTAGTGAATTATTTTGAACCTGGCGCAATGTCACAAAGAATGGATAGACGTGCTTAATGACACAACACATGCATTTTGTTTGATTTTGAGACATGACACATACAAAACCAAATTACACGTTCAGTGATTGCCTCACCCCTTCTCGTACATTCCATTGGTGGTGGACGGCGTGCCAGAAAACGAGTCCCTCTGGGCGGGTGGCGCCCCCTGCCCCCCGGATAAAGTACTGCGACCAGGGGACTGCTCATGGACAAAATCTCGACAGGACGCTAGCTTATACTCCAGGTTCTGAAACCACAAACATGCGCTGGGGTTATAGACAAACATTTTTAAAATAAGCATATAAAACAGCAACACTCACATGAATGATTACAACAGACATATTGTGTCAATTCCTATGAAGTTTTGTTAGAGCTGCAGCATTTACCGGCAGGTCTGATGGACACAAGCACATGCATACACCTACCAATGTGCTGCAAAGAGTCCCACCAAAAAACAAGCCTCACCCCGACTTTCTTCAGCAGCTCCCCTACGATGTTGAGGGCGGAGATGCGAGCCGACGTGGAGAGAGGTGTGCCTGTCAGTCCATCACAGTGGGGTCACGTTAAAGCAGAGCGCACACGCGTTCACACAACATTCAGCACAACTGTCTACTCCGTCTTTCACAACGTTACAGTCCAATAAAGCATAGACATGCCTGAATGAAATAATCTGCCCCAAATTAACCGCAACCAAAACCCAACTTGTTTTACCGGGAAGGATTTCTAAAATGAAGATTCATGATTTGTATCTGAACACAGACATCAATCACCTCTG
This sequence comes from Esox lucius, assembly GCF_011004845.1. Taxonomy (NCBI): domain Eukaryota; kingdom Metazoa; phylum Chordata; class Actinopteri; order Esociformes; family Esocidae; genus Esox; species Esox lucius. Next base: position 6,115,439 of record NC_047579.1, read on the forward strand.
CCATAGGATGGTGGGGGGGTGGCGAAGGGGTTTTCTGAGAGGTGGGGGGGTCTGGAAGGCGTGGAGAGCAGGGGCGGAGGGGCGGCCGAGGAAGGGGAGGAGGGCCGTGTGGATGGAGGCGAGGTAACGAGGGACGGCTTGGCGTCCGCCAGTGAAGAGTCTTTGGTGACGCAGAGGGACGGGCGCCTCTCCTGCTTCTGTTGCACGGCCAGCTCCTGTCTCAGATCTGACTCCGTGGACGGAGAGGGGGCAGGTTGGGACAGAGATAGGTGACACTTCCAAGAGGAATGAACAATGTGAACATGTTTGACATCCCAATGAACCCCTTGAACGGACAGAAAAGAGAGAGACATCTACAAATGGCGCTTTTCCACTGCATGGTGCCAGCTCGACTCGGCTCGGTTGTTTCCCACTGCATAAAGTAACCTGTCCCCGCCCATAGTGACATCACAGCAAAACTGCCATAGCGCCTCCTGCAACACGACACACATGGGAACAAGAATGGAGATGCCGTACATCGGATACCAGCGAAAAGACGGCATTTGCTGGCTAACGTAAACCCTGCAGTGAACAGGAAAATCTATTGAATGAACTCCTTCAATTCTCTTTCAAATTGACAAGCTTTGAACGTATAGTGGCAAAACTAAACTAAATATGGAAAACATGGTCACAGACCCTGTTTGACTGTGAAAATATAGAATAGTATTATCACCCTGCAGTATAAAAGATGACGTAACTGCAATGTTCGGTTAGATTTAAGTGTATACACCTAACAACTCAACACTAACACATTTAACACAACCTACATAACCCCTCCATCCCCAGTAAAAGGAATAAATAATTGCCGTCTATAATACCATGTCGACTGACTACTGAAAAGAGTAGCCTACTGTAAACAAGGCCGCGTTTATACCGGTAGTAGCCTACTGTAAACAAGGCCGCGTTTATACCGGTAGTAGCCTACTGTACACAAGGCCGCGTTTATACCGGTAGTAGCCTACTGTAAACAAGGCCGCGTTTATACCGGTAGTAGCCTACTGTAAACAAGGCCGCGTTTATACCGGTAGTAGCCTACTGTAAACAAGGCAGCTTTTATACCGGTAGTAGCCTACTGTAAACATGGCAGCATTTATACCGGTAGTAGCCTACTGTACACAAGGCAGCGTTTATACCGGTAGTAGCCTACTGTACACAAGGCAGCATTTATACCGGTAGTAGCCTACTGTAAACATGGCAGCATTTATACCGGTAGTAGCCTACTGTAAACATGGCAGCATTTATACCGGTAGTAGCCTACTGTACACAAGGCAGCATTTATACCGGTAGTAGCCTACTGTACACAAGGCAGTGTTTATACCGGTAGTAGCATACTGTGAACAAGGCAGCGTTTATACCGGTAGTAGCCTACTGTACACAAGGCAGCGTTTATACCGGTAGTAGCCTACTGTACACAAGGCAGCGTTTATACCGGTAGTAGCCTACTGTACACAAGGCAGCGTTTATACCGGTAGTAGCCTACTGTACACAAGGCAGTGTTTATACCGGTAGTAGCTTACTGTAAACATGGCAGCGTTTATACCGGTAGTAGCCTACTGTGAACAAGGCAGCATTTATAGCGGTAGTAGCCTACTGTACACAAGGCAGCATTTATAGCGGTAGTAGCCTACTGTACACAAGGCAGCATTTATAGCGGTAGTAGCCTACTGTACACAAGGCAGCGTTTATAGCGGTAGTAGCCTACTGTACACAAGGCAGCGTTTATAGCGGTAGTAGCCTACTGTACACAAGGCAGCGTTTATAGCGGTAGTAGCCTACTGTACACAAGGCAGCGTTTATACCGGTAGTAGGGAGGAAGCACGCGTGAGCAGTAATTTTGGACTTAATACATTGCAGACTGCAAAAATAGAAAGATTGGTAGGCTGCTTCTGTTTGGCTTGATATTACTACTTTGACCAGTGCAATGTTTGCCAGTTAGCCTATTGAAAAACCCAGACGAGGAAAAAGGTGAGGTCTTTCTGGGTCTCTCACAGGGATAACGAGTTAATTTCAATGCCAGTGCGTAGGTCCAAACAGGGGAGTTTTGGGAAAATACGATGGCTCAAATGAAGAGTCTGGTCCTATGCACAGGCACTGAAATTAACCCATTTCAGTGCAAGGACTCCTGGGACAGACCCGCAAAGACACAGCGTTCTCATAAATAAAAAATAAATAAAATAAATACATTCTCTGACACTTGATGGCTAACAGCAGAACAGCTAGTTTGGCTAAGTCACTCTTGTCCAATCAGAAGTCTTCCTTGTTTTCACGTCACCTTTTGGTATCGACTCAGCCGGCTTGGAACCTCAACGGAGCAGGTACTAAAAAAGGGATCCGGTACGATCCCAACCTTTGGCCAGTGGAAAAGCAAAAAAAGGTGAGCCGTATAGAGCCAAGTCGAGGTGGTACCACGCAGTGGAAAACCACCACCATCACCCCTAAAGAACAGAACCACTCATCAGCTGGCCAATGTTTCAGCCCCAGACACACAAAACACACACCTCTGGCTTCGTCCTTGAGTCTCTGAACTGACTCCAGCAGGTTCTCCTTCTCGTCCAGTTCACTCTCCAGGAAGGCGTTCCTCTCGATCACGTGGTTCATCCTCTGCTCGAAGTCCTCCAGAGACATGATGGTGGCCCTGGGATGAAGAGGTTAACACGTCACTCTCCACATCCAAGACATGCAGGGGCTCAGCTGGACCGGGGCTCAGCTGGACCGGGGCTCAGCTGGACCGGGGCTCAGCTGGACCGGGGCTCAGCTGGACCGGGGCTCAGCTGGACCGGGGCTCAGCTGGACCGGGGCTCAGCTGGACCGGGGCTCAGCTGGACCGGGGCTCAGCTAATCAACAGATAATACAGCATTCTTAATTAACTTGTTTCAGAAATACAGGTCACGTGAATTATTTTTTTAGAATCACTATAGGTGATTACAAAAATGAGCAGATTTAGTGGAAAATTAACATCATGGCTCAAGAGTGTAAAATGCTGCCACAGTGGAAGACAGACAGAAACAGCACGTACGTTAATGAGGCTGTATGGGTCACTGGACCAATGATGGCCTAGCTATCGAGTCACAATTTTCAGGACTTGTGCCTTGCTTGATTAAAGTATGAAAATGACTTGACTTGAAGTGGAAGACTCGACAATGACTTGAACTTATAATAAACAAACAGCAATAAAGTTATTTTATATGTTGTGACATCAGCACCACTAATCATCGTATGTGCCTTTAACGTTGCACAATTCAAACCGCGCCAAACATGGCAGACAGTAACGTTAGTCGAGCTCCACAAATAGTATCGTTTGGATACAAGGACTTTGAACTGGACCGTGTGAATAAAAAAGGATTTGCCAGATGCAAAATATGCAACAACGTCAAATTTCATTCGTCATTTTAAGAACCACAAGGAAAGGTAAGAAAGTAATCTCTTTATATTCAGTTTCACTAAGATCTATTACGATTAAGTTACTAATGTAATGAATTAATCTTTTGTTTGTCATAATTTGGCCTTGGTTGCATATTATGTTTGGTCTTTATTTTGTTAGAAATGTGACCATTATCATTACTGAATACGTCTGGTAAATAGATGTAAGGGAATTTGACTATAACAGTGGCATAGCCTGAATTTTAATGTTGATGGGCATCTTAAAATCAGCAGGCATGTATATTATTACACGTAGGCTATAATGTCTGTATTAAATGTGCGCATTTTCAAGTGTTTGTAGACTGCGTGTGGAAACTAAAAAGCATTCTGCTTACACCATAACAGTTAACTTTACTGCATGAAAGGCTAACATGGAGGCGCTGATGTGATTACTAGCACCTAAACATTTCGAAGAGTTTTTTTTTTTTACTCTTACAGACAAGAATAATTACAGCGTAATTACATATTAGGCAGTTTTTCAATCACAATAATTAGTTTATAAGGTTGTTATTATTAGCCCTTATTACATGGATTGGCTGAATTCCAGTGCAGAATGCGTGTTATTTCTTGATAACAGACCGTTGCCTTGAAAAACAGCGCGTTGCTATGGACGCAGCAGGATTCTAACCAGAGACGGAACAGACTATTTTCTTTAGAGGAAGCAATACAATCGTTTTTAAATCAATACATTCCTTTTGAAATCAATATTTTGTGTCAAATTATTGATTTATTTGGTAGGTATGTAATAAGTGGGATAAGGGATAGCGAGGCGGTTGTTATAGCGAATATAAAACCTTCAGGCTGATTCAAGATCCCTCTGCTTTGTCCCCCAAAAAAATTGTACCGCGGAGGAGAAAAATATTTGATTTGGAAATCGAGCTTCGCACCGAGCGCTCGTCAGAAACAGAGGACAGTGTGCGCTCGTCAGAAACAGAGGACAGTGTGTGTGTGTGTTCATCTCTTTAGTACTGTGACTTGACTTGAAACTTATAAGGACTCGACTTGACTTGCTTAGGGTGAACCCTTGACTTGACTTGCTTGATTTATCTGAACTGTGACTTGAGACTTGACTCTAGACTTGATGGTTAAGACTTGAGACTTGCTTGGACTTGACCATGTGTGACTTGTCCCCATCTCTGCTAAATTAATAGGGATCATGTGAACCCCCTTATTCCTTCCTACCGGCAACACGGACAACAACCTCAGTTCCACTTTGCTGCAACATTTTTCAAAAGGGTACATTTACACAGGCAACCCAATTGTGATGCAGTAATTTTGAGCAAACAAAACCCGCCCAATTTTGACAAAGATCACAATTACACACACGCGCACACACACACACACACACACACACACCTCTTGGCTCTCTCCAAGTCATCATTGGCCTGCTCCAGTTCTCTGATGTATTTGTGAAGCTGGTCTCTGAGGGCAGTTGTCTCCGCCAGGTCTCCCTCCAGAACGGAGATCTGTCGGAATGCCTCCGAGTGCTGAGTCTCAAACTTCTCCTGTCAATGGAAAACAAGCAAGTTGATAAGGTCCAGTGCCACATTAAATTGCAGCTAGTGAGAGTTTACATGCGTGATCCAACATTTATCATCTAAAGTAGAACAACTGCTTGATAAAGCTGAAACGATATACTTGAACACTGCCCTATCCATCATCAGCCACTGTAAAGTCTGTCGTGGCCCCAAAGTCAATGCTAGCTATCCTGCGCCAGAGGTTTGAAATGCCACACGTTAGGGCTGGCCGATAATTCAATAAATATCATTAGCACGTTTTTTTAATAACTCAATAATAAAAATAATGTAATCATTGATATCGCAATATTACTAATTTTGCTAATCTATTCAGAATAAGAAAGTTAATGTATTTTTTTAATTAGTTTGTTTCAGAGAACATTATTAAAAGTACACGTTTTCTTTCTTGATCTCTTGCATTTAACTTTCATCTTAAACAGTATATATTTGAAGTATATTTTAAAGTTATGATGATAACATAGATATACAAATAAATATATAATTAATATCACCCAGCCCTGCTGCAGGTCAAAAAGGTGTGATGCACAGAAACCTTATTCCTAGGGCAGGGGTACTCAACCCCGGACCTCAAAGCCAGTTCCACTTCTCTAATGCAACCCTCCAACCAGGGACTTCCTTTGACCCCGGACCTCATAGCCAGTTCCACTTCTCTAATGCAACCCTCCAACCAGGGACTTCCTTTGACCCCGGACCTCATAGCCAGTTCCACTTCTCTAATGCAACCCTCCAACCAGGGACTTCCTTTGACCCCGGACCTCATAGCCAGTTCCACTTCTCTAATGCAACCCTCCAACCAGGGACTTCCTTTGACCCCGGACCTCATAGCCAGTTCCACTTCTCTAATGCAACCCTCCAACCAGGGACTTCCTTTGACCCCGGACCTCATAGCCAGTTCCACTTCTCTAATGCAAGGGGGTGCAATGAATGATGAGGTAAAACAGAAAACCAGCAGGCTCCAGACCTCTCAGTGCTGGAGTGGAAGAGCCCGGGTCTAGAGCCTACGTGTAGATGACATACTGTAATAATAGTGACGCTGTGTGGACCGTGTTCACTACCATGTTGCTCTGCCCCCTACAGGAGAAGTGACAACATATTGTGCATTTGTGACCCAAAGATACTCTAGTTTCCTTAAACTCAATTCCAGACCTGAAGGCCAGTTGAAACTCAATTTCTTCATTACAACCCTCTAATATGGAACCTGGGACATGAGGTGGGTGACATTCATGATGTTGAACACCTACAGAACAGAAACATCCTGTCCTAAACAATACACACCAGAGGAAGACAAACAGATTCGGGTGTGGGCGAAAATCAGGAAGTAGAATCTCCTTTGTGAGTAAAATAACATTTTACAGAAACATTGGTTAAAGGAGTATGTAACCAAAGAACAACTGTTTAATGTTATAATTACTAATGTTTGCAATGATGTGTCATAAAAACACAAGCTCTCAACACAAACTAGAATGGGAAATAAGATTTTCACAAAAATAATCTACACCCTCTGCACTGGTCTTATTCATAGCAATTATAGATACTGCGTCCCTAAAAAAATGGCAACAAGAAAATGTAAAATTTTTAGAAGACAAAAAGAAAACACCAATGCTGATCAGACTCATTTGGTGTTTTATGTCTGGCCAGTAATAACAAGCAAACAAAACTGCTCAATCGCGGTCGGTTTCACTGGTAGGAGCACCCAAAGCATCTATAATAACTAAAACAATGATAATTACCTTTTGACAAACTTGCGCTTACACCATTTGCCTAGCAGATATAGGCAACTGCATTCTAATCACACGCCGAGTGGGTAATTCCTTTGCGTTACATGACAAAAACAACCATTAACTAATCTTTACCAGCGAAAACATTTACTTGACCGTTGTACTACATGTTCAGACAGTACTTTGAATAACAGCAAAGTAACTGCATTCACATTTGTTAATACAATATAAAGTAGAACACTGCCCACAGATCTCAACAGCTAAATTCCACAGGCATGGTTTTCAAAACCAAGGCTCAAATCAATTGCAGTTTTAACAATAGTAGTTCTAAAATGAGTAGGCTTTACATTTTACAGTAAAATGCTAACTATTGAAAACTCTCGCTGGCTTCTTAACCTAGCCAAAGGTGGCTAGTAGCCTTTGCTCCAACCTCCTAGTTACAAGTGAGGATTGGAGGTCGTCTTCCCAATCGTTATTCTGACTTTCTAACCCAGAAACAGAGTGCCTAGAAAAGTACAGAGGAACCAAACACAGAAAGCAGGTAAGTCACATTCAGGCCAACCCTAGGTTGTGATAGTATCAGACAGGATGCTATAGCTAATGTAACTTCCTGTATGACTCAACTCTTGGCAACGTGTGACCGGAACCACACATCATTCAGGAAGTGGAGGATCAGAGTAGTGGTTCCAAGCAGTGACATCATCAAGCAGAGTCAGGCATGGTGAAACAACCCCACCGAACCCTTCCAACCCTGGCCGACATCGAACAGGCACAACAAGGAGGGTTCATGGAGTGGTTCAACAACCCCCACCGACATCAAACAGGCACAACAAGGAGGGTTCATGGAGTGGTTCAACAACCCCCACCGACATCAAACAGGCACAACAAGGAGGGTTCATGGAGTGGTTCAACAACCCCACCGAATCCTTCCAACCCTGGCCGACATCGAACAGGTACAACAAGGAGGGTTCATGGAGTGGTTCAACAACCCACACCGACATCAAACAGGCACAACAAGGAGGGTTCATGGAGTGGTTCAACATTGTGCTTCATCCAAGGATCAGTTTAATCAGTACTTATGTTTTATTTTAGCAGGGTTTCCCACTGAGATAAAGTGTTCTTTCTAGGGAGGCTACCACAAGGCAGCCATGTTTAGATAAGAAAAGTTAAGTTTTAAAACTTGTCAAATCTAACCTCGCTCACTGCTCTAGGAACAGCGCTGGGCTGGTGTCTGCTATTTTGGGGTTCAAAAACAAGGCTGTAAAGCTCATTCTATGCCTGGGGCCACATCATATATGTTTTAAGTGCCTCAGTGTAGAAGTGCTGATCCAGGGTGAGAGGAGGTCCCCTGTCCAGGTGGTCGTTCAATGGGATCTAAAAGGCTATTCCAATCAACAGTCCTACTAAGACCTCCGAAACATACAGACCCATTTCTAAACAGAGTCTAGAGAACACTGAACCCCCTGCTACTGAACACAACAGAAATCAGCTGATCTCACTCTGTTCTGAATCAAGCCTGTGTGTGTGCATGCAGAGGCCTCTGCTCTTGTAATGAATGCAGGCAGTCATCACACACTCCCAAAGGAGCACTTCAGACCAGCAGCCAGACCAGCAGCCAGACCAGCAGCCAGACCAGCAGGCTCAAAAGCATGAGGCCCACATGGCCAGCTGACTGATAAGAGAAGACCCACATGAATCCAACGAGGCCACTCTCCAAGCGCTCCATCAGAACCATCCGTAACCCACGGCCAACCCCTTCAGGTATGTCTACGTCTACAGCGCCATTCAGAGAGGATGTCCAGTTCTAATCCACTTCCATAAACGGCTCCTTTGACCCATCACTTTGCCTACAGCTGGGCAAAAGCTCAGAGTGGAACTGCTTGTGTAAACGTTGCAAAAGAGGATGTCTGTATTACATTGGGATATCTTGATCCTGACATTGCAAAGCGTGGAGTCCTGCTGAAAACACTCTGCTGTGTAGTACAACACCTCAGTAACAGAACTTACTGAACCTCAACAGATACATTTAAATACAGTTAGATAACATGGTGATGACTAGTTAGTGTCACACAGAAGTGAATACACTCCTCACATTTTTGCAAATATTTGATTATATCTTTTCATGTGACAACAATGAAGAAATGACACTTCACTACAATGTAAAGTAGTGAGCTTACATAAGGGTAAATTTGCTGTACCCTCAAAATAACTCAACACACAGCCATTGATGTCTAAACCTCTGGCAACAAAAGTGAGTACACCCATAAGTGTCAATATTTTGTGTGGCCACCATTATGTTCCAGCACTGCCTTGGGCATGGAGTTCACCAGAGCTTCACAGGTTTCCACTGGAGTCCTTTTCCACTCCTCCATGACGACATCACAGAGCTGGTGGATGTTAGAGACCTTGCGCTCCGCCACCTTCCGTTTGAGGATGCCCCACAGATGCTCAATAGTGTTTAGGTCTGGAGACTTGCATGGTCAGTCAATCACCTTTACCCTCAGCTACTTTAGCAAGGCAGTGGTTGTCTTGGAGGTGTGTTTGGGGTCATTATCATGTTGCAATATTGCCCTGCGACCCAGTATCCAAAGGGAGGGGATCATGCTCTGCTTCAGTATGTCACAGTACATGTTGGCATTCATGGTTCCCTCAATGAACTGTTGCGCCCCAGTGCCGGCAGCACTCATGCAGCCCCAGACCATGACACTCCCACCACCATGTTTGACTGTAGGCATGACACACTTGTCTTTGTACTCCTCACCTGGTTGCTGTCTCACACACTTGACATCATCTGAACCAAAAAAGTTTATCTGGGTCTCATCAGACCACAGGACATGGTTCCAGTAATCCATGTCCTTGGTCTGCTGGTCTTCAGCAAACTTTTTGCAGGCATTCTTGTGCAACATCCTTAGAAGAGGCTTCCTTCTGGGACGACAGCCATGCAGACCAATTTAATGCAGTGTGTGGCGTATGGTCTGAGCACTGACAGGCTGACCCCCCCCACCCTTCAACCTCTGCAGCAATGCTGGCAGCACTCATACGTCTATTTCCCAAAGACAACCTCTGGATATGTCACTGAGCACAAGCACTCAACTTCTTTGGTCGACCATGGTGAGGCCTGTTCTGAGTGGAACCTGTCCTGTTAAACAGCTGTATGGTCTTGGCCACTGTGTTGCAGCTCAGTTTCAGGGTCTTCTTATAGCCTAGGCCATCTTTATGTAGAGCAACAACACCAAATGTAACACACCTACTCCCCATTCACACCTGAGACCTTGTAACACTAACGAGTCACATGACACCGGGGAGGGAAAATGGCTAATTAGGCCCAATTGGACATTTTCACTTAAGGGTGTACTCACTTTTGTTGCTAGCGGTTTGGACATTGATGGCTGTGTTTTGAGTTATTTTGAAAGGACAGCAAATGTACACTTATATAAACTGTACACTCACTACTTAACATTTTAGCAAAGTGTCATTTCTTCAATGTTGTCACATGAAAAGATCTAATCAAATATTAGCAAAAATGTGATGTGTACTCACTTTTGTGAGTTACTGTAACAGTTGTAAACAATTCAAATCAGCTGGTATGTTTGTCTGACAACAGCTTAAAGCATCTCCCCTTCCTCCCAAGCTCATCGTTGTTTTGTGCAGCGCAGAAGGGGAAAAACAGCTCCCATGAGTTGTCTTATGAAACAAGCTACTGTCAACAACATGACAGATGTGAAATATGGGTTAGGTGTACAGGCAAGGTTATGGTGGTTCCATGTGTGGCCTATGAGAGGCAACTTCAAGTGGGCTGAAAGTCAGCCCTGTGAAGACGTTCCAGTCCATTCATGACCAGGCATATTCAAATCATACACTACAAGGTCCAGATCACATCTTGTCCTTTTCAACCTGATTAAAAGAAACGCAAATCAATCCCTGATTAGAGGTGAACAACAACACAGAAGCAGCAGAACTGGCTGTAAAACAGACTTCTGCTATTTTTTCTGTGCCACAGCTTCGAGTTCACCAGTTTCCTACTTTACTGAATCCTACACTCAGTTGTCATAAGATATACAGCTCCAGAGAAAATTATGGTTTTCCAGACTACAGCAGCAGTTAACAGCCTCTCTCATTCTGGAAACCACCCAAGAGCTGTCAAAAACTCCTTCGTGGCAAGCATTCACATATCCCAGAACATTCTAAATTTTAGCAGTGCTTGTAAAATACAATAATTATACAGTATATTTGGACTTGAGCCTACTAAATTGTCCCATTCTAAATATTGTATCTTTGAGTGTTGCATCACATTCTAAACTGTGCTACACTCTTAAACTTTGTGGTTGGTTCTTCAAAAAAAAAAATAAAATAAAATAACACTAGTCTGAAAATTGTCTGCATGGTTATCTAGAGTAGCCTTTTTTTCAAACCTCCTCCAGGATCCTCAGACAATTTTGTTTTAGCCATGTGCTAGTACACTTGACTCAAGTAGTCAAGGACTAGATGATCAGTTGGTGTGATCAGGTCTGACAGTTTGGAATAGTTCAAATAGAGAGAATGGATCGGGGGGGTTCCCAAGGAGAGGTTAGAATGGCTGATCTGGAAAAGACAACAGTTCCACACCTTGTAGTTCTCCAGTTCCATGCGTAGCCGGTTGTTCTGTGTGAGGAGTTCTCGGTTCCGGGTCTCATACTGCTTGAGTTCCGTCTCCAGCTCCACCTCGTAGTCCCGGCTCATCTGCCGGAATTCTTGCAGCTCCTCCTGTGCCTCCTCAGCCCTGGCATAGGTCAGGGGTCAAGATAGGATGTGTGGGTTAACATAAGCCAGCACATGCAGACAACTGTGTATAGTTTGCCCTATACCTTACCTCTGTTGGTGCTTTGCCGCTTGCTCCTTCCAATAGTCCACCTCCTCCTCCAGAGAAACAAACGTAGGGGCTTCCGGCTCTCCCATTTCTAACCAGAAGACCTCCTCCCCCCTCCTCTATTAAAACTCTTAATGAATTGTTAGTTATTTTACCCTCTCCACATCCACCTGAGGTTCTCCTCTGTCTTCCTGCCTGTAGGGGTAAGAAAGGATAGAAACAGGCAGTCAAATTCAACGAAAGGAGATAGTTCTGTATTCAGCATTTCCAAGTGAAGACTGACTAAAGGGTGTGACCACATTTCACAGAAGGTTTGAGCCAAATGCAAAGGCATGACTGAGCCATCACCCCTATCTAGTTAACTAAGCAGTTCGGTGTCTGTCAAAGTTTTTCCACAAGAGATGAAAAGTAGTAACCATGACGAAAGGTTTTATTAATAGTTCTTGTTTTTTTATAGAGAAAAATTCACTTAATTTATTTTTGCCCTACTTGTGTTGCCTACATTTTGACATTCGCATAGACGAAGTCTAATTCAATGTTGAATAAAACTCAGATTTTCGTTGTAAATCCCAACAATTGCTATTTTATAAACCTTGTTAAAAATAGTTAGAACGCGAGAGAGACTGCACTTCGGTCAGAACACAAAAAGGGAAGTGTATTCTAGTCTTGCCTTCACGTAGTGAAAAGTAGTGTTGTCGAAAGTTACAGTAACTATCTACAGGTAGTTTGCTTTACTATTTATTATGCCTAATATGGTAAGAATACGTAAACGTAACAGTATGCGTTAGCGTACCGTTACATAGAGAACGTGCAAGCATTTATTCACAGGATTGCAATAACAAACACAAACGCCGGATAATTTACAAAATGCCGTCAGTTTTCTTTGCGGACACCATCATATGGCTACAGTTATACTGGTCTAACTCTGTTGAGTCAAGCTATGTAATCAAGGTACTGAAGCTCGCTGATTAGTTATGTCACAACAAATTACCATCCCGATTTAAATCCCAGTGAACTGCTGAGGATAACCTACCTAGCGTAGCTAGCGATGGCTAGCAGCCGGTTCAACCGCAACAACAGATCAAATTGTGGATATCCCTTGTGTCCGTCAGCGCCGGCAAGTAACTGGCACTTTATAACCCAGCTACAAAACGAATAAGAACTATCAAGAAAATATTGTCACTAAATTAGCTATCTACGTAACTTTAACTGGATCCCCAGGTTAAAACTTCGCAGACAGCACAGCAACAAAGTTGCCACATTAGAACAATGCGACGCTCGTCTCTTATTTGTACATAGAAGAGAAATCGGTACAAGGTTTTACCATTTGTCAGCTATAATGTCGATCAAGTTTGGAGGGTAGTGATTGGTCAATTGTGTTTCTGCTCTGTAGAGAGGTATTTGTAAAGTGAGGGTTGGATTATCTGTCCCGGGGCGCCTGTGTATAGTCATCACGTCGTAAAAAATCTGTTGGGATAAATAATTTGTCAAACAGAACGAAAGGGAGTTAAATGAATGCAGAAAAGAAACTCTACGTAAATTACTCAGCTAAAACGTTTTTTTAGGTGGATTGACAGAGATGTCGGCTCGAAACTAAAGTGACGTAGATTCACACGTGCAATAAAAAGTATGATTCTGTATTTTAAAACACGCCTGATATAATTCATTTGCTTTCTTAATGAAAAGTCGAAAATAATTTTCTGTTGTAGCTTTGTATTTCTGGACGATGCAATTTGTTGACAACATTACCGAGAGGCATAGAAGTGCGGTGGTTAATCACCGCTTTTGCCTGGTCATATGTGTACAAAAAAAAAGTGTTATATCCAATGATTAATACAATTATGATTTAGAACCGCAAATGCAAGTTGGATAATTACAAACCAGTAACCAGTTGCAAGTTCCTTTCTAAAGGCAATTATGTAAGACGAAATTCAATGCAAAACTCCAGTTTGCAGCCTATTCGCAATATCAAATATGCATGTCATATTAAGAAAGCAAATGGTTATTGTGTAAATCAATGACAAAACTCCCATAGTAACAGATAACAGATTGCTACCTTGTTTAGTTCCCTTCTTTTCTGTGTAAACTGTGAACAAGCACAGGTTTTTTTCTTTCTTCTTACCAGTGCTGGAATTGGTAGCAGCTCAATGTAGGAGTACTGGCGCAAGTTAAGTTAATGAACCTTAGAATATTAGTTTTGAAGTCTTGTGGAGTTCCTGCAAATAATATAAAAATATATCCTATATGAAGACCGGCACATATTTCAGTCCTAGCAAGCACTGAAGTTACGCCTGTCATCGATCGATGTGGGTCCGATTGTCTATAGCCTACGTAGCCTAGTGAATTCCAGCAATACCTCACATGTTGAACCGAGGTTTAGGTAAAACCATGGCCTTCGGAACGGCAAGGCAAAGGTAAATGGATTGATATAAAAATCGCTCTGATTCATAAATAACGACTTATATCTTTATGAGTCACAATTTACCCATGACACAGCCATTACGTTAGATGGTATCATACGAGAGGGCGTTAGGAGCCATCGGTGATGGCGGAATGCGCTTACATATACACACCTTGCATATATATTTCTGTAAAAGTTTAAATATATATTTCCGAGTTCGAGAGGACCAAATCAACTGCGTGTTACGGCATGCCAATTGACTAATCTACAAAACACGTTGCAGCATACATAACGACTTATTATTATTTGTATATCAGTCACTGTTACACTTTTACCCATGAAACATGGCGGGTTTTGATCCTCTAACAAGGCCAAGGGTTGGAACTCGATGTAATATCCACTGATCCACGTACCAGTAAGATTATTTTTAATCCGCTTTTGATGAGGGTAGTGATTGCCAGTAAAATAATCTGATACTACATCTGTCAGGAAAAAAATGTATATCTTAAGTTTATTTTTTTCTCCAGTGAACTGTCCCTATATATAATACGGTTGTCCCCGTGATAAAACGAGTGAACAGTCCCTACATCTTTGTCCCCCATTATGAAATAAGGGACTGTGGATCAGCATCTGTCCCAAACAGAAATACATATAAATAATAGTACTATATGCATATATTATTTAAGCAATAAGGCAGGCTTACATCAGGGTTTGTGTTACATGGTTATTATTATTTATTTTTTAAATGTTTTTATTCAGAAATAAAAATGACAGTACATAATTGTCTTACAATAACTTATATTAGACGAACAAAACAAAAAGGAACAATCAAGAACAACATCAAACACGGGTAAATATTCACACCTAGAGACACAAGGCTTTACATATACATAAGGTTTGCATTGGGTTACAATTTTTTAAATTAAATAAAAGTTTAAACTCATTTTGGCACTTCTTTGGCCCACTTACATTTATTAATTAAATATTTTCCATAAGTTATAAAAGTATTTACAATAATAATTTTGTTCTGGCTTAAATCATAATTATCTAATAAAAGTAGAACATCTTTACTATGAAGTTTGACCTTACTACCTGTAATCAAAAAGAAAGATTTATCTAAATCAGTCCAGAACAACTTAGAAACTGCCATAAAATAAATGACTAATCTTTCATTTATAGGAGAAAAAAAAATTGATTTACAAAAATTGATTTACATTTATTTTACCTGGTTAACAGGGTAAAATAAATGTACTACTAATGTAGTTGTTTGTGCATTTTTTATCTTTGATGTTCACATCCTCGATTAGAATGCAACGTAGCTGCACTGAATGAATAATTCAAGACTGGAGGGTATAGCGTCAAACATAAATGCATACTTTTTAACTGTCACATGTATCCCATACATTTAAAAATAAACCTGTATATATGTACATTTGCCCATTTACATTAAATAATTGCTTCACCTATATAATTACATTTTCCAACCACCTCTGAAAAAACTAAGATCTATTCTTATACTTTGTCCTTATTATTCCAAATCAGTTTGATGTTTAGTTCCTTAATAACTATTTGGGGAACATCCAATGCTTTTGCAATATACACCCGCCTTGAAAATCCATCCGTTTTTAGAGATAAATCTCTCAATTATCCCTCTTTTTAATTCTCTCAACAATAGGATCACAATTTGTTACTTGGTTATTATAGAGATACAATCACAGGAGTTCCGTGTCATGTCCATGTCATCCATGTCATGTCCATGTCATCCAGGTCATCCATGTCCATGTCATCCATGTCATCCATGTCATGTCCATGTCATCCATGTCATGTCCATGTCATCCATGTCATGTCCATGTCATCCATGTCATGTCTATGTCATCCATGTCATGTCCATGTCATCCATGTCATGTCCATGTCATCCAGGTCATCCATGTCCATGTCATCCATGTCATCCATGTCATGTCCATGTCATCCATGTCATGTCCATGTCATCCATGTCATCCATGTCATGTCCATGTCATCCATGTCCATGTCATCCATGTCATCCTTGTCATGACGCATTCAGATTTGTCCCTGAATTACAACCATTAAAGTTGTCATTTTTTTGTGTTATGTCATCCTAATATACACTATATCACCCATTTCTTAGGACATGTTATGAATAGCCCAAAATGCATATGTATATAGATTTTTTTTTAAATTATTATAAATTCTATTATATTCATCTTGGTCATGTTATACTCATTTTGGGTGCTTAAAATCTCACAGAGGATCTTTAAGTCTAAATTCTATTTAGTGATGCATTGACGTTAATGCCAAAAGCCTACAGACTTACTGCCATTTTCCAACTGGCTTGGAAATCTTTCAGATCTACATGAACTGCCAAGTGCAGGGGTACTTAGGTAACTCTGACCTCATTCACCAAATTAATGTCCAATAGTATTAGAAAGGTATAGATTTGATATTTTTGATTAAAATAGGTACAGACTGCTTTGTTGTGCTCAAGTTTGAGGTCATAGCCTTAAATATATAGTACCAACATAATACATGGGGGAAAAAAACATTCAGAACAGACATTTTTTCCCATCCAACAAAAGTAAAGCAGGTGAAGGTTAGAATTACTGAAATACTTTCTAAATATAGTAAGAATCAAATTATATAATATAAGGAACGTACAATAATATTTTGTTTCATTGGATGGTTATTGCAGTTTTCATACTGGATTTGGTCTTATCACATTTAAATAGTATATATCTAAGAACATACTTGTGTATGTGGGTGTGTGTGCCTAGAAAGAGTATATGCAACAGCCTGTTGACAGTGTCAGGACTAACCAAAATAATGAAAAGGATATACCTGACCTTTGACCTAGAGGAACAGGAAGAAGTCACGGACCTTGGCGGACCTTGGCTGAGACCTGTCCATAAACAACACCTAATCAGTTTATAAAAAGTGTGTAGATGTTCAGAACAATCTGTCAAGCGAAACTCAGAGACTTGTCTGAAATCATAGTAACAGTCCTTATGCTATTTTTATCTCACTCGAGTGGCATTTTGAAGGGTCCCTGATGAATTTGGTTTCCTGGCACAAAAAAGTTGGTCCAAGACAGCATGTCATCACCATCAGTATCAGATTAAACCAATCCGAATCCGCCTCTTCATCTGTCAGTCACAAATGCACAGCCAGCATCCCAATGGTATCCTATTCCCTCTAATGGGCTACTTATGACCAGGGCCATGGCAACATATTTCCTTTCTAATGCACTACTACACAACAGCTTAAGGGTACAGAGTTGTCAGGGACAGGTTGCCAGGGACAGGTTGTCAGGGACAGGATGTCAGGGACAGGTTGCCAGGGACAGGTTGTCAGGGACAGGTTGTCAGGGACAGGTTGCCAGGGACAGGTTGTCAGGGACAGGTTGTCAGGGACAAGTTGTCAGGGACAGGTTGTCAGGAACAGGATGTCAGGGACAGGTTGCCAGGGACAGGTTGCCAGTGACTTTCAAATGTTGAACAACACACTTCACTTCATGATTGTTTAACATTTCTATGTTGTTGAGAAACAATGTTGTGACTGGGAATGTCCTGGAAACAGGCAATATTACTGTCATACAGCAGCTATATTATATGTAGAGGTGAGACAACACGCAGAAAGACACTAAGTCAAACATGTTAGCTTCTTATTGGCAATACAACATTGACAATGGAATAGTCGGGACTAGGTGAAAACCAAGAAGAGATTGAAGTGGACAAAAAGAAATGGCCAAATGTAATTGCCACACAAACTCAACAACCAGATGTCATAGTCTTTGTCAGTGATGTGCTCCTGGGGAAGGACTGTGATCAGAAGTCGGCCCAGGCTTTTCTACCACACCATCCCATTTTATTCCTTTACGTCTTGATTCTCTGTTGAATAATGATCATGTTGTTAGACAGACCCACTGGTCTAAAAATGGAACAGCACATCTGGCATGAACTGCCCAGTGGTCAGCCCTGACTCTAGTCAATGTTCATGCAACATCATGCTACAGCTGTGATGTACTAACGACTAAGACCAACCTTTTTACAGTAAAGCTTTTCTGAAACTGAATCATATTATTGTGACAATATCCGCAACATCAGTTTGCTCTCACACAGACTGCTGTAGTAGTTCTGACATTTGGGTAAACACAGGTCACTATTTGATGCTGCATTTCCCTGTATAGGTCTCAGTAAGGCATTCCATTGCAGTAATGTGGTTGAGAATTCAATAGGGTTTCAGATTAGGAAACCTCTATCAGTGAGTAGATTAATATAATCAATCCACCAGTTACTTTTCATCAAGGAAACCATAAAATGATGTATGGACATAATTATTATTATATTATTATTTACATATGACATGACCTTGAAGGTAATCACTCTTTTAAACAACATATTTATTCAACAGCCAAACAAAACTCTATGGAAGGGTCCACATAGGTTGGCTATGTTGAGCAGTATTTGTATTAATAACACCTTTCCCAGGTTTTTCTGAAATTCTGGCTGGAGGATTCCTGCATTTCCTGCCTAACCGAAAGACTACTGCCGATCTGCCATACAATGATGGATTTTAGCATGGCAAAATTGTGGTCATTTTCTAGAAAATTCCCAGGTTTTCCAGAAATCCAAGTTGGAAAATACTTGGAATCAGCAGGGCATATGGAAAAATCCTGGAAATCCTCCAAGCAGGATTTCTAAACTGATGGTATACCTCGTGTTGGAGGATATACTATAAGGTAGCAAGGTTGATGGTAACCTTGTAGGCTAATACATAAATAAATACATGAGTAAATACATTTCAAGTAACAGGACAGGATAGCACTTTATCCTTAGATGGTCAATCTGAAAGCTACCCCTTAGCGGACACATACACACATACACACACAAACACACATGCCCACACATACACACACACACACACCCACACAGAAAAGCACATTCACAGACACACATTATCCATTAGTAAGAAGGAACCAACTCCTGAGATTTGACTCATGACTCATCCTGACTGCTTCTAGGCCTGGACATGTCACCAACAAAAGGCATCCAATGGGACAAAAAATGTAAAGCATAGAACGGACACCCACTTAACTGACATAAATATTATACAATATTATAGACCCTGAGGAACCACCCGGATATCAGAACCAAACTGATATGTTGAACTTAAAAACAACGTCAGGGGCAGTCCATATTAGCCGTTCAGTGTAGGAGGTCTGATTTAGCATCTGTTCTGCCTTTTAGGAGACAAATAAGATGACATGGAAAGGGGGGGCACCCCTCCAGATCAGCTCTCCTCCTAGATGAAGCTTAGGTATGATGTGGCCCAAGGTCTCTGATTTCTTTTTTATCACAATGAGAGAAACCTGAAATTTACAAAACAACTGCAATTGTTATTTTTTCACAAACTGTATGGCTCTTATATACTGGTAGAATCTTGAGTCTTGTCTGTGAGTAATGTTCTGTCACTGTACAAACTTGGTTGCCCCTGATGGGATAAAGTTGTGCTGAATTGAATCAGTCTCAGGGAGGTAATTCAGGCTGTCCATGTGGCTTGCATAGTATTTGCTGGATGTGTTTGTATCTAACCCAACATCGCAGGAAATACATAAATATGTAGCTATTTTGGTTTTCGGTATGAACATATCAGCAGTGCTACTGGTCCTTAATGACTCGCGATTACGTTCAGTGTCAGCATTTGAACACTGCCGTTTAGCCACCATGAGAAGCCGGCCCCCAGGGGCACTTATGACGGCATGAATAGTTAAATAGAGTGACTGTTTGCTACGGCGGTGGTTGGGGACAATGTGGGTGTTACCGTGCCGACTTTCAGTCCGATGGTTGTGAGTTCGATTCCAATGGGAGGCGAGACCATTTTATTGTAGTGGGATTGTATTGTTTAGACAGGCGTTTTCTGTTACTGCGGCCTTACCATCACCTTCATCCCAACCCTAACCTCAGTAATGTGATGCCTAACCTTAACCCTGAGTAAACCTTAACCATTAACCATAAATGTTATTCATAACGAGGCGTTTTTCCTTTTCAATCGATTAGCTTAATGACCAACATAATAGTGACGCATTAAGGAGAAACGTAATAGTGAGACATTAAGGAACAATAGCAAAGGTTGACATGTTGATAGCGAATGTAATTCCACCAATTTATGTTCACACTGAACGTTACCACGATTTACAAATGAGTTGTATATGAACGTAATTCCTGAGAGGTACGGCTGTTGTGTCTTTTACATTTGGCCTACATTTCGTAACTGTGTTTCTTGTTAAACCTGAGGATATCAACACATGATGTTTTCAGTGAGCCCTAACCACACTATTTCCTTGTGTTGTTCTATGGGACACTGAGGGTTGTCAATACATTTGTGTTAAAACTGAATTGATATCAAATTTAGTTCAGCTATAAGTGCCTGGGTCCTTATCCGTTTTCTATTTCTTCAACTGAATAAAATCAGTTCAGCTGTCTGTGACTGGATTCATCTGAATGGAATCAAATCACATTGAACCGGTTTAGTTATTTTTCTGTGCTGTGCTGTTCTTCTTCCTCTTCTTTCTGTTTCTTGAGTGCGATTAGGGCCTCTTGGGCGGCCTGCAGCCTTTGTTTAGGATACAGGAAGAAGGCAAGGGCCACACCGGCCGTGCCGTCCCCACTCTGACGGGAGAAACACAGGAAGGTGGCCCACAGAAATGCACAGCAGCCCATAAAGACCGTCCGCAGGTACAGAGGCATCAGGATGAAGTTTAGGAACTGTAGAGGGAGAGAGAGAGGGAGGGGGAGAGAGAGGGAGAGAGAGAGAGAGGAGGGGGGGGGGGGGGAAGGGGAGAGAGAGAGTGGGGGGGGGGGAGGGGGAGAGATGTGGTGATAATGTGGGGTTAGTGGAGGAGGGAGGGGGACAGAAGCGGTGGAGGGGGAGGAGAAAGCAGAGACAAGAACAGGTGTCAGTTTGATGAATGTCATGTCTGTCCAGTATTAGATCACACAGTTAGGGCAGCGCCACCGACTGACATGCATGTATGTGTGTTTACTCTTGTGTGTGTGTGTGTGTGTGTGTGTGTGTGTGTGTGTGTGTGTGTGTGTTTGACATTGCTGTATTGACTAAACACATGTTTATAGTAAATATTGCTGCTATTTGGAGCATGATGTTGGTCATGCTTTGGCTGAGTTCATTAAAACTGTAGTTTATCATCAATACATTGCGATATTTACAGTACAGTAATACACTAATAATCAATAACCTCTTTATTTATTTACCTGCATAAAAGGCCAGTACATAAGTCCAGTCTGAAAGTCAAAGGAAGAAGTAATATGTTAATATTCAAAAAGGGTCAAGTACAGTATTTCAACAGCTCAGTTCTAGCAGACAGATACTCTGTACATTTGTTTCTTTCAGAATAGATGAATCGACTCTCAGCCTATGGCTATTTTTATTATTTCAATGCGATTTGTCTATAGGCTTCTTGACAGCTGAATATCCTATCCTATCCCATCAGGTTATCAGGCTCATTGTACAGAGGTTGGTAGGCATTATGAGTTGGGCCGCTTTGTTTTTTTTTTCTTCGTCATGAATTACCGTTTCCCTGGCCGCGATCCCCATGATGCGCAAATGCTGTGCCACAATCTGGGTTAATCCGGGGTGATATCGCACTAGGGAGGAAGGTGACTTTGCTTCTGCTCTGTGTGTACGCGTGGGCTGACCGGCAGCCGTTTCGTCCAGTTACTATTCGTCGTGATTTGATCTCACCTTATATGTGTTGATAAACTTGTCTCTCCAGTCTTCGAATATGTCCTCTTTATTTTCCAAAAAACTCACCCCTGAAGAAAAAGGAAAGAAATGAGATATTACAGGCATTTCACGCATCACTCAAACAGTGCAGATGGCCCATTTCGCTGTTACGCATGGGTCATGCGCAAAAGGCATCCCAGCACCGACGCAATGTGTGGCATCAAATTATTTATTTGCACATTACCCTTTGATCGATTACTACACTGTATTTTCGCTAGCATATCCCATATTAACATACAACATATCCAAGGTTACAGGAGAGCCTATTACCGAACTAAAATGAGGCATTGAGCTATTTCTGTATTCTTTATAATTATTCTGTCAGTTCATTATAACATTCTCTACCTGTGTAGAAGACACTAGTTGCCAAGGGCGACGCAAAACTTTGGTCCAGAAGCAGTTTGCGGAAGAGCATTCTAGGAGATTTTCCAGGGAACCGACTTTCCAAAGCCCGCAACCAAAAATAATTAAAATTTCCATGGAAGCTGATGGCCACTATGGCAACATTTCTGGTATGTTTCCAGTCCATCTCTTCTCTTTGTGCAATCATCTGATGGACGAAGTCACCACCGGCAAACAGGCAGCCATAAAGAGTAACGTTGGCCAGCCATGGAAACCGTTTAACCATTTCTTTTACTAAGGCTTTCCTAAGTTTGAACGCGTTCATTTTCAATTTCGGTATTCTATGAAAGAAAAACACTATAGAAGAATAGAACAATATAATCCATTGCTGTATGACTCTTCAAAGGATTGTTGTCTTCTGCCCTTGCCAACGCTCCAAAGTGAAGAGACCCACGTTGAGAGGCACCGGTCAGTGACAATAGGCTACAGCGCCCCTAGTGCAGGTCAGAGTTAAGTGCCTTGCCCAAGGGCACAATGGCGGGATAGATCTTTAAAGTTCCTTCTATTCACACCCTTGGCATCAGCTAAATTTAGTCCAGGCAAAATGTGTATGAATTATGATTTAATATTCAGAACAAGTGTTCATTCACTTCAGCCCAAAATGATAACGTGTTACATCCAAACGTTATACCGTCACGAAGTGTTTACAATTCCTTGTGAAAATTTGCGGTTTCAAACAGCTCCATCAAAAACGTCTCATGGTATTGTCTGGCAGCGCACCATATCTGCCACAATTCCATTTCGTCTCCTCATTGCGGAATCCTCAGAGTAACTTCCCGTATTTAGACACCCTGCGGTCTTATATTCCGCATTCTATTATTAAAACAACGGATTGACTTAAAAATTGAAAAAGTTGAGTAATCCATTTAGATGTGGTATTTAAAGCATTTATCCATTATAGATAATTCTGTCAATGTACCGTTTGCTTCGACATTTCGTCCAGGTCAGTAAGAATGATAGCCCATGCCAAATCCATTCTGCGTATCAACCGCTAATCTGCAGCATTGTCGGTTAAGGCACTCAGTTAGGCGCGTTTGAACTGCTCCACAGATCTCAATGACTCTGGAGTGACGCTGTTCTTCGTCTTTGACTAATAAAACCCATTAGATGTGTTTTAAATCTGTTAAGCTGCGCGCACAGAACGCGCAAAACCCACTTTTACGCGCAAATATGTTGGCCGGCTACTTTTAAGCACAGGATCGCTTGGTCGCTTTCTCTCACCTCTCTCCTTCAATCTCTCCGTCCCCCTCGGTCCGTCTTTTTATCTCGCGTAAACACACACGCTTACAGGTAGAAATAAGATATTCCTTAATAAATGTTTTTATTATCATACCAATGATCTCGTTTGTAAGATATTTTGTGTTTGAAATGCTTTAAACGATAACTAGTTCTGACATAACAATTGTATTGATAGGCTACATCCTTAGAGCTCAGGTAAAAACACGAAGTATCGGGAAAATTATGGACTAAATGTCGTTTAACAGGATATAATATGTTGTACATATAACCACTAGGAGGCAGACTGAACCGGTATAAAGTCAAAGTCATGCCTTTTGTTGTGACCGTATCAATTAAAATTACGAACTGTATGCGCATTTGTTTTTGTTCAACAATCAACGTATGCTAATGAGATTTATCATCGCGCTCAATTCGCAAAATGATCGAAATGTAAACAGATTTGCGTAACAACTTTGAACCAGGCTTCTTTGGGTTAGCACCGCAGCTCAGCAGTCAGGTCGCCAGACTGAGCATGTTGAATGGTCTTTCAGATCG
The DNA here is from genome assembly GCF_011004845.1 of Esox lucius. NCBI lineage: Eukaryota > Metazoa > Chordata > Actinopteri > Esociformes > Esocidae > Esox > Esox lucius. The sequence goes on from NC_047579.1 coordinate 6,139,392, forward strand.
TTAGTTTCATGGTTATCGGGAAAGATACAGTCAATGGAACACAAAGTGAAATAAAATCTAACTTGTTTGACATGCATAAAATCCTACAAGATCGGGGTGAAAAGGCATCAATCAGTGAATATGTTCAGTTCAGGATAGTGGGCTCTTCCTGCCAATGTAGCAGTGCCTTGTTGCCTAATATAGATGCTGTGCAAATTTACAAGCATCTCGCATCTGCATCACACACTGATCTGGTTGGTTGGTTGAAGGGCTTTCTAAATGTATGGCTGATTCATCTAGTGATGACCAAAATGGTAAGCCAACAATAGTCAGTGCCTAAAGATATTGCAGTCTCCTGGTTTGTGGTCCGTCTTCTAAATGGAGACATTTTAAATGTAGGGCCCTACATGCCGTGCCAGTTACTTTGCAACAATGTAATTGGAGATACTTATTTAATCTACAGGACATGCAGTCAGCTAAGCAATAATGAAGGCTATTCTGTTCTGGTAAAATTATAGTCAATCATCAGGACTATATGGAATTCCATTCAGTTGTAGGTGGGGGAAAATGTCAGTACAGTTCATTGTCTTTTAAGATAATCATATTATATTGTTTGGACAATATCAATATAATTTCGGAGGTAGTTTGCAGCATTCACAGTAAAAACAAAGTGTTTTAATTATTATTATTGTCATAATAAGTAATTCCCAATGATGGACACTTTTACTCACAATGATCTGTGGACATGTTGTCTTACCTACCTATCCTCACTGACCTTAAAGCCACTTCAACGTACGTAATTAGTACATTCATTACACTGTGTTTTTCAACTGCGGACTCTGATCACCTTCGTTTTTGGCTATGTCTTGCGTATTAACCAGTATGAGAGTCTGCCTAGTATGGCCCTTTTCCACCGCATGGTACCAGCTCAACCTGCTTTGGAAGCTTTTCCAAACTGGGGCCTTACAGACCTCATGGTGCATATCGAGCCGAGGTGTAAAAAGTACAAGACCAGAGGCTCCCCTGCAGGGACACACATACTGCTCTTTAGACGTGATCTTAACCTTTGATGGAATGCATGGAGCCTGGGTGTAGCTAGTAGATGATCCCTGCAGGCCGGGGCCCCTTACAGTCTGGGTGTAGCTAGTGGATGATCCCTGTAGGCCGGGGCCCCTTACAGTCTGGGTGTAGCTAGTGAATGATCCCTGTAGGCCGGGCCCCTTACAGTCTGGGTGTAGCTAGTGGATGATCCCTGTAGGCCAGACCCTTACAATCTGGGTGTAGCTAGTGGATGATCCCTGTAGGCCGGGCCCCTTACAGTCTGGGTGTAGCTAGTGAATGATCCCTGTAGGCCGGGCCCCTTACAGTCTGGGTGTAGCTAGTGAATGATCCCTGTAGGCCGGGCCCCTTACAGTCTGGGTGTAGCTAGTGGATGATCCCTGTAGGCCGGGCCCCTTACAGTCTGGGTGTAGCTAGTGGATGATCCCTGTAGGCCGGGCCCCTTACAGTCTGGGTGTAGCTAGTGGATGATCCCTGTAGGCCGGGGCCCCTTACAGTCTGGGTGTAGCTAGTGGATGATCCCTGTAGGCCGGGCCCCTTACAGTCTGGGTGTAGCTAGTGGATGATCCCTGTAGGCCGGGGCCCCTTACAGTCTGGGTGTAGCTAGTGGATGATCCCTGTAGGCCGGGCCCCTTACAGTCTGGGTGTAGCTAGTGGATGATCCCTGTAGGCCGGGCCCCTTACAGTCTGGGTGTAGCTAGTGGATGATCCCTGTAGGCCGGGCCCCTTACAGTCTGGGTGTAGCTAGTGGATGATCCCTGTAGGCCGGGGCCCCTTACAGTCTGGGTGTAGCTAGTGGATGATCCCTGTAGGCCGGGCCCCTTACAGTCTGGGTGTAGCTAGTGGATGATCCCTGTAGGCCGGGCCCCTTACAGTCTGGGTGTAGCTAGTGGATGATCCCTGTAGGCCGGAGCTCCTTACAGTCTGGGTGTAGCCAGATGGAGGATGGAGATGCCATAGTTCTGAGCGGCCCCATGCAGGGGTGGTGGCTGGGTTGAGGAGGTGCTGTGGAGCTGTGGAGTGGGGGTGAGCTCTAAGTTGGGAGGCAGCTCGCATATCAGTTTTTTTTTTCTTTCTATTTCACTTTTAAAGATATGAATAATACAAAGATTTAAATGAATAGAATTAACAAATTCAAAGAACAAAAAATAAATAAAATAATGTAGGCCAATTGCGCTCCCGCGCACACACATTCGTTCTGTCTGCTCAGACTACCATAGTTCCCTGTTTATAGCCACACCGTGTATTGACCATTTTATAGCTTTGTATGTATATAAACCACAGTATTTAACTGCACCCATATACAAACCACAGTATTTAACTGCACCCATATATAAACCACAGTATTTAACTGCACCCATATATAAACCACAGTATTTAACTGCACCCATATATAAACCACAGTATTTAACTGCACCCATATATAAACCACAGTATTTAACTGCACCCATATACAAACCACAGTATTTAACTGCACCCATATATAAACCACAGTATTTAACTGCACCCATATATAAACCACAGTATTTAACTGCACCCATATATAAACCACAGTATTTAACTGCACCCATATATAAACCACAGTATTTAACTGCACCCATATATAAACCACAGTATTTAACTGCACCCATATATAAACCACAGTATTTAACTGCACCCATATATAAACCACAGTATTTAACTGCACCCATATATAAACCACAGTATTTAACTGCACCCATATATAAACCACAGTATTTAACTGCACCCATATATAAACCACAGTCGCCCGGAGAACTCCTACATACATTCAGGGGTGTTATTCCAGCAAAGCCAAGGTATGGCAATGTGACATGACGTCAAGGACCTACAATGCTATTAAAAATAGACATAGCTCTCCGTCACATTCACATGCAATGTGCAACATAGAGAGAGCCGTAAAAACACCTTTCATCGTATCTATTTTGGCGTATATTTCAGCATCACAGAGATCAGAGGTCTAATTATCATTAGTAATTTGTTTAAACATCACAGGAAATAAAGAAATGCGTTGAATTACATGCTAATTTCTAGAAATCAAGGGGTGTTCAAAACAGATGAACAAAAGTGACATTTGGCACAAAATAGGCAAAGTTGTTGAGGTTTAAAAGTACTAAGGCCCGACTAAGCCGGCTGATATTAGTCTTCATTAAAAAGTTTGTATTCATTCGTTACCGGAAAAAACACCTACCACCACAGACATCATTTGTACAGGCTGTTGCATGGGCACTTATCTAAAAGACCTGGGCAAAATGCTTCCATAACCAATTACACACTGTTGAAAATCATGGAGGAAAGTTCACTCACTAACTCTCATAATCACAGGCGGGTTTGTAATGAATCAACAACTGAATTTTGTCTTAATGTAATCCAAACCTTAATCTTAACACCAGTACTGTGATGCCTAACCTTAACCTTAACCTAAACTTTTTCATTTTCTAACCTGAACCCAAACTTCTATTCTCAACCTTAATCCTAATACTGTGATGCCCAACCTTAACTCTTTGAATTTATAACCTTTTTTTTGTTTGAGTAAATTCATATGATTTTATACATACGTTTTGCTAATGTATTTTAATGTAACGAAAGTAACGTAAAAAACGAAATAGGATGTCACAGATTTACGTTTCATATGTTACGTATTCCCCCAAGACCACGTTGATCTACCACAGATGCAATAACTTTACCGAAGTCGCTCTAGATAAGACCTAAATACGTTAAAAACATAAACAATTTACACATAACATATCATTACTATAATAAAATACACTGTTTTAGTTTAAAAGTGTTGGTTGTCATAGGCGTAATGTAAACAGTAGGAATAAATATAAAATCAAGAAAAACAGTATATGAATACATGGAAATTGACAAGCACAAAGTGTTGGGTACAACTGATGTGCAATGTGATTTCCATAGGACCAAGCCAACGTTTCATCAGTTAACTGTACTGTACCCAATCTGAGTGGGCGGGCACTGAGAAATGAGAGTCAACATTACCCTATTTTTATTGGCTAGTTGATTTATCAATCAGCAACCAACAGTCAGTTCGTGGTTTTGATTGGTTATTATCTGAAAACCCCGTTAAGGTCTCATTTTTGTACTGGTGCAAAACCCATCTATGTTTCGGTCGGTGGTGAAGCGATCGGGAACTTTAGGATGACAAGAAACTAAATCCGAATCAGGTAGGATGTTGAATTATATAATACATGAAGCGAATACCAATGTATTGTCTTATACTTTTATTGAACTTTGAACTAGCTTACTTGGGTGTTTTCGTGGACATTTTCTGGCAACGAATTGTTTCACGAGGTTTCGCGAATGTCCGCATGAAGCCAAGCCCTTGGCGCTTTCCGTTCATTCATCTTCAACTATTACCTGAACGTTGTGAACTAAACGTCCTGTTTTATATTATGCAAATGTGTCGCATAATGCATGTTCGGTTGTTCTTGTGAAACGGGATTGTTAAGAATTACGGAAGTTGATTTTGAACGCGCTCGGGCATGTACATCAACGTTGCGCAAAGTTGTGTTGTCTCTTGCCATGTCATCTGCTTGCTATGTGATAATAATAGTTGCGGGCGAAGTTCCACTCGTCTTTATGTGAGAGTCTATCATAACTTTCAACAGACACATAATGACAGATTGCCCAGAAAGTAACATGTGAGATACCAAACAATACTGTATATGGTCAGATTAAGTTACAATAAATAAAATTAAACGACAATAATGTTCATGTTGTAATTACTAATGACTGATGACGATGGAACACTGTTAATTAAAGATGTACCCATAAAAACACACTTCTAGAAGGCCTGTGTTCCTTTGGAATGGATCAATCAATACTAATCTATGATTAAAACAAGATCTCTATGGACTTCCGTTTCTAAACAAAGCCCTACATTTTTTTGTTTTGTTTCCCAAAACCCTACCAACCAACCCCACTACCTACTCCCTTCCCTTTTTGAGGGTGAAGTCTTTGTTTCAGGTGGAGCATTCTCCATCCTCTCATTTACAGTCTTTAGAGGCTTTCAGAGCTCGCCTATGTAGTTGTCCATGTGACCCAAATGTTCCTCCCACGCTGGGCTGAATCTGCTACATTGGTCTAAGATTACTACGTCTAAATCCCCCCTCAGTCTGCGTGCACGTGTGTGTGTGTGTGTGTGTGTGTGTGTGTGTGAGGGGTCTGGCCTGAGAAGTGGGGCATGCGGATAACAAGAAACACAGGGAGACAAGCTTGTAAACACCCTCCAACATGGTTTTGGTGTGCTCAATCGCACGCAAGCAGAATCTCTCTTAATCACACGTGTTTGAGTGTGGCTGGCAATACTCTGCAAATAAGACGTGTGGACCGAGACAACAAAAGGGGGTGGGGGGTTCAGAGCAGGAATTCCCAGTCCTCATTGGCTGTTTCCCAAATGGTCCCCTATTTTCTACACAGTGAAGCACTTTGGACCAGTGTCAACAGGGTACTGGGTAGGGGTAGGTTGAAGTGGGGACGTGGTTCTGCCAAGAGGCCCGCTACACTCCAAATGTAGGTCACCAGTAGCAGCATGACTGTCAGCATCACAGAGAGAAGACAGTGTAACATCTACTCAGCATACAGTGTAACATCTACTCAGCATACAGTGTAACATCTACTCAGCATACAGTGTAACATCTACTCAGCATACAGTGTAACATCTACTCAGCATACAGTGTAACATCTACTCAGCATACAGTGTAACATCTACTCAGCATACAGTGTAACATCTACTCAGCATACAGTGTAACATCTACTCAGCATACAGTGCTTTCACACACACACACACTTCTCCCATTTTGATGACTCTGTGTGACAGTGGACCAACCCACCCCAAACATCCTACTGAAAACAACCAATAAACAACCAAACGCCAGCTTACCAGAAATCAACCTTCCAAACACGCCTTTCCTGACGCACAGGTTTCTGAGCAAAATCCAGTACTTCTTTTCTAATTGGGACTATTTATAGTGCCAGAATCAACTTGGAGTATGTTTTTCTGTGACTGTAGCGGATTTCTACTAGATTAGCAATGTGCTTTAAACATCTCCTTTTGAGGACCAGATGGAAACAAAGATTTGCCCAGGACAAGATGAAAGGGTGATTTCCCAAATGAAACCCTATTCCTTATATGTTGGACTGCACAGCTGTTTATGTTTACTTACTACTGTTTTTCTAGTAGGAAGTAGCCAGGGCTTTCCTATGTGACCCCACTTTCTGATCAGAAGTGTGGGAGAGGACCAAAGTGATGGAATGCACAGCAAATCAACTTGCAACGCAATGACTCATTGATTTTTGATCAGTCAATCAAATCCAAATTCACCCATGATACTGTGCAGTTTTGATCCACTGGAACATGTCTATATCTGGCTTGTTCATGCAAGAGCAAGAACCTCTGGCTATGGTCTGTCCCTTTCAACTAGACCCACCCATCCTGCCACGCCCAGAAGAAACAAGCTGGTAAAAAGCCTTGCTCATGGGCACACCTAGCTAGGATGGGGGGGATTATACAGACCCCTTTAGGATGGTTTTCCATCTCTGCGTTTACCACAGCTCCAATGAACACCCCTGAATCCAGTAATCAACTAATGGAAGACTTCGGTTTAGAAGGTCATCTGTTTAATCAGATGTGTCGCTGGGGATGGGGGAGAACTGGAGTCCGCCATCTCTGTTCTGGAGGAATATGGGACAGTTGGGCCCTGTTGGTCATACAGTTCTGTTACATTCACTGACCCACAACAACAATCCCTCAGACCTTCTCACTAAGAGGTGTGTGAGTGTGTGTGTGTGTGGTCTCTGGTTGGTATGTCTGTCTGCTTTTGATGAACTGACTGCATGGCTTACACAACGTGAAAAATCCATAAATGGAACACACACTTCTGTCTGAACGTTGTCTGAAGCGTTTCATGGAGACCTGGCGTTGCAAACATCTTCTGATTGTGTGTGCGTGTGGAACCAGGCGGTGGTGTAGGATGTCTATCGAGGCTGAAGCGTTGCTGCAGGAGGCCAAGGAGAGCATAGAGGCCGCACAGAACTACAGGAGTGAACTGCAACAGCGGCTGCATGGGCTCAGCCAGGCTCGCAAACAGGTAATCACACACACACATATACAGACACACACAGACACACACACACATACAGACACACACACACACAGACACACCCTACCCCAATTAGCTAAACCCTCTCAGCTCCACAGACAGGAGCTCTCCAGGACAAGAGCTGTCTAGTATTTGTACAATGTTTAGGCCTTCCTTCCTTCCCTGCCCAACCCCCATCCCCATTTTGGCTTATCGTAAACAATGCTGTTATTTCCTGCTCCTCCGATGGAACCACAGAGAGATAGACAGGGACACAGAGAGGGAGAGAGGGAGAGAGAGAGAGAGAGAGGGAGAGAGAGTGTGTGTGTGTGTGTGTGTTTGTGTGTGTGTGTGGGTGGGGGGACTATGCTGTCCCCCTGCTCTGTCTCATGTCTCCCTGTCTCCTGCCTGCCTTCCACTCCCAGCTGTGTTGTTGGGTTTTGAGGCATGGAGACCCAGGAGGCTCTAGTCATGCTGTCTGTAGGTCTGTGTGTGATTTTAGACAGGAGTGTAAGAGAGGGAGACACAACATCCTGTAATCTGTCTTTTTGTGTTGATTAGTTTATTTTCTCTTTCTCTGTCCGCTGTACCCCTCCATTTGTGTAACCATGAAGCTGGGCCTTCAAACTCATTCAACAAGGGACACTCACTGAAAATTGGTTACCATTTGGTTGCCTTCACAACATTTCTAGAACATATTCCTCTATATAATTCTACATTTTCAGTGTTCCCATCTAAAATACTGGTCCATAGTTTGGGGTCACTTAGAAATGAATGTTTTTGTTTTCCATGTTAACATATATTACATTAGTTTGAATAGGAAATATAGTCATTGACAAGGTTAGAAATAATAGTTTTTAATTGAAATAATAATTGTGTCCCTCAGACTTAGCTTTTGTCAAAGAATCCTCCATTAGCAGCAATTACAGCCTTGTCAATTTGTTGAGGTCATCTGAAAAGATTTCACCCCGTGCATCCTGAAGCACCACCCACAAGTTGGATTGGCTGATGGGCACTTCTTATGTACCATATGGTCTAGCTGCTCCCACAACGGCCCAATAGGGTTGAGATCCGGTTACTGTGCTGACCACTACATTACAGACAGAATACCAGCTGACTACCAAAGATACTCCAGTGTATTTCTCCTCTTGCTCAGTTGTACACCCGGGGCCTCCCACTCATCTTTTTATTCTGGTTAGAGACAGTTCGTGCTGTTCTGTGAAGGGAGTTGTACACAGCATTGTATGAGATCTTCAGTTTTATGGCAATTTCTCGCATTGAATAGCCTTCATTTCTCAGAACAAGAATAGACTGATGTTTCAGAAGAATGTTGTTTGATTCTGGACATTTTGAGCCTGTAATCGAACCCACAAATACTGATGCTTCAGATACTCAATGAGTCTAAAGAAGGCCAGTTTAATTGCTTCTTTATTCAGCCCAATAGGTTTCAGCAGTGTAACATTGGGTTTTCTAATGATCACTGAGCCTTTTAAAACAATACACTTGGATCGCCAAGCAGGACGTGCCAGTGGAACTGTTTCAGCTCCAACAGTCATGTACAACATTAACTGTGTCTACACTGTATTTCTGAACATTTTGATGTTATTGGAATGGACCAAACATTTGCTTCTCTTTGAAATCAAGGACCTTTCTAAGTGACCCCAAACCTTTGAACGGTAGTGTCTGTGCATCTGGGGGATCATTTGCGTGCTGGTAGCTTGGACATGCATGTTTTGACCTTCTCTGCCTATCCTGTATAACCTAATTCCCTCTGGACATTGTGTTCCAAATGATAATATTAACTCTCCCATTCTTCACCATCCCAAAATATTGATTATCTTTTGCCGTGTCCAAATGGCAGCCTATTCCCTACTTTGAACACTACTTTTCACCGGGGCGTATTCAGCGGTGGCGCTCTATATAGACAGTAAGGTGACATTTGGGACACTCACCTTGTCTTTACATAGACAGGAGGAAGTGATGCAATGACTTCATTGAGACATTTCCTGTGTCCTGTTGTCCACACACACACACACACACACAAACACACACACACACAGACAATCGCTGATAAGGTTCTATGTGTTTTTCCATTCTCATCTAACTGTTTCAGTGCAGAGCTTCTGCTCTCTTCTTTCCACTTTCATCTGTCTCCCTCTCTGCCTGTCTCCCTCTCTGCCTGTCTCTCCATCTGTTTGTCTTTTTGTTTCTCTCCGATAGAATGAGAAGAGTGCAACCTATTTTCTGCATAGATTTGATATAAGCAGAGCACTGTAGTTGTAGGGCCCACGGGCTATGACATATCTAGGGTTTAGGAATTATGGTGGCATTTGGGCACCAGACAATTTGAAAGACAGGACTCAAAATGCTGGTCTGTTAAGAGGAACTGAAACATGGTTTCATAGCCAACCACTCATTTCCTGCCTTACTGGGTGACTTAACGTATGTACTCACTTCCGCGCACAGGCAAGCAAGCAGGGACGGGACGTACGTGTGCATGCACACAAACTGATGAGATGAGTCATTTTAGGTGAATTCTTTCCTGTGCACTGGCCTCAGGTTTACTAGCAAAACGGTTTTTCAGACTTCATCTCTCTCACCTTCTCTGTCCCTTTGTTCTCTCTCTCTCTGTCCCCACTTTCTCTCACTCCTCTCTTAATCTTCTCTCCCTTCTCTCCTCTCTTTCTTCTCTCTCCGTCTCTCCCGTTGTCTGTCTGACCCTTCGTCCCTCACGCCTGAATTTACGAGGCGCATAAGTGACCCGGTCAACCAACCAGCCTTTCCCCCGCTAGGTTCGAGGCACCTCGTCTCAGGCCAGGGAGGGTTTGAAGCGGCATTTCTCTGAGCTACAGTCGGCGGTGACCCAACTCCTGGCCGATCGGCTGAGCGTGCTCCTGAACGAGGTGGAGGTCATCGAGCAGGACAGCATACGCCCGCTGGACGACTGCCAGAAGCTCATCGAGCAGGGAGTCAGCACCGCAGACGAGCTACTACGAGAAGGTTCGCACGCATAATCAGAGCTGGCGACAAACTGCTCCAAGAACGCGCGTTAAGCCCAAATCACACGCCAGACGAACGTCAACGGGCGTCATTATTGCGCACGTCATTTTAACGTTGTCAATTCACATTAGGCGCGCCCCTTCTGCAAACAGTCTTCTTGGATTATGTTGCTATATTGACTCCTTGCTAGGAACTTGTTGGAATTGGTGGTGAAAAGTATTCATCATGGTTATGCAGTGGTTGACTTGGGTCTTCTAGGTTTTGGCAAACAGCATAACGGTTCCTTTTTTAGGGCATGCAGTATTAACACATTTTCATTAACACAGTCCAATGTGCGATTTATCCTTTCCCACGTTTATTTTATCCAAAGTCAAGGTCTGTGGGTAAAAGGAAGTGTTTGACTATTTGTAATACAAATATAACTTGATGATTAGTTAGCCACTTGACAGCTGTTAGAAAAGCCCCCCTGCCTCTCTCCCCCCTCCCTCTCCCCAGGTGAGTTGGCTATCCGTTGCGGTCTGGGGGAGAAGGAAGACCAGCTGGGCAGTTTCACCAAGAAGGCCCTTCATATTCAGCTGGACAGGTGAGAGAGGAGGTCTGGAGGTCGGGGGCACGATGTGAAGGATGCCTGAATGTTGCAGTGTATATGCAGAAGTCCAGTGGGCTGCGGGTCTGTCGCGGGTAGTATAATGGAGTGTGTGTGTGTGTGTGTGTCCTAGTCTGCCAGAGGTGCCTGCGTTGGTAGACGTGCCGTGTGTGTCTGCCCAGCTGGATGACTCTCTGCTGTACGCGCTGAGGGAGAGGGTGTCCCGACACGGCTCGGTCTCCTCACACCCCCCGGTTCAGATCGAGGAGCTCCAGGAGAGGCCTGGGAGTGTGTTGGTACGCTGGTGTAAGGTGAGTGCGTGCTGCGCCTCTCTGTGTGTGCTTCTCTCCTGTTGCTATACAGACCTCCCTCTGCGTCTTCTCACGTCTCAATTTAAAAAACATTGGCGTGGGGGACATTTTAACAAAATGGAGACTCTGTCTCTGTAGGTGGATGATGATTACGTGGTGCAGGACTATCGTCTGCAGTACCGCCGCGCCGTGTCCGGTCAATATGAAGACGCCTACATCGGCCGGGAGCAGGAGTTCCTGGTAAGATAACGCAGCACTTCATTAGTTCTCCCGGTAGGAAATCGGTTCACAATGATTTAATGAATAAAAACGACACATTCACGCCTAAAAGATGTGGATGTGCCAATAATTTATTGAAATGACTGAATAAAACTGAACAGCTGAATAAAATTGCCGGCTCGAACAAAAAGGTTTCCTAGCCGATGGAAAGTAGGATTTCAGGAGATGTTGGCTTGTTGCTGCTAGGTGCTCCACCTGGACCCCCACACGGACCACCTGTTCAGGGTGTGTGCCCGCGGGGAGGGACGCACTGAGTGGAGCCCCTGGAGTGTCCCGCAGACAGGATACACCACCCTGGCACCACACGGTAAACACACAAACACAGCGCACGGGGCCTAGTGTTGGTTGTCTGATTGCAAGTTTCCCCAAGTCAGTGTGTGTTGCTGCGTTCCAGAGTGGTGTCCAGGCAGCGAGGGCTACATCCTGAGCAGTAGGAGGAACATCGCCATGCGGAGTGACTCCTCCCCCTCCAAAGCCACCGTCCTCTACTCCAACGCCCCGACGTACTTCTGCGGACAGACGCTCACCTTCAAGTGAGTGAATACTCCTTCACTTGCTCCGGCTCTCTCAAATGCAATAGAGACATCAATGGGATGTAGTGATTCCCGTTGTGTGTAACTGATTAAATGTGTGTGTGTGTGTGTGTGTGTGTAGGATCTCTGCAGCCGGTCAGGTGGACACGCGGGACAGCATCGGGGTGTGTGTGGGCTGTGAGGAAGGGGCGGAGTCTCTCCAGAGGGACCAAGCTGTCTGCATCTCCACAAACGGTTTGGGATCTCCTTACTTCCCCAGCCCACATGAAACTCCATATAGGGAGCAACTGTCAGCCAGGTCCCTAGAGATCCTTTTTGGATGCTCCCTATCTTTTACAATCTTCCTTTACACAAATAGCACATAGTTCATATGTGGCTTCAGCTGGACATATAACTTCATCTCCACAGGTCATTTCTGTGTCACGTGCTATCCTTACCATATCAACAATGTGCTAGCGTTCCTTAGCATTTCTCTCAATGCTGTCATGTTGTCAAGCCGAATCTCATAGTTCAGCAACAGATTGAAAAGTTTGTCATCAACGCCCACATGTTACACCAGGCAAGGAAGCCAGTCAAAAGAAGTAGATGGGAGCAAATCTAGTAGGTTTCATACACCTTTGCACAAAAACCACAGATTACATCAGTTTAAGGCAACTCCAAAAAATATTACCACAGCTTGTCAGGTCCAAGAGGGCTAGGGCTGAAAGACGTCTCGTTTTCATCCCCTCCTAGGGTCTGTTTCAGATCTGTCACCAGGTGACCGCAATTAACTAGCAGGTAGAAACATAAACCAGATGTGTTTCAGCCCTCCAGGACCTGAAAATCTGTGGTTTAAAGCCTTTCAATCTGGATGATTTGACCACATTCTATGACCTACAGTGTCAGGTCCTTAAAAAGAAGCATTGCTTTGTACTATCCCTATAGCATTGCTGTCTGTCATAGCAATGTAGTAGCAATATGTTTCTGTGGCAGAAGGTAGCCTAGTGGTTAGAGCTTTTATCCGGTAAACAAGAGGACGCTGGTTTAAAGTGGTCAATTTGAAAGACGCTTTCTGAATTACTCCTGTTTGTCACTCTTGACAACTGTTTGCTGCTAAATAACTAAAACATGTGCCTCTCTCTAGGAGCTGTATTTGTCAATGGGAAAGAGATGACCAACCAGCTGCCTTCCATTACCCTCGGCTCTGCTGTGACCTTTGACATGGAGGTGGTTAACATACTTCCTGTTAGCAATAACAACAACCTCAGCGATGGAGGCAACTTCAAGCTGAGGGTTACAATTGGTTCTGGGAACCGGGAAGTGGTGTTTGATTGGCTGCTTGAACAGGCGGTGGACTGCCTGTTCTTTGGCTGCTCCTTCGCCTACCCTGGTTGGAAGGTGCTGGTGTTCTGAAGCTGCTGATTGGACAGCAGCCTCATCAGTCAACGCAAAGGGACTTGCAGGATGGCAGTCTTGTCTGCTGGAGTAGGGCATGCCTGTCAACTCCTGATTGTTGTCCTTTCCCAGATATTCCTAGACCATAGCCTTAGACACTTACACTAGACCAGGGGAGTCCAAACAGTTCCATGGAGGGCTGAGTGTCTGCAGGTTTTTGTTTTTTTCCTATAAATTGGTTCCCAGTTCACACCTAAACAACCAGGTGAGGGTAGAAACTAACCAATTAGTAACCTTATTAGTCAATCAAGTATAAGGAGAGAGAGAACACCTGCAGACACACAGCCCCTGTGGAATAGTTTGGACACCCCTGCCCTAGATTCAACAGCTCAGCCACATTTCAGTGTAAGGGTCAATTCCATATCCATTAACCGATTTTAGGAGATGACTTCCAACTAAAAATCTGACAATTAATTTGTATGACGATTGTTCAATTCCTTGTTGGAATTTCTGGTATTGATCTCCAACTCTGATGCGTTTTAATTTATTGTGTGTTAATGTCTACTTGCTAAAGGCTCATTCAGTGGCTTTGGCTGACGTGGTCCACAGTTAAGAGCTTATTCCTTTTTTACCTGCTTCTGGCAGTTGGCCATTTAAACTTATTCATAACAATGACTGGTATTGGCAGATATCAGAACTGAATGTGTGTTTATGTTTTACTGTCCTCGTGGGGACCAAAAATCCCTGCAAGGCAAAAAAAAAAAAGAAGGAACACTTGACCTCTCTAATCATCCTTAGGAAAAAGGTTATTTTTGTCTTAGGGGTTAGGTTTATGATAAAAGCTACGGATTGGGGCTTGTTTTAGGGTTAGGTTTATTAAAGTAAGGAGTAAGGCAAATATATGTGAATGGGAATAAGGTTTGGGGTTGTTAGAAGGAGAGTAAAAGAAAATGTCTAAGGGTGTATGGCTGAGATACCAACGAGTGACAAATTAAAGGAAACAACACCATAAAATGTCTCAGTAAAGTGTTGGGCCACCTAAGTCACCAGAACAGCTTCAGTCTGCCTTGGGGTGGACTCTACAAGTCTCTGGATCTCTGCTGGGAGGATGGAACGCCATTCTTCCCAAATACATTCTCTCATTTGGTGTTTGGATGATGGCAGTGGAGAACACATTGGTCCCATAAGTAGCCCAGCTCGGTTGAGACCTTGTGACTGTGAAGGCCATCATTTTCATACTCATCAAACCATTCATTGACCTCTGGTGCCCTGTGGATGGGGTCATTGTCATTCTGGAAGAGACCCAATTATGAACACTTTCAAAGTCATTGTCATCTTGATCCAAAATCAAGGTTAACTGGGCCTGCTCAGCATTTGCCACAGAGCAAGATAGGATGTTAATCAGGCAGTACATATGTATGGAAGCATCTGCATTCTTCATGTTCCTCCACTCATTTATTCAGGTTTTCCTTCAATTTGTCACTCGTCTGTATCAGGAAATAAAATATGAACTTCAGTTGCTGAGTTCTCTAAGACAATCTGAATGGAATACAAAGCCCCTTATGAAATTGAGAAAACCCTAACAGGGACTCCCTTAAACAGTTTCTTGTACCAGAACTGATTGATTCCTCCTCTTATTCAAGAAACACTCATCTGCATCTAAAATTTCACCAAAATGGTAATTTTGTTTCTCACTCAGAGTTCTTAGAAGGGAAGATGAGAGATATCAGAGAGTGACAAGAAGAAAGGGAGAGATACACATTACTGTAGCTACAAAGCCTGCTGGTCTGGTTTACCACAACAACACACCTACATTGTGAAACAACTCCAGAGATTAAACGTGTTCTCTTCTTTTTTCTTATTTCTTTCTTCAGACTTGACACTTTTTTTTCCTTCTCACTGCCTCTGTCAGTTGTTCTTCTCGTTCTTTCTTCTCCCACCCTTGTGCCCCTCTTCATCTTCTTGCTGAGTCTCAGAAGACCTCACGGTTTACAATGTTCTAGAACTTTGGATTTTTTTTTTACATTTTCCTTTATGTTGGGTGTTGTTGCTAAGACAATCGTCGTAACAGTATTCACAAGCATGTAATGTAACTTAATATGTACTTTCATGTGAATTTTGGGGGAACCTTAGGGAATCAAAGTCTCTCTTCGACCGCATGTAGGTCACTGCAGATCACGTGACTGACTGTTGGTGGTATAAGTCAAAGATGCATTTCACCCTCATTAACTGTTTGACGGTGACATGAGAATTCAGCTAGCCACGTCAGCACTTACACATTTTGGACTAATCCAGACTGTCTTACTGGAGCAATTTGGGTTAAGTGCCTATATCAAGGGCACATACAGACTCTACTCGTCGGCTCTGGGATTTTGAACCTTTTAGTCACTGGTCCAATGCTTTAACTGCTAGGCTACCTTCTGTGCTTATAAAGGTATGGGTATTGCCTCACGTCCAGATAATCTGGTCTCGGATGCAAGTGTGCACCACTCAGAGAGGTAGAGAAATGGGGTGTAATGTCAGAAAGCTCTTCACCCTCCCCCATCTCTGCAGCAAATATACAAAAACAATAGTTCTGAGAGACACTGAATTTGGGAAGTGTCCTTCCATTATGTGACATCACATGCATTTGATGCGATTTAATTGGGTTAGGTGGTCATAGTTGCTTGACCCACCAGAGCCATTGGAACTCAGTTCCACCACATACTAAATCACAGAAACTGTGACAGCTAACCTGACCCAGCTGTGGCATTTCAATTCTGATACACTGTGAATCTATCACCAGTTTAACGGTACTCAACTGGGACTCTGTCAACTACCCTTTTCATGCAAACATCCGTCTCCGATTCATCTACGAGTGTGTGAAATGGCACCCAATCCCTAGATTTGCACTACTCTTGATCACTTCCCATAGAGGCATCAGCTGGTCTAAATAGTGTGCTCTATGGAATAGGGAGCGATTTGGGAATGTAGACCGTGACGTGAAGTCGGAGCTGGGCTCAGTTCAATTTCAATTCCCACTGTTCACTGAAAATCCCGTTTGCCTAATTGAAATGGAACTTGTCCCAACCCTGCCTGTTTTTCTGAAGGTGTGAAAGGGATTCTCTGTATATACCTCATTGTGCCTGTGCCTTCCATCAGTACATAATGAATGCATCAATAAAGTTCAGTAAACCTTAGTCATTAGCATTTTGTCAAATGTCAGCTGAAATATGAATGTGTGATCTACATGACAAGATATGGATATAGAGTATTTTTATATATATATAGTTCTTACACATTTTGTAGTGTCTGTGCCGCAGAGATTCATGCATTTAAATTAGGATTGTTCCTCTAACTAGTATACACACACCTAACTCCATACTTATGGGGATTTGTATTTACTTCATTTACTGAAAATACTAAACTGAAAAATGGTAATGGACTTCCACATAAAGCCATGATGCTGGACATCATCTCGGACTGGGCCACTGGTTCAACCT
The DNA here is from genome assembly GCF_011004845.1 of Esox lucius. Taxonomy (NCBI): domain Eukaryota; kingdom Metazoa; phylum Chordata; class Actinopteri; order Esociformes; family Esocidae; genus Esox; species Esox lucius. Next base: position 6,156,111 of record NC_047579.1, read on the forward strand.
GCAGCACAAGTTCACTTCATAGGATCTATGGTTCAATAAGCATAATAAGGGTTTAATCCATTGAATTAAAACCATATGAGACAATGGTAATTGTAAAAAAAAACAAAAAACCTTTATTCTTTTAAATAGAAAACAAAACACATCTATGACTTCTTTATTACAAAATGCTCAACTACAAGCTGGTTTTAGGATGTTGGTGTAAAGTCCTGTTTCTTCCCCATTTTCTACATTGGACTTTATTGGACCTGGGTCCGCTCATCTTGTGCAAAATGTTGCTGTTCTTTTCTTCTGAAGGGATGAGATTGGCAGCAGCTTGAGCAGAAATCAACCAACGGTACACATACGCAATGCTGGGTCATGTTCATTACAGCACAATGAAGCAAACAAGTATTTTCAACCAAATTCAGTAAAATCTGTTTAATATTAGAGTTCAGATAGTATCTCCTTTGACACGTTTCACTTGGTTTCAGAACGCGCCTGTCACATTTCGTGCCTGGTGAACACATCCCCGGTCTACACACCGCACACTCAGCTTCAGCAGACATGGAGGGAAAAGCTGTTCTCTGTTTGGGTCCTGATGGACTAATGTCACACCACAGAAAAGACGGCAAGTTCCCATCTGAAATGGCACCCTAGTACTACCACTTACTAACAGGGACCATAGGTATCTAGTAGCTGTAGTTCATGTCAGTAAACCTGCATGGTTTTCAGGTCGCTAATATGATGGTCATGCAGTGTCGCTAGGTAACCTCCAAGGTTACAGGTGACCCTTATTCCCCTTTGACCTGTGATCATAGCTTGCGGAGGGCCTGAATCATCTAATTAGTAGCACCACTGTACCTGAACTGATTGTTAGTATTCAGTTAGGGGAACAAATACTATTTAAAATACATCATTTGTCTTCAAATGAGCTGATCTGGCACCATTTGACCTACAGAACAACCCAGAACTGAGGACCCCCTCCCCCTATCTTTGCGTCTGATAGTCAATTTAGGTTTTGGGGGTAATCCATCTGTTCTGAGACATAGAAACAGCTTATAGTTCAACTGTTACCAGACGGGAACAACAACAACAGCAACAAAACAGGGTCAAGGCGGTACTCAGCTAATTTACCAAATTATTCTGGAATACTGATGTTTTTATAAACCTGAAACTGGTATGGTCTGATAATATGACAAACGCATAAGAGATTTCCATTTGAATCACAAAATCTGATATTTTTTTTGTTGTTGTTCCAGTTAGCTGGTTAACTCCTTAAACCTGCTTTCTAGTATGCCTCAGTGCACCATTCGAGTTCAGGCCATAAGTCACTTGTCATAATAAACAACGATAAAATAAAAAGTAAAAAATACAGAATCACAAAAGTCTTAAGCATTCAAGTTCCCAGAATGGATGTGTGTCGAGTCCTCTTGCAGAATATAAAAAGAAATTCGGTCTTTCATTGGTCTGTGCCTAATTCCAATAAATTGTACAGACGCACAAGTCTATCAAACAGCCACCAAAAACAACAAGTGCTTAAGTAGGTTCGTAACTGGACCGGTAAAGACGGGTCCCGATGGCTCAATACTCCCTATATAAGGCCATAATACGCACCCTGTTCACAAGTAATAAGTAAAGCCAGAATGGCCTGTTTCTGTAGCATCAAACCCTAACCCGGATTAGGGCTGGTCAAAATTAGCACACTATATAGGGAGTAGAAGGTCATTTGGAACACGATTTTTTGTGTTCTTCTGTAGAGTGTTGAGAATTCGTAAAAAACGCACATTAAATACATTGCGATTTGGTCTTGAGAGCTCATGATACAGTTATGACTATTCCATATGAATAGGAAAACAACATGAACGTATTCCTGTATTAACTTGTGTGTGGGTGAACACCTATTAGGGCTGGGCAAAAAGGCGTAAAAGTCATATCTTAAAGGTATGGGCAATTCACAATATATCACGATTCTTTAAACATGTTCTCTCTAAATAAGCTTTTTTATACAATAAAAGTTCAAATAAACTGCATTTCAAAAACAATCACCAACAATCTTATGTATTTAAGGCTGGTGAAAATATACATGGGGTAGAACCCTCAAAACAATAAGGCCCACTGATCATACAAACAGAACTTGAATCTTTTTGCTAACAAGGAAGAGCTGAATTATGAACACACCCTTCCTGCCTGTTTAAACAGCCAGTTTTATAAAATGATTTGTCTACACACAAATTATATAGTGCCAGCAACATTTTAGCCATGTACTATTGCACTAGCTGTCTGGTCTACATTTTATAAATGTGCAATGAGGATGAAATAAACCATATTCAGTTATTTAAAATTTTCATTATTCTCATTGCACATTTATGAAAAAAGATTAGACAAGTATAGTATAACAGTTTGGCAGAAATATCAATAGTGGCGTGTGGTACTGACGAGCTTAATAAGAAAGGGGTTCCATAACACTTAAGTTCCCTGGGGTCTGCTCTTCGCACAATTTCAGGATTCATAAAAAGAAGAAAAAGAAAAGATACCTATCAAATAGAAGTTGTATACTCAGCATAGAGGAGAGCGAATGAGACCACTGGGCAACATACAAACGAGGACATGGCCAAATAAATGCTTGGCAAAATGAAAAGACACCATTTTGAAACATCAATTCAGATGTAATAATTTCCGATCGCCCAACCTTAGTTTGTGTGTGAGGTTTCACATGGTGAAATTACTCAGGTCCATAACCTCACTAGTCATTATTTATCCTCCAATCATCACCTGCACCCCCCCCCCCCCCCCCGCCCAACCCCCGAGCCAATCACAATCACCAGGGGGTGGGGTGAATTCAGATATCCATCACCCATCAGGGGGAAAGGCGTTGGTTACCTCAGAGCTTGTGCCTTTTGCTTGGTCTGGAAGTTTCCGCGACCGCAGAACTGCTAGCCTCTTTGCTGTCGGTGGCGTTTCCATTCGTAAGACTGCTGTCGCGGTTCCTCTTAACCACCGGCTCGCCGTCGGGGCAGGTTTCGTAGTCGGGTTCGGCCTGGGACTCGGCTGCCGTCTCCCAGTCCTCCTCACCCTGCCCCCCCTCTTCGACCCCCTGGCGCTGGGCCCGCTGTATGTGACGGAGGCGGGTCATGGCCTGGTCGATGGTCACCGTGCTGACCAGGTTGAAGTCGTGCATGCTGACCAGGTGGAGCAGGAAGTTCCTGCTGAGGTTCTTCTGGGCAATGTCCGTGCCCCATCGCTCCACGAACGCTAGGCACGCGCCGTTCATCTGATTGTCTGCTATGTAGCTGAGGGAGACAGTGTGTTCTCATTTGTTAGACTGATTTGTCAATCATCGGTTTTCTTTGTTTGTGTATAATTTTACATTGTCTATCACTTTTTTTTTTTTGGGTTGATATAGAGATATATGTATATAAAGATATATCTATATATATCTAGATCTATACACTGTTATTGCTCCATACATTTGCTTTGGCAATAGTGGTAACAATATATTCATATCAATAAAGCACCTATTGAACTGAGAGAGACAGGGCCCCAGACATGGGGCCTAGTCAGAAGTCAAGAGAATGATACCGACACTCTCAGGCATGCCTTAATGAGGAGTGTTTCATCAGGACACATACCCATATTTCATCACGTGGAGGTTCCAGAGCTTCATTACCTCCTTCTCTCCCTCGTTCACGTCGGTAAATTCCTCAATTTGCTGCAGACAGGTAAATACACAGTCACCACCATAATATACAACAGCGTTGAGCCAGACGAAAAACATTCTCCTGGTGGCTTCTGAAGAAACCACAGTCATCCTGTTTTCAGGTTAACTGTATCTTCAAGCAGGCCTGCCATTAGGACTTCCCTTCCCGCCTGCCATTAGGACTTCCCTTCCCGCCTGCCATTAGGACTTCCCTTCCCGCCTGCCATTAGGACTTCCCTTCCCGCCTGCCATTAGGACTTCCCTTCCCGCCTGCCATTAGGACTTCCCTTCCCGCCTGCCATTAGGACTTCCCTTCCCGCCTACTACTTTAGGTTAATGTCAAGGTGCCAAGATGGATGGCTACGGGGTCTTTCTACCCCCAGCCGGATGTCTCACCATGATGGTCCTCTCGCGGAGCCACAGGGGGTCCTTCTCATCCTCACTGTCGTGCTCCACCTCCTGGGGTCTTTTGGGGGTGCAGCTGTCCGAGTGGAAGTAGAGGCGGTTGTGAGAGCTGGCGAAGCTCCTCTGTTGGTCCCTGTCTCCTCCTCCGTCGGCCTCCAGGAACTCCGACAGGCTCGGGGGGGCCCGCTTAGGTCTAAGGAGAGGGGAGGCGTTAAGGTGTCTGCTTGGGTCCATTGTAGCAGCAGACGAGGCTGTGTGCGTTTATGCGTGTGTATCCAGTCACCTGCAAACAAGGACGTGCGTGACAGAGGTCCTCTTGACAGGTCCGTTCCGGCTGAATGCGAAGCCGGGCTGGCTATGTATGTCCTGGGGGTTGCCGGCGTACGAGCCGTCGTAACGTTCGTTTATGGAGACGTCGATCCTCGCTCCCTTGGCGTGGGGCTGGAGAAGGAGGTCAAGAGAACAACCATTGCGTTTCGGATTTGGACAAAGTAAGGGATTTCCTTTTATTGCTTCAAGGAGCCGGAAAGAAAACACTGGAGGATTATGAGGGACTTACTGCACACTGACTCACCACGAGGGACTTACTGCACACTGACTCACCACGAGGGACTTACTGCACACTGACTCACTAGGTACAAAGTATTTGATCCCCTCTCAATCAGAAAGATTTCTGGCTCCCAGGTGTCTTTTATACAGGTAACAAACTGAGATTAGGAGCACACTCCCAATCTCAGTTTGTTACCTGTATAAAAGACACCTGTCCACAGAAGCAATCAATCAGATTCTAACTCTCCACCATGGCCAAGACAAAAGAGCTGTCCAAGGATGTCAGGGACGAGATTGTAGACCTACACAAGGCTGGAATGGGCTACAAGACCGTCACAAGATCTCAACTTGTGGCGTTCCAATGATCATGAGAACGGTGAGGAATCAGCACAGAACTACACAGGGGGATCTTGTCAATCATCTGAAGGCAGCTCGGACCATAGTCACCAAGAAAACAATTGGTAACACACTACGCCATGAAGGACTGAAATCCTGCAAGGTCCCCCTGCTCAAGAAGCACATGTACAGGCCTGTCTCAAGTTTGCCAATGAACATCTGAATGATTCAGAGGAGAAATGGGTGAAATCTTGGGGGAGAACCTCCTTCCCTCAGCCAGGGCATTGACAATGGGTCATGGATGGGTATTCCAGCATGACAAGAAGAAGCACATTAAAGTCCTGGAGTTGGCCGAGCCAGTCTCCAGACCATAATCCCATAGAAAATCTGTGGAGGGAGCTGAAGGTTCGAGTTCCCAAACGTCAGCCTCAAAACCTTAATGACATGGAGAAGATCTTCAAAGAGGAGTAGGACAAAATCCCTCCTGAGATGTGTGCAAACCTGGTGGCCAACTACAAAGAAACGTCTGACCTCTGTGATTGACAAAAAGGGTTTTGAAACAAAGTACTAAGTCATGTTTTGCAGAGGGGTCGAATACTTATTTCACTCATTAAAATACAAATATATTTATAACATTTTTGACATGGGTTTTTCTGTTTTTTTTGTTATTCAGTCTGTCACTGTTCAAATAAACCTACCATTAAAATTATAGGCTGATCATTTCTATGTCAGTGGGCAAACGTACAAAATCGGCAGGGGATCAAATATTTTTTCCCCCTCACTGTAGTTGAAGATGAACCGGCTGTGGGCCAGTTTGAGGATTATTAAGGGATTTACTGCACACTGACTCACCACGTAGTTGAAGATGAACCGGCTGTGGGCCAGTTTGAGGATTATTAAGGGATTTACTGCACACTGACTCACCACGTAGTTGAAGATGAACCGGCTGTGGGCCAGTTTGAGGATTATTAAGGGATTTACTGCACACTGACTCACCACGTAGTTGAAGATGAACCGGCTGTGGGCCAGTTTGAGGATTATTAAGGGATTTACTGCACACTGACTCACCACGTAGTTGAAGATGAACCGGCTGTGGGCCAGTTTGAGGATTATTAAGGGATTTACTGCACACTGACTCACCACGTAGTTGAAGATGAACCGGCTGTGGGCCAGTTTGAGGATTATTAAGGGATTTACTGCACACTGACTCACCACGTAGTTGAAGATGAACCGGCTGTGGGCCAGTTTGAGGATTATTAAGGGATTTACTGCACACTGACTCACCACGTAGTTGAAGATGAACCGGCTGTGGGCCAGTTTGAGGATTATTAAGGGATTTACTGCACACTGACTCACCACGTAGTTGAAGATGAACCGGCTGTGGGCCAGTTTGAGGATTATTAAGGGATTTACTGCACACTGACTCACCACGTAGTTGAAGATGAACCGGCTGTGGGCCAGTTTGAGGTGCTTCAGGAGGCTGTACAGTCTCCTACAGTTCAGGGTGCACCAGGGACAGTGGAGGTCGTCTCGGGCCTCCGTCTGCTGTCGCGTGTTGTTGTTATACAGGAACTAGACAGAGAGAGGTTAGTGTTAGCCTGGGGGGGGGGTAGTGTTAGCCTGGGGGAGAGAGGTTAGTGTGAGAGGGAAAATATTTAGCAAGAGTGTGGGAGGAACTGAAAGTGAAAGATAAGCAAAAAGCAGGGAGAAAAGGGAGAGTGAAATAGGGACCGAAAGAGTGAAATAGAGATTAAGAGGTCAAATAGAGTGAGAGAGGGAAGGAGAATGAATAGAAAGTGAAAGAGACTACTGACTCCCTCCCCAGACAGAACAAACAGAGGAACTCCCCACCACCTTATACCTATGGGCCTGGTCAGACGTCACTATGAAAGGGACTAGGGAGTGCTCTACCTCCTTGAGGACAGGACAAAGTCCAGTTGGTGGTTTTCAACAAGCCAGCTGGCCTAAATGATGCAATGGACCTCTTAAGGCAAGTGCCAAACTTGGAAGCTTGACAGAGTAGCTCAGGCTTAGGACTGACCCCATTCAGTCAACTGATCAATAGGTTGCAGATCGGTCTAAGATTTGTTCAGCCAATAGATGTTTATATTTAAACAAACAGGCAGCTGGAAATGTGTCATCCACAACAAAACATTGTATAAGCATCAGTTCCAGTAAATTAAGTGGGGCAGGATTTTGCCAAACAAGCTCTCATAGAGACATGTACATTTCAAATCCCCAGGGGTGAAAAAGAGAATATCTACAAATCCTGTTTTAAGCTGATAATGTTGTCTACTTCCTAAAACCAAAACAAACGACAACAGGGAAATCAAGAATATAAATACATTAGGGAGACATGGGGTTTGACGCCAGAGCAATCAGTACGTTGTCCCGATTGGCTGTCACCTTCACACTGACCACCTCCCAACAGACATTGTTTCACATGTGTAAGAAATACCCTCTTTTCCTCGCTCTTGTTGACTTTCAAATACTTCCTCCCCTGTTTTCCGATGAGCTCAGAGCTGGCATCTCAGCAACTAGCGGTTCAAAAGACAAGACCCTAAGTGCTAGACGCTAGCCGTGGGTAGTCATCAAAACACAGCACAAGGTGGGTTAAAGATTTAAGATGAATAGGCTCTGATCAAAGATGGTGCACTTTGTAGGGAATAGAGTGCCATTCAGGACACAGTGGGAGGTCCAACAACCCCCTGGGCCCAGAACCATAGAGATGCACAACCCGACTGACATGTCAAGGTCCTGTCTAGACTAGTAGTGATAAACACACGGACAGCATGCCATCCAACCTGCCCTAATGTCCAAAATAGCGTGTTTCTCTCACCTGGTAGAATATTCGTAGTTTCTGTCTTGGCTCCACTAGCGAGTGTTGTCGTCTGGTCTGAATGTCTGTGCTGCTGATGGAGTCCTTTACAGCTACAGAGTAATAAACACACCATGTTTAACATGACAACTTACTGCCCGTCTACACCAGGAGTGGGCAAACCTTGGCATGTGGGTTGAGCCCATTTAATCACACTAAAAATTACAAATACATTTATATATATATTTTTTAAAACCACTCCAGGTCAGGGACTACCCATTGTTAAACAGCGTAGTGCTTCGAGATGCGGACTGTTACGTAGGCGACCCAGGTTTGATCTGCCCCATGGACCAAACAAATTAGGCATTAGGATTTGTTCAGGATAGACTACAACTTTGCGTTGTTGCATTGGACAAATTCCACCAGCGATGAACATATTGCTCTCCTTTTCGATTGACATATAGGTACTGTATATCTACTAGTTAGCCATCCCCAACATAGCGTAGTGGTTAGAGACGCAGACTGTCTTGTTGGTGACCGAGGTTCGATCCACGCCACCGACCAAACAAATTAGGCCTTAGGCTTGGTTCATATTGCTCTCGTTTTTGATTTACATGGTGTAGTTCAAATGGCATAGTGGTTAGCTATTCAACCAGAGGTGGGGGACTCGAGTCACATGACTTGACTCGAGTCTGACTCGAGTCACAATTTTCAGGACTTGTGACTTGCTTGATTAAAGTATGAAAATGACTTGACTTGGACTTGAGAACAAGTTACTTGAGACTTGACTTGAAGTGGAAGACTCGACAATGACTTGAACTTATAATAAACAAACAGCAATTATTTTATATGTTGTGACATCAGCACCACTAATCATCGTATGTGCTTTTAACGCTGCACAATTCAAACCGCGCCAAACATGGCAGACAGTAACGTTAGTCGAGCTCCACAAATAGTATCATTTGGATACAAGGACTTTGAACTGAACCGTGTGAATAAAAAAAGATTTGCCAGATGCAAAATATGCAACAACGTCAAATTTCATTAGTCATTTTAAGAACCACAAGGAAAGGTAAGAAAATAATCTCTTTATATTCAGTTTCACTAAGATCTATAACGATTAAGTTACTAATGTAATGAATTAATCTTTTGTTTGTCATAATTTGGCCTTGGTTGCATATTATGTTTTTTTTTTTTTCTTGTTAGAAATGTGACCATTATCATTACTGAATACGTCTGGTAAATAGATGTAAGGGAATTTGACTATAACAGTGGCATAGCCTGAATTTTAATGTTGATGGGCATCTTAAAATGAGCGGGCATGTATATTATTACACGTAGGCTGTAATGTCTGTATTAAATGTGGGCATTTTCAAGTGTATGTGGACTGTGTGTGGAAACTAAAAAACTGTTATGGTGTAAGCACAATGCTAACTTTACTGCATGAAAGGCTAACATGGAGGCGCCGATGTGATTACTAGCACCTAAACATTTCGAAGAGGTTTATTTTTTTTACTCATACAGACAAGAATAATTACAGCGTAATTACATATTAGGCAGTTTTTCAATCACAATAATTAGTTTATAAGGTTGTTATTATTAGCCCTTATTACATGGATTGGCTGAATTCCAGTGCAGAATGCGTGTTATTTCTTGATAACAGACCGTTGCCATGAAAAACAGTGCGTTGCAATTGACGCAGCAGGATTCTAACCAGAGACGGAACGGACTATTTTCTTTAGAGGAAGCAATACAATCGTTTTTAAATCAATAAATTCCTTTTGAAATCAATATTTTGTGTCAAATCGTTTATTTATTTGGTAGGTATGTAATAAGCGGGATAAGGTATAGCGAGGCGGTTGTTATAGCGAATACAACCCCTTCAGGCTGATTCAAGATCCCCCCGCTTCATCCCCCAAAAAATGTTTACCGCGGAGGAGAAAAATATTTGATTTGGAAATCGAGCTTCGCACCGAGCGCACGTCAGAAACAGAGGACAGTGTGTGTCTGTGTTCATCTCTTTAGTACTGTGACTTGAATTGAAACTTATAAGGACTCGACTTGACTTGCTTAGGGTGAACCCTTGACTTGACTTGCTTGATTTATCTGAGCTGTGACTCGAGACTTGATGGTTAAGACTTGAGACTTGCTTGGACTTGACCATGTGTGACTTGTCCCCATCTCTGTATTCAACCGTCAAATTGTTTTCTAAAGAAACAAACCAGCCAGAGTGATTTGAGACATTTTCATTTTAGGTACTGTATAGCTATTAGCTAGCCATCTATAGTAATCTCTAATTTAACGTGTTGAATGTAGGGTAGCGATTCTGTTATACCTGTTGAAGGGTGGGAAATTAGCCACAGTGGCGGATGGATGCCCAGTTTTACCAGCCACAATTAAAATGAGTGCACTTGCATATTTTGAGTTGCTTCAATACTTTCATTGTATTATTAATACAGTTTATTAATGTAGCCAAATAACTAAAGTGACATGTGAAAACCTATGAGACCATGGATTTCTCAGATGGTCAAATTGTGCCAATCAGTTTGGTCATATTCTACAGTAACTGTAGGCCTACATGTTAAAAGACATCTTGACTCATCTCGCAGTAACACAGCATGAAAGTGTCACTTTAGTCTTCTTCAGAATCGCCATCTTCCTTTTCAAAAGTCTCCTTCTCATCTTAAAGTTTGTTCTTTCTCTACCTGGTTCCTCTTTCAATGAAATCCGGCCTCCTCGCTCTGACGCTGGCCAGATGCCACAGCCGTATTGGCTGAGTCGGGATCAAAAGTAATTAGAATCAGAACTGACATTGATAACGTTGACCTGAATTACAAATATGTAACTGGCCTTTTCCATTTAACAATAGGAGTTATACTGCACAATTTCCTTGTGGCTGCTAAGACCAGCCATTACAACACAACTCCAGTTAGTTGGATGTGTGCTATGTGCACTTACTTGCACATCCAAACGTAGTCCTGAAAAGCTTTGCCCTTTTTGCCGATGGCATGGACGTTTCTGAAGAGAATTTGGGCTGTCCAACTGGGACGACTGTATAGATCAGGTAGCCTTCATGGCCACACTGGGCTCCCGGGGTCCCGTCTCGGCCAGCGGGGTGGCAGTGCACTTGACATAAGACTTGGATGACTCATGTTCTTTTAATGCTTCTAACTAAGGTTGGTGGTTCCTCTAACGAACAGAGTTCTAGAGTATGGCAGTAAGAACAGTGCATGAACTGCCCTTCCAGGACAGAGGCTAACCATTCCCTCATTTTCCCCTGGTCTTTGAGGCGTCACTTGTTTGCCAAGTACCTTTTCTTTTTCTTCTCTTCACCCTAAACCGGCAACCGTTTCTACATTCACCTTATCTACCAGCGCTGATCCGACAGCAGGCCTTTTAACTCTGGGATGTCCTGTTACTTTCCTTTTGCCTGTACCTCAGCTCAGGCTATACAGGCTCATCGCCTACCGCTGAAAACCAATCAAATGTCAACCTTGACAAAAGTGCATCATTGTTATTTAGCAAGAGCATTTATTGTCAAAACTGTTCAAAGCGTTATAAGTAATCTTTAAAGTTGTAACAAATAAAATGTTTTACAATCTACCTGCCACTGTGGTTGGTATACAAGGCTAAGTTACCTGCCACTGTGGTTGGTATACAAGGCTAAGTTACCTGCCACTGTGGTTGGTATACAAGGCTAAGTTACCTGCCACTGTGGTTGGTATACAAGGCTAAGTTACCTGCCACTGTGAAAAAGTACCTGCATTTGGTTGGTGGCTGGTGCTAATTTCCCACCCTGTTTGGATGTTAACAAATGTAGGGAACTGTGGAGTTTCAACTAATTGGTTAAGCAATGCAAGTAAACAGACACCAAAACCCTACACAAGTATCACTTTACCATTATATATTTCTGAAACAATTGAAAGTAGGTAGAAATTATAATGGACAAGCATCTATAATTAACGATATTTTTCCAAACTTGCCAGCTAATGGATTTTTAGCATACATATTGACGGAAAAATGTAAACCCGCTGTTGGGACCCTCGAGCCAAAACACTTGCCCACCCCTGCTCTAGAGGTTAACAGACGTATCGTACCTGCCCGAGTCTCACCAACGGTCTGAGGGGGCCTGAGGGAGCAGGGCCTGGGGTCAGAGGTCACGCAGCTGGCATCAGAGTTGCGTGTGGCAAGGGGTTTGGCAACGGGAGCTGTGGACCTATCACTGGGCTCGCCTGTCCAGCGCAGTGTGAACTGGAGTGTGGGGCCCTGGGAGAACGTCTCGAATGGTGGGAGATGCTATGAGAGAAAGGAGATATATGAAGTAAACACTGAAACAACTGTAGAGGGAAGGCACACTACTGTTCAATAGTGCAGGGTCATTCAGAAATGTCATTGTTTTTTAAAGAAAAGCACATTTTTGTCCATTAAAATAACATCAAAATCGATCAGAAAATACAGTGTAGACATTTTTTATGTTGTAAATTAATATTGAGCTTGGAATTGAACCCACAGACACTGATGCTGAGGATACTGAATTAGTCTAAAGGCCAGTTTTATTGTTTCTTTAATCAGCACAACAGTTAGCAATTAGCTTTTCAAAATGATAAACTTAGAATTAGCAAACAACGTGTCATTGGAACACAGGACTGATGGTCGCTGATAACGGGCCTCTGTACGCCTAAATAGATGTTCTATTGAAAATCTGCCATTTCCAGTTACAACAGTCATTTACAATATTAAGAATGTCTACACTGTATTTCTGATCAATTTCATGTTATTTTAAATGGACCAAAAATGTACTTTCAGACACAGACATTTCTAAGTGACCCACCCCTATGAAAGGCGGTGTATATATAAACTAATAAAACAATGGAAATGCCAGGAAAGACAGACGCAGAAAGCCTCCTATCAAACACACTTGTTTTAATGGGACTGTGAGGACTTTATATCCTCCTAAAACATATTCAATCCCTACTTTATCCAACACCCAAAACTGACCTCCCACACCTGAAATGCCTAACCCTGCCCACACTTGCAGTCTGAAGACTCACTAACACCTTTCCATCCAGATTGGTTTCCCAGGTGGCTCTTTTCTTGCTGACAGGACAGTCCTCCATCTGCTGCATGGACACCTCATACTCCCCATCTAACAACTGGAGACGCCTATACACGCACGCACGCACGCACGCACCCACCCAGACGCACACGGTGAGAGAGAACATCAGCAGCAACAATAACAGACGAGCTCCATTAACGCTGCTCTCCATCCAACGGCTGCAGACTGAAAACAGCAGGGGACAATGCAGCTGACATCTCCAGGCCATCAGAGAGCAAAAGCATGCGTGTACCTGTTTTTATCAAACACAGTCATCTGAGCCACAAACATCGTCTCCACATCCTCGTCTTCCCTGTGGTAGGAGCTTCTTTTCTTCCTCTTACACACACCGCCTGGGAACGTACAGAATAACAGGGTTAACGCACGCGTGCACAGACACACAGACTCACAGACACACAGTCGCACAGTCGCACAGTCGCACAGTCGCACAGTCGCACAGACGCACAGACGCACAGACGCACAGACGCACAGACGCACAGACGCACAGACAGGTAGTGTGACTAGTTATTAATGCTTTAGTCACCCGTGTTCTCGTTGGTCTCCCCGTTGACCAGCGGGCCGTGCTGAGTCCTGCCTGGCCGTGACACCCTGAACAGCAAGGAGTAGGACTTGACTGTGTGCCCATTGCTGGCCTCAAACTCGCTGCTGGGCACCACCAGGGAGGGTCCGGAGCCTGGCCGAGGCTGACCACCGTTCACCCCACTGTCTGGGTTCAGAGGAACCTGCTTCTTACCCGTGGGAACCTGTTTCACCGGACAGCTCACATCCTGGAAAAAAGTGATGGGAGTAAATGTAAAAAAGTGATGGGAGTAAATGTAAAAAAAGTGATGGGAGTAAATGTAAAAAAGTGATGGGAGTAAATGTAAAAAAGTGATGGGAGTAAATGTAAAAAAGTGATGGGAGTAAATGGAAAAAGGTTAGCACACGTGCGCTCTCACCTTCCTCTTCTTGTGGCAGACTTTAACAAGCAAGACCTCCAGGGAGACAGTGTTCTGCTCGTTCTCAGAGTCCACAGGCGACTTGTCTGTAGGAGGGATAACACAGGTTAATCCTGCCCATTTAAGGCTGGAATGTCTGGTAACAATACATTCTGAAATGAAGACCAACCCTTTGGATCTCTCACAACCATTCACAAGTTTGGGTGGGCGGGGGGAAAACCTTGGGGGCGAATTGTGCTCATGTAAAATCAAAAGCTCTCTCGTCATTTTCCTCTGCATGTTCAATTTCCAATATTTTCCATGTGCAAATGTTCAGGTGAAGTTGCACAGATGTCTTATGTGTCCTCAAAGAATGTGGAAGTAGCCTAAACCTAGGCTGGGGTGGAACTGAACACACCTAACACTGATTTGGCATTTGCCATTATCCCTGCAAACATCAGGCATAAAAGACTTACCGCCTTTGTGGAAGAACCCAGTGAAGGTGAGGTGTAGGTGGGAAGCCAAGCTGTGGACAAAAACAGCAGACGATTTACCTGCAAGTCATGACCCCCAACCCATTTTTTATTTTCATTTTTACAAATAGAGGGCGCAATGTCCCAAGTAGAAGCCAATGTTTTATTGTTACCTATGATTATAAAAAAGTACACAAATTTCAGCTACCAGCACATAATTCAGTCAAACTGTGGAAAACGCTGTTTGCTGCAGACACCACTACTAAGTTCTGATTTAAGAGGCTAGAGTTGTGAGGTGACTAAAACTCATTGGGGCAGTCCTAAAAAGTAGCATCATTTGTCACTGGATTGTTATACCAGTAAAGGAACCGGGAGGTGTCAAATCATTAAATCATTAAAACCCAGCGCAGCAGCCTCTGCATGAGGCACGTCATGAGTGATTCCTTCAACCAGCCCTTTTTATACAGAAATGATTTTGACAGAGATTAATGCCACAGAAATGAGGTGCTACTCTTAAGCGCTCCAATCTATCTACCCACTCACAAGACAACTACTTCTGCACAGCCCCCACCCCAAACCAGCCCCACAACATTTCAACTGAAAGCATTTTTGTGAAATATAAAGGTGCGAGGCAAAAGCTGAAACTGGATCCAGTCTTGCTTTTAAGGCCTGTAGTTAAAGGTCTGTGTTCATCAGTCTATTGTGTGTTTACCTGTGGGCCTCCTGCTCGCCCCTCCTCTTCTCCACTTTGTGTAGCAGGTCGTCTACCCTGGAGGACTTCCTGAAGCCAGAGACACACAACAGTCAGACACAATGCATCTGTGGCTTTGGACTGGAGCCACATCACTATGTGCAGAAAGAGAGCCCAACAATAATAGCTGAACTACACCTTAGCAGGATGCATTTTGCAGTTTCCAATTTGTGATTAAGACCCTGCTTTATGGCATCAGTTCACAGCGGACTGGGGCGAGTCCCACAGAGCACCTTCACTGAGCTCACAGGGAGCAAACCTCAAGGAGTCTCTGGAGAGACAAAGCAAGTTGATCTGATTACCAACCCAACAAACCTGGATGGTGCTACACAGCCTGCACAGGACCCGGGGCTGCTCCCCCTCAGACACTAAACGCAAGGTTTCTCTGAGCGGATTAAAACGGTTCGGATATGGTGATGCCATTGACTGAAGGACTTTAATTGCCCCGAGGTCACTGTCAATAATGGCAGATTTCAGGCCATGATCTCACCGTCCAGCCGAAGAGTGGGGATATTCAAATGCATTTTTAATTCAAACCAGCACACCTGTGTGTACGAAACAAATACAAGCGTGACTTGTTCAATCTTTTTAAGGGGCCATATTGTAAGTTAAACTTGCATAAATAAGCAACATGATCAGTAAAAATTTGTAACATATTCAAAATCCTTTTCTACAAAGAAAATGTATCAGTGATATTCCCCACCAACTCTCTCACCGGTCCGTCTATCAGTTTGCATTGACTTGAACTTGATTAAGTCAGTACCTCTCAACCCCCTAAACCACCCGAACCAGTCAATACTGTTACCGTCTGGTGTGGTTGGGGAAGACAAGGCAGGGTGTGTTACTGTATAAATACAGGCTCGACAACGTTAGAGGGAGGATGCTACAGAGTGCCCCATCAGACCTGAACCAAGCGGAATCTGTGTAGATGGGATTTATAGGCCCCTTTACATCACAAGTCATGAGGTGAGATGACTTGATAGAGCAAAACAGAGGGCCTCAGCAATGGCTCGGACCACGGTTTATCTATGCTCAATCAACAGTTATGCAAAACATCTGTCATTTACATACAGCAAGATTAAGAACGTTATTATCTTACACGTACAACATCTCTTTCGTATCCAGCCACCCCCACATTCACACAAAACATTTGATTACACAGCAACTTAGGAAGCAAACGGCTTCCTAAACGGTTAGCTCGGGGTTAATAAAATGCTGTGTGACAAAGCCTAATGGTACCATGTGGCTTAGGAGAAGCATGGTGCAACAATATTGAGTGGTAATTCTCCCATATGAATCTTACAGGCCAGCATTTCACAACCCAAAAAGGGGTGCTTATTGCTTTTGCACCAACACACATGAATCCACCCATAATCACGCCTTTAGTGGAACCAGAACATTTTCAATGTATTTTTCATGTTCTCTTTACTTTTATTTTACCAGGCAAGTATGCTGAGAACAGATACTTTTTACAGCAACGGCTGATTTAAAAAATTTTTTTACAGTGCTACAGTGAAAAAAGGACTGTTTGGGACCCCAGGAACAGGACTGAGAAGCATACATTCCTCGTCCTACTGAAAAATGTATGCACTCAGCGACAACCCTTCTTGAACCAGACGGCTGCAGGGCTGTTGGTCCTCTGGAAAGATAATGTACTGAACCACGCACGCACGCACGCACGCAACCGCTGTAATCCAAGAGGCTTTAACAGCACTAACGCTTCAGTTTCTGGGGTCCTTGGGTTCACTGTAGTTATGTCACTAGCACGCACAGACAGGTCTTAGTGCTAAAAGCATTACATGTTTCCATTCTAAGGCTCATGTTATTTCCACAACGGGACCCGTCGGAGTTAAAGGCTGAGATTCCAGCAGATTCTAAATGTGCAGTACAGATTGACGATGTGCCCCCTCCCCCAAAAATAAAAATAAATTATACATAGATGTTTTTTTTTGGAGGGGAGGACATAGGAATGATGGGAAAGGGAGTAACTTAAATTGTTGTCTT
Organism: Esox lucius; assembly: GCF_011004845.1. NCBI lineage: Eukaryota > Metazoa > Chordata > Actinopteri > Esociformes > Esocidae > Esox > Esox lucius. The sequence continues at coordinate 6,173,156 of NC_047579.1, forward strand.
TATTGAAACATCCCCTGCTGCGAATGCCTTCCATATCTCTAGATGTGTGAAAATAATCAACCCCTTCACAGGTTTTTTTTCTTTTACCTTTTAGCGTTGGTACGTGAGTTTCTGTGAGACATGTATGTAAGGTTTCTGTGCAAAAAAATAGGCTGAAAAACAAGAGAGGAAAAAAATATCTTTACCATCTTAATAAAAGACACCATTGAGGCCTCAAGACAGTTAACTACAAAGACAAGAGCTGAATAAACAGCTACACCTACCGCTATCAAGTTCCTGGTCCTGAGAAATCTATAAATCTGGGTTGGCTCTGGGGGGGGGAAACACAGGTATATAAATCAGAATTTTATAGCAAGTTACATTTTCTTCACCAGATTGACAATAACGACAGACCTATTATATGGCAGTAATAGTATTTACCCTGAAGACGCAATTATTGTTGGCTCTGCAACAGAAACTGGTGTAACATGCATACAGTCATTACTTGATCACACATTCACAATCAAACTATAACAATAGAGCATCGAAACAGGGATACAAATTTAGATCAACTCGAACGTCAATCATTAAAATCAAAGCACTACAGATCTACACATACATTTGCTCCTAGGAATATTCATTCCTTCAGCAACAAGTTGGGTGAAACTTGCAACAATGTCCTTGAAAGCCATGACCGGTAAGATATTCTTGCATAAAAGCTATGCATTTCTGTGGCATTTACATAGGGGAGGGAGTTGCAGCCAACTATGCGAAAATTTGTTGTAGCATCAATGGTCGCATATTTGTGGTATGGCTCAAATTCATGACGAAGTGCTCGACCCCTTTTCAAGAACAGTTACCATGTATGTCTCGGCATATTTTTACTGGCTAGGCATGGGGCACGAATATACATTTCAAAGGTAGCACATGTCATCTCTTCAAAAGAGGAAGTCGCAAAAGCAAGCACATGGTAGATAAATTAACTACCGGTGGCGTTCAACCTAAAAGAGAAAGATCACTCAGAATAGTTAAGTCGTGTTGTCAGATGCTTTGAAGTTCTAGTCATTCTGGTGATCGACGGTTAACAACAATTTTGTTCAGTAGGGGTAATTCTGTACAGACTACATTATAACTCTGGCGTAAGTTGCATAAAGCAACCTTTCTACAGAAGTCTACAATAGCATAGGTATATAATCATGCAACAACATAACGACCACAAGGATAGTAACTCACTTTCAAAGGCCTGCAAGAACAGCTCATGGTCTGCCTGAATTAGTTCCATCTTGGGCTTCTTGGCTGAGGGCACCACAACAGCAGTTGACTGGTGGTGGTACACACCACCGTTTGCTCTGCCGCCGCCACCGTAACCCATTACAGGACCCGAAATATTGTTACCTCCGCCAGAAGAAGAACCGTGCTTCTGGGGAGCCATGGCCCGGGAAATACAAAAAAAATGTCAACGGAATATTCCAAATACGGAGGAAAACTGCACGTCCTTTCTCAAAACCAAGAGAACGCACACGTTTGCACGTTTCTTAAACGGTAGTTTTGGTCAGAAATGTTAGATTGTTCTTGTCATTTTCTTTGAATAAGCATTTGCCGGTTCTTTGTTTGGTTGAGAGATAGCGTTTTGGCTTGTAAACGTCCGAGCGAGTTAGCTAGCTAGATAAACTAGCCAATTCTCTGAAATCGCAAGGAAATGCCAAAAATAAGAGCAAGTGACCAACTTAATAAGTACCCAACACCCACTTGCTCATTTCATGTATTGTTCAACCTAGGCTCGGTCTGTACATCAGATATTTAACATTAGCCAGCTAAGTTACGCTAACCAAACCCTGTCGGTAGCTAACAAGCTAAACCGCTGTATTCGATATCACAGGAAAGAAGTTAAGCTAAGACTAGCTGCTCTGTCGTATTGATAAAGCTACAATATTATGGCAAAAAAACGAACTTGTCTACTCTAAACAAATAACTCGTTTAGTGCAATTTCCCTGAGAGCATCTATGGAACAGACATTCGTGATTAAAAATTAAATATAAACGTTAAAAAGAGACTGTTTGCCCCAAGATGAATGAAACTCCCTGACCTCAAAAACGTATAGTGATGTGAAAGCACCCGCCTTCACTAGTCACAGCTAGTCCAATCAGAGACGTTGTTTAGAATAGTGAGAGTTGTCATTGGTGCGAATCTCCTGGAAATGTTTGGTAGAGATGTACTTGCCGCTCGCACGAGCTAGTTTCATTTTGAAATGATTTTGCGGGAAATTCAGATGGTACAATGGCCAAGAGTGGAGTAAATCAAATGTAGTTTCATATTTGCGACATGGAAAATATTTGTATATGACTTCACCTGTACACACATCAATAGTTTTGTCGCCGATATATTGACAAGCTGTCAATCAAATGTCGTCCGGTATGGTCTAGGGGTTAAAACCAGAGGTGCAATATCGTGATGCTTCCGGAAACGTTTGCGAAGCAGACCAAACCGTGGTTTATGTTTTGTCAGATGGAGAAGTGCTAAAATCATCCTTAGTATTTGGAAAACGTATAATCGAGGCAGTGTACTTTAAAAGCTAAAACTGTCATTACTACAACCACGTGATTATGGTAAAGTGATACATTTTAATGTTTTATTTTGATTGATTTGGTGGTTTGCACAGGCGCAGGGTGACGATCGTGTTTCTGCGATTTGCGGTGATAACGCTTACACTAATTGTAGCCACTAACTGGCTGACTGTACGATTTTCCTGGAAGATGCTAATCAAATTCCTGTATCAATCAACGTTATAAAATCTTAGTTTTTTTAACATCACCAAGTGTAAATGTCTGTCAAAGACAGTGTAACAACATATTAAGGTATTCCAAAGAAAGACAAGCTTGTGCATTTAGGCATAAACAATATTAGGAAAAACAGTGGTTTAAATTTGTTTTATCCTGTTGTTAAAACACGCAGAAGAATTTAAGTAAATGGCTACAGTGGGACAAATGCCAAAACGTTGTAGCACAACATTTTGGGCCCTGTACATAGGTGGCCCCCCGCGGTGTGAGTTTAAATCCAGCCCTCAATCAGTTGATTTTGGTTTCCATTGACCTTTGTTACATAATTTTGTTCTCAACGAATTCCACAATGTACAGTAAATATTTGTATCTTTAATATATTTCCTTCATTGAGGCCCGATGTGTGATTTAAGTGTTCTCTTAATTTTTATATATGGCATTTACCATAACTGATTGTTTTCATTGTGAATGAATATTCGTTGTTCATATAATTATTATTTCACAAAGTTCTTTCAAATCCTTTAATAGAGTTAGTTTAATAACATTTCTTTCCCACTGCTCCTGTTCTAGCTTGACCCTGCCCTGCCTGAGTGAGAGAGCAGCATGCTTAGACAGTCCAAAATGTTATTAAAAAGTTATTAATGTAGACACATTGTAGGTATTGGTCATTTTTCCTCTTTAAAGGATTTTATTGTCCAAGCAATTGGAAAATAAAGATAATAATTATCAAAATACATAATAAAATAAAAACATTTGGACGTTGCATAAAATGCAAATAATTCATCACTATATTCAACTGGAAATAATGCAAAAATACTGGATAAGTGGATGAAGATGAGATGAGATTAATGCAAAGATAACATCAAATGTTGAAACTGAGAAATGGTATTGTTTTTGGAAAAATGCATGCCCATTTAGAGTTTGATGCCAGCATCATGTTTCAAACATTTTGGGATAGGCATGTTTACCATTGTGTTGCATTACCTCTTTCTTTAACAACACTAAGTGTTTGAGAACTGAGGAGACCAATTGCTGTAGTTCTGAAAGTAAAAAGTTTTTCCCATTCTTGCTTGATATAGGATTGCAGCTTCTCAACAATTTGGGGTCTCGTTGGTTGTATTTTTCGTTTCATAATGCACCAAATGTTTTCAATGAATGACAGGTCAGGACTGCAGGCAGGCCAGTTTAGCACCCGGACTCTCACTACGGAGCCATGATGTTTGAATATGTGCAGAATATATTTTGGCATTGTCCTGTTGAAATAAGCAAAGCCTTCTCTGAAAAAGACGTTTTCAGGATGACAGCATATGTTGCTCTAAAACCTGTTTATATTGTTCAGCATTAATGGTGCCTTAACAGATGTGCAAGTCATCCATGCCATGTGCACTAATGCATCCCAATACCATCACGGATGCTGACTTTTGAACAGTGTGCTGATAACATGCTGGATGGTCCCTCTCCTCTTTTGTCTGGAAGACATGGTGTCCATGATTCCCAAAAATAATTTCAGATTTTGATTAGTCAGACCACAAGACAGTTTTCCACTTTAAAAAGAGTTTGGGCCCAGAGGAGGTGGTGGCGTTTCTGGATCTTGTTTATACATGGTTTCTTTTTTGTATGGTAGAGTTTTAACTTGCATTTGTGGATGCAGCGACAAACTGTTCACAGACAATGGTTTTCTGAAGTGTTCCTGAGTCCATGCAGTGATGTCTACTACAGAATCGTGTTTTTAATGCGGTGCCGTCTGAGGGCCCAAAGATCACGACCATCCAATATTGGTTGTCCCTTGCGTCCAGAGATTTCTCCGGATTCTCTGAATCTTAAAATGATATTATGTAACGTAGATGATGAGATCTCCCCGAACTCTGCAATTTTATGTTGAGAAACTTTATTCTAAAATGTTTACAATATTTGCCTGCACAGTCTTTCACAGCGGGGTGAACCCCTCCCCATCTTTACTCCTGAAAGGCTCAGATGGGATGCTCTTTTTATACCCAGTCATGTTACTGACCTGTTGCCAATTAACCTAATTAGTTGTGAGATGTTCCACCAGGTATATTCTTTGCATTAAACAACTTTTCCAGTCTTTTGTTGCCCCTGTCCCAGCTTTTTTAAAACATGTTGCTGATATCAAATCAAAGTGGGCATAGATATTTCAAGACAAAATCACATTTCTCTGTTTCAACATTTGATATGTTTTCTTTGTATTATTTTCTATTGAAAATAGGGTTTAAATGATTTGCATATGATTGCATCTTGTTTTTCTTTATGTTTTAGATAAGATTTGATTCAACTTTATTGTCATTCAACCAGGCTTGGAATTTCATCATTTTAGGGGCAAGGTCATTTGGCCTTCGGTATCACAAAAATGTTTAGTACAAGGGTCACATGCCAGGGCACAAAGGCCATTGAGTGAAATAAGAGGATTTGGAGCTTACAAATAAATCACTTGAATTGTTGATAAGAAAAAAACATGCATGACATAAAAACATATGCATTATTCACTTTTTAATATCATATTTTGAATAATAACTTATTATAACTGATGTTTTTCCACATAAAAAGTTTAAATATATTTTAATCTTTTAAATTACATCTACTCCTCCCTCATAATTTGAAAAGTTTCTGTAATCTGTTTCCTTTCAAGTTTTAGTTGGGTGCGTTCATATTACGTTCTTGGAGCTTTAAAAAAGCGTTCAGGTATATTCTCTGGTATTCTCCCACATGGTGGTCGGAACTTTTCCACCTCCCAGTTGCTCATGAACGCACCTTCCAAAACAGGGAGGTTTGATTCATGCAAGCACTAAATAAGTCCGATATCTATCAATAACAAGCTTGCTTGCTTACCTGCATGTAGTCCGTTCTTGTGGTTGTTTTCATTTGCGAAGTACAAACAAACTTACGAACAAACTGCTGAGATATTGACAGCAGTGGGACAAACGCCATGGTGGCTGTAGGGCGTACAATGATTTTCGGGTCAGCACGGCCAGAGCGAAGGCCATCGTGAAATTCCTACGGTGCATTCTAAACTACAGAATAGAACAGCGAAATGCAGTTAGCATCTAATCAGAAGTGCAAATAGAAGAGGGTAGGAAATTTACAAGTATTAAGTAAAGTGTATGTTACAAGTGGAATGTATAGATGTGCAATGAAGGCAAATACAGTGCAACATGGCAATTGTAAATGAGCAATGAAGGCAAATAGGGTAGAGCATAAAAATTACAAGTTATAAGTATTAAAAAAGTATTAAATTAAAAGTATTAAGTATATGTATGTGCATGTGGGAATGACAATTTGTGCGATGAGGCAAAGTTCAAATGGCAATTCTGACTTTTACACAGCGTCCCAGGTTTAAATTAAATATTACACAGTGAGAAGTTTGACTACATTTGAGAGGAAATTAAGAAGTGCAGCTCTGTTTCCACCTCATCTTATTATGTCCATACATTACACTTGTTGATATTGAATCAGGAGACAGAAAAAGAGAAATTAAGATAGAAGACTACATCAAGTCTGAAGACATAAACCTCCACATAAAGAAGTGATAGCAGCAATAAAACCAGTAAACATAGGCAAGTTTACACTTCTATGGAAGGAGTAAGCTCCCTTCCTGACATTCTCGATTCCTGATACGAATCCGGAGGGCAGAGGAAAGAATCTTGGATCATGGACAATATCTATCTGTGGACATTCCTGAGTCCATGGCTACTGCCCAAATATCATTCTATTACCAACAGTATATTGCACTTTTGACCAGGGCCTAGGGATGTCTGGTCAGAAGAATTGCACTAACTAGGGACCAGGGTGTCATTTGAGATGCATAGCTCATATGATTTTCATATTGGAACCAGAAGTCATGTGAAACCCTGGGGACTCAGTGATATGTCATGACTGGTATTAAAAGTAAGGCAGGCAGCTGCTCTTACTCTTCTTGCTTTCTATTTGGCTCCTTGCCAAGTCAGCCCCTTGCCTCAAAGCCTCTACCATTCAAATAAGTAGTGAACATTATTGACCCCTTCCAATGAATCTGCAACACTGCCAGTTTTACGCAGTTTCACAAATGTGTAGTGTGCCTAGTTAAATAACGTGTGCATTTGTTGGTCTGATTTTAAGTATTGACCTGAAGTGGTAGCTTACAATACCAGCTGTTTAACTGTTTTTGAGGTCTATATCTTGTAAAATGGGAATTGGTCAATTGAAAATACATGCTTCATTTTCTTTTAAGTGGATTATTCAAATTGAGTCAGTTCAATTCAAGTCAGTGGGATTATTGATCCCCTCGCCACTCCATCACCCTTTGAGTTTCATCTGCAACACGTGACAAAGGATGGCCCTCCCACGTCCAGACAAGTTGGAAGGGATAAGGACATGATTTACCAATAACACGATTCATTCTACTGATTTCTCCACCTAGTCTCCTCTTATTTTATTGCCTGTCTTGTGGGAGTGACCCAATTTTCTATCCACCGTCCATTATAATATTAGAGATCTTTCTAGAGTGTAATATCAATGTAAGGGATATTATATTAAGGTGATATCATATTAAGGTAAGATCATATTAAGGTGTTACTACCCTGGGATCCTACATAAATGCACACTCCTAAAACCTGTTTAATTAAATAACGGTGGGTTGGCTAAAGCACATACAGAATAGTGGTGCTTCAACATGGGCAAATTGCCTTTTCATAAAAAAAAAATGCATTGTCAGTATCCCAGTGAGCAAACCCAGTTTAAATGACATCCGAACACTCAGTTTTGCCCATTGGAATCACACCCATCCTCCAAGGATTTAAATGCAAATGTGTTTATATACAGTGCACACAACACACAAATAAACAGTGAAGAATGAATTTTTAATTTTTATTAAACTAACTAACTAACTTTTTCCCACAGATAATTCAAACTGGTAGTGATTCAGCAACAAACAGCAGCACATGAGTAGACAATGGCCATGATAAGTCAGCAAGACAAAGCTAACAGATACAGCAATTATAAAAATAGCATGATTTCAAAACGTATTACAGTATTGAGCACAAGTAGAGGGAAAACCATCAGTGTCAGTGACATGAACTAATACAAGTTAAAAACTTAGACAACAACTTAGGTTTCATCTTCCACTAATAGGGTCCCTTTCCAGTGCGCAGTTTAAGTCCTCAATTAAAATGCACTTTTAATGGAGGCTCTCAAAGTGACAATGTTTTTTTTAAATAGAACAAAGCATAATCTGTGTCGGGAAAGTGGCCCAAAATGTTTAGTCTCGACATGTCATTTATTTTTACTCTACAGGGACTTGGACGGGAGACATTTTACATATCCCTTTCTGCAGTACCAAGGACAGTCACATTAAATGGATGATCAAGTAAATGGAACAAGTAGAGTTAATTGACCTGGTATCTGATCTGTTGGAAAGAAGATAGCACAAACCGATCGGAAACCAGGCTAAAAGTGGATCTGGACAGAGGCAAACTACAGTGTAGTCTGATCACAGCCAGTCAAGACAGCCGGTCCCCAAATCAACTTGAGGCATATTGTCCACTCTTTGCCATGCCAAACTTGGAGATAACATGTCTTTAGAGCTGGGCCTTGAGATGACCAGAGGAGCTGTAATTCTTCTCTAATTATCTTCAATTCCCAGACGTTCTCATCCTCTCATTCTAACAGCATAGTTACCAGTAGCTGTGCCTCTGTAGTGAACTGTTGAGCCCTACTGGAGAAAAGTTCTACCTGAAATAAGTTTGTTACTATTGTTACATCTGTGATGGCTTTGGGACTGGCTGTAAGTCTGGTAAGTAGCTGTAGTGCAGTCTTTGGGTGCAGAGGATCTTATCTCCCCTAGACTTGAGTGAAGTTCCCTCTAGATGCTCATCTTGGGTCCGTTTTGCATTTCCTCCACTAGTGAATAACATTGGGATTGGGGCAGAGGGAAATTATCCTAGATCTGAACCTAGGAGAAACTTATTTCCAGTGCATGCATCGCCAAGACTGAACAGGAACATGGTTGTAATAACGGTTTTAGTGTTTTCTCCAGAGTATGTAGGTCATAAGCAAGACAAGACCTGCGGACAGGACTGCTATGACACATTGGTGGATGGAGAGGGCACTTTCCAGGTTGCCGATGCGTTCCTCCATGGCACTGGTGTGGAAGTAGTCATACACCCCTGCCCCGATGCTCCAAACAGCCCAAACTGCATCCACGATTAGGGGCATGGTGGTCAGTCAGAGAAGGGCTAATGCAGGGGACTGGGAGGTGTCACAGGAGTGGAATTATCCAGCCTCCGGTGTTTAGTTTACACTAGGGGCATGGTTAAAGCATTGACTGGCAGGTAGCAGCTGGGTGTCTCCACGGTGGGACTTCAGAGTCTGTCCAGGGTAACTTCTGCAATGAAACAGACATGAAAAATAGGTATAGTAATAGATGCCTGCAATGTAATTAATAAAAAAATAGAATACAAAGAATAACATAAAAAATAACTCACACGTTATATAGTATTTAATTTACTCCTATGAATCCTGAACAATTCAGGGATCCTTTCACTGAATAAACATGTGCAACAACTGTAAGCCCAAGCTTGGCAAAAAAAAGCTAACAACAATGTTAATTAGCCAACAACAATGTAACAATATTGTTGCAGTGGTGCACATAGCATTAGATTTTGAGTATATAAAGGCCAAACGGTATTCTCCAAACATTCCATAAAATCTGACCTACGGAATTACCACTTTTGACATGTAAATCAGATATAGTGAATCGGCTGAGTACATACTAAGCACAGCTAGATAGCTAGCTAGCTCGCTAGCTAACTTAGATAGCTACATTTGCTCTAACAAGTCAAGGAATTACCAAGACGACCAACCCGCACAGGTTAAAATGAGTTAAGTTTGCTTTAAACGTCGATCTATTTAGATATTTATAATTTAAGGAACATACAAAGTTTGACGTTAGAAATAAGAACCTGTCTTACTAATCCACCATCAGCTGCATCCGGTGCAGAGGTACATCAGAATCACATGGAAAGGGCGTGTCCATTATTATCAAATCATCGATAATAAACGCAGTACTTAGCGTTATTCATAGGGGTCATATATTGCTTTCAAATGACAACCAGTGTAACGTAACTTCCAATACCCATCCAACAAGTTAGCGAACGAGTTAGCAAACGTTGTATTAGCCGTGATGCTGGTACACTAGACTAGTGTGTGAACATCCCGGATGTAATATTGTCTTTATGTCATATTGTTTGACACTGTTTCCAATAAAAGTATTTATTATTTATATAGTTCGACTATATTTGTCCATCACAAACTCTATTTTGAAGCGATCAGAGTTTATGTCAAGGTTTGAATAGTGAGCTTTTTCTTACGCAGTATTACCAGGCGCGGTGGCCAAGTGGTAAGGCGTCGGTCTCGTAAACCGAAGATCGCGGGCTCGAACCCCGTCCGTGCCTCGGAAAAATGTCCATGGTGGACGTATTTTTAAACAAGAGAATTCTTAAAGTCGAGGCTGCATTTAAAATATAACGTAACAATAACCTTAAAACGCAAGATTGTGAACATTTAATTTATATGTGGATAATTGCTAAATGTTATATACAAAATAACTTTGATGCAGGAGTGGCGTTCATCCAAACCAATAACATAAATCAAAGTAACTGAATGAGGGATAGACCGAAATCTATAATCTATTACCAAACTTTTTTTTATCATATCATACCCTTCAAATGGCCACCAGCAGGCGCTTCCAACAACATTATGTAGGCTCAGGACTGCAGTCCACTAAGTCTTCTTACAGAAATACTGTGACAGAGATCATCATGATAAGTGAGTTACACCATGTTTTGTAAATTATATTACATTTAAATCCAGTATTTTAAAGACAGTTTTCAACTGAATGTAACAAACAAATGCTTTGATAAACACAATAAAACCTAAGCCCAACTATTAATAAATGTAAATGTTCTGCATTTAAACGTAGCCTACTAAATGATTAATGGTCAGCAAAACATCGTTATTCTGACTACTGAACTGTGGGGAGAAAGGAACAATCCTTTTGCCCTCACTTTTACGCAAAGAGAATGCAGAGCCAAACCTTTCCATTTGGTGGCAATGGTTACTGCAGGATCTTGGCTGTGTTCAGAAATCTGTTCTTCTGGAGTGGCGCATGTACACGGATCGACCTCGTTACCACCACCTAGAATTTTAGAATTCCATTTTTGGGAGGGCCAGAAGAGGGAGGCTCGCGTCGAGCGGCCCACACAGCACAACTAGAGCGCACGAGTTTTAGGCTGGGCCACTGTCTCCAGCTGCTGCAAGGGACGACCAGTCAGTACAGAGAAAGAAACAGCACAGGTGGGTTTTCCTTTTTCCCCGCGTAACGTCACTGGTACGGGACATAGTTGCCGAAGTAACTTAATGCTCTATTGTCAGAGATAACTTTCCGGGATATTCAACTTTCTATGGAGAGATGGGCCTACAGAATGCCATATGGATAGAAATACCCTTCTGTTTCGTGTCTGACTGGACAGTTAAACCAGCTTTTTGGAAGATTACTCACATTTTCCCCAAAGGATTATACTCATAACATGACAGTTGTATGGGGGTTTCGGGAAAAAAGAACTCGTCGTGGGCATCCATCATGGACGATTTCAGTGCACTTAGGAAAGTGTGTCCAACCTGTCCAATTGGTGACCTCGTGTCGATTTGATACTTTAGTATGTCTTAGAATTGTTTTAAAAAACTAAATTGATTATATCTGACTTAACTCTTTCCCTCACGCAAAATCCTAAGACTTGACCAATGTCTCACCTTAAATCTGAGATGAGTGTGGATAGCGTGAGATCTTTAGAATACAGTTCAGCTGACGACAGCACGCAAAACGTTAGATAAGTTAGATCAGTCCAATGCAGAATGTATATACTTCAACTTAATTTTTTTTAAGGAACAGTGCATTTACCTTTGTGTGTGAGTGAGAGGATGGGTCTTTGCGGGCAAGGTGAGTAGTATAATGTCTCTCAACTGGCCTACAAAGTCCCAGTTTCTGGCCCACAAAATCACCCAGTTTGTCTGGACTTGAGTTCACTGCAAAATGCTATTTTCAAGCCAAGCCCAAGTCCCCTTGCATCATGGTAAAACAAATATTTGTCCCACTCAGCAAGCTAAAATGTCTAACACCATATTAAGATAATGGTTCTTATTTTAAACAACCACCTATTTTTTTTCTGGCCCTCCCTAGAAAATGTAGTTTGAACTATACAAAAAACTTTTTACTTAATATTGCCTCGATGGAAAGGATTTAGACTTGTCTAAAGAAATCTATTTTTGTAGTTCAGTTACCATGCAGTGCCCCATGCAGCCGTTTTGGGACTTGTTCAAGGGCACAATAGCAGGAGATGGCAAGACTGCAAAGAAGTAGCACATGGAAACTTAAACTGAATCTGATTGAATGAAAGAGCAGCAGTGTGTTTGTATGTACGAATGTGAATCTGCGTGGCGCTCTTGTTCCAGGCCCTGAATGTTTAGCCGACAACGTCAGTGACTATATCTGTAAATGCTCTTCATCAACAGCTTAGGTAATACTTCTCACACCTAGCCTAGAAATACTTGATAAATTTGCAATAAGACCCTGAACCCACACACACATACACACACACACAAACGCAAGGTGCTAAACCCATCAGGATGTTTTCTCACTAACGTTAATCATGTTTTAAAATAGATGAACACCACAGGCTGGTTGAGAGAATGTGTGATTTACGATTCTCTATATTAACTCTGATGTTAGGAGCACACTGTTAGTTGGTATACTGAGTGGCTACTAACGTTTGGACTTTAGGACACAGGTTATGTCCCAGACAACAGTGTATTCCATATTGCGCTACTTCCCTATATAGTGCGCTACTTTTGACCACTGTCCACAGCCCTATTTTGTGGGCACATGTCTAAAGTAGTGCCCTAGGCTGTATAGGGAGTGGGGTGTCATTTCAAGCAAGGCCATGCAGTATGTAGTGAGGCACAGTGGTGAGAATATCTACTTTTTAATTTGATTACATGCAGTAGTTATTTGAAAGGTCAGCATTTCTCTGACCAGGCATAATAATAGTAAACCACAAAGGTTTCTGTTTTAGAAAGTTACTGCAGTAAACAGAGAAACATAAATTACTACATTTTTATGTATCTTCTTTCTTATAATAGATCAACTGGTGCAGAGATTTTATAAAACAAATATGTGAAATAATATATCAGAATTAAGTCTAATTCATATTATTATTCCGATTTTTGTACTTAGATCTCAAATATATTTCCATGGAGTTTTCTTTCTGAATAACTTTTTCATTATTCATTTATTTATTTTATTTGTTGATATTGTCTTGAGGAAATTACCAGGATGGCTTCACAGTGCAGGTAGTGAGTTTAATGATACAGGAAGTGAGGCTTTTGATACTGGAAGTGATCCTTTTGATACAGATAGTGATCCTTATGATGCAGGAAGTGATCCTTTTGATAAAGATAGTGATCCTTATGATGCAGGAAGTGATCCTTTTGATACAGATAGTGAGCCTTATGATACAGGAAGTTATATTTTTGATACAGGTAGTGAGTCTTATGATACAAGAAGTGATCCTTTTGATACACGTTGTGAGCATTATTATACACTTTGTGAGTTTCTTATTCCAAATTCTTAGGGTTTGAAATGTAAACTTGTTGTTCCACTGTACAGCTGTCACATACACTATATGGCAAAAGCTATGTGGACACCCGACCATCACAACTATATGAGCAAGTTGGACATCCCATTCCAAAACCATGGGTTTAAATATGGAGGGGCTCAGTCACGCTAGAACAGGAAAGGGTTTTTTCCAAACTGTTGCCACAAAGTTGAAAGCATCCAGTTGTCTAGAATGTCTTTGTATCCTGTAGCATTAAGATGACCCTTCTCTCGAACTAAGGGGCCTAGCCCAAACCCTGAAACACAGCCCCAGACCATTATCCCTCCACCAATCATTCCAGTAGGCACTATTGTATTCCGGTAGGTAGCGTTCTCCTGGAATCCACCACATCCATATTTGTCCATCAGACTGCCAGATAGTGAAGCATGATTCATCACTCCAGAGAATACACGTTTTCCACAAGCTCCAGAGGCCAGTGTCGGCGTTGATTTTCACCACTCCCAGCCGACGCTTGGCACTGCACGTGTTTTGACACACAGCTGCTTGGTCATAGAAACCCATTTTGTGAAGCTACTGACACACAGTTCTTGTGCTGATGTTACTTCTAGAGGCAGTTTGAAACTCTGTGGTGATGCAACAGATGATAGGTGATTTTTACTCACTATGTACTTCAGCATTTGACAGCCCTGCTCTGTGAGTCTGCGTGGTCTACCACTTTGTGGCTGGGCTGTTGTTGCTCCTTGACACTTCCACTTCACAATTATATCATGAACTGACTTGTGGCAAAGGTGGCATCCTATGACAGTGCCACGTTTAAAGTCACTGACCTCTTAAATACGACCCATTGTATTGCCAATGTTTGTCTATGGAGATTTGATGACCATGTGCTGGATTTGATCCACCTGTGAGCAATGGGTGTGTCTGAAACACCTGAACTCAATAATTAGTAGGGGTGTCCACATACTTTTGGCCATATAGTTTACCTTTTCCAGAGGCAGGTGTTTTCCATAGTCAGGTATTGCTATGATGTAGACTTGACTGGTTGGGAATATCAAACAGAAAAAAATTGATTTGACTATCTGGAGGTTTATTTAGCTTTTTGATTGCTAAGCATTTTGAACATGTTAATATTTTCTGCTTTATTAAACAACTCTTTGCATGGAACATGCTATATAAATAGTAATATTACAGGGTTTTCAAGAAATGTAAGTTTCCCTGATTCAGGGGGAATATGCAGGAAATCCATAAACCCTCCCACCAGGATTTGGGATAAATCTGGAAGTTTCTGTGAAACTTAACCATCATTTTGCAACTTGGACGGTGATGGGTTGGTGAAGGATCTGGGCTGGGGACCAATACTGTAACTATGGATTAGACCTATGATACTAAACAGTGTTTCTGGCATTGGTCTCCTCTGGCCTGCTATGGCTGCCAATATGTTTCTCAACACCTCTCTGACAACACAACACAGCTACAGATGCACTCAGAGATTAACTGCATGTCCCAAATAGCACCATACTTTCTATGTAGTGTGTAGTATATTACCTAGACTGTGGTCAGAACTAGTGTGCTAAATTGGGCATAGGGTGCCATATGGAAAATTAATGTACAATGTTGAAAATTACCTGTCTAGCTTGTCCAATATGACACAGATTTAAGAAATAGCAGCCTTTATTTTCTGAGGTCTGACAATAATGAATTCCTGATTAATCTACAGAAATATACACCCTTTGGCCCTTTTAATATACAGGCATCAGTTAACGGAGGCACATTTGTTTTGATTACCAGTATCAAATCCATCTACAGATCCCATATCTTAATTTGAGCCAATTCATCACAGTGGGAACATTCTCCACAACAAAGTGAAGAACTAGATCTTTCCTTATGTTAATGTTTCTGCTTTACTGGTCATCCGAGCCAAGCAGAACATAGAACATACCTAGCTGTGGTAGTCAGGTCCTTAAGGCATCCTCAGGTATTACCTGTTAATAGATGCATGGTCAGAAATGGCCCAATTCTGGCCAAATGCCCTGTGGGCAGAAAATGTCCCTGCGTTGCTGTGGCCAGAAATGGCCCCAAAGTGTTAATAAAATCAAAATGAAGTGACTCTTTTCAGCTTCTTCTCATTATGAGAACATAACCTGAACCCATTCACCCCCTTTTTAAAACCCCCCTGTTCAAATCTCAGGACGCCAACCTTAACCAACCCAGGTCGATTTTTATAAGAGCAATTTATAAACCTCTGGCATGTGCTTTAGAGCCGAGGTAGACGAAGTGCTCACTACTCTCCCTCTCCTTTTCTTTCTACACTTTCTCTCTCTCTCGAAACTCTCTCTACTTTCATTCTCACTCTACCCTTCCATCAAGTTTCCTGCTCCTTCAACTCTCACTCCATCTGTCATCCTCTCTTCTGTCCCACTCCCTCTTCCCATCCTCCACTCTCGCTTTCATACTAAAACCTCTAAGTTGGTTGGACAGCTGAAAGCGTGGTCCTCTGACATCCAGACTCCAGGAGTGTAGAGGGAAAGGAGGGAAGTTGCTGCGTCAGGGAAGCAAGGGATTAAAAGAGGAAGAGGAGGAGCCAAACAACGGCAAGAAAAGCTAGGGGCTTTTAGGGGCAGCTGTGTTATATTAACCCAGTCATAATGCCCCTAAAAATCCTTATTGGTCTTGCACTTTCCAGCAGCAGCAACAGGTTTCTGTGGAGGACATTTCCAGTGGCCCTACTGTGACATCCAGCAGAACATCTGCACACACACGCCCACACACGATAGCATGTCAGCACACAATAGCATGTCAACACACACTAACATGTCAAGATGTCACACCAACATGTCAACACACACCAACATGTCAACACACTCTAACATGTCAGCACACAATAACATGTCAACACACACTAACATATCAACACACACTAGCATGTCAGCACACAATAATATGTCAACACACACTAGCATGTCAGCACACAATAACATGTCAACACACACTAGCATGTCAGCACACAATAACATGTCAACACACAATAACATATCAACACACACTAGCATGTCAGCACACAATAACATGTCAACACACAATAACATGTCAACACACACTAACATGTCAGCACACTAACATGTCAACACACACTAACATGTCAGCACACTAACATGTCAACACACACTAACATGTCAGCACACACTAACATGTCAACACACACTAACATGTCAGCACACTAACATGTCAACACACACTAACATGTCAGCACACTAACATGTCAACACACACTAACATGTCAACACACACTAACATATCAACACACACTAGCATGTCAGCACACACTAACATGTCAACACACACTAACATGTCAACACACACTAGCATGTCAGCACACACTAACATGTCTGTGGGATCAGAGGTTTCTCTGTGGGTTCATTAGGGGCTCTTTCTTTAAAGACATGCAACATGCCACGGATCTGTACATTGTAGCAGGACGTACTTAGCATTTAATTAATTTCTGTCTGTGTAATTACTGCACACTACATTTGAACAGGATCCATAGTGCTTTCATCACCAGAGCGTAATGTGCTTCAGTTTTTGGTTTGTTAATCACAATTTGTAAGAGATTTATTACATGAGCTGTATGTTCATTTGAGCTGCTTTGGAACAGCTGGGAAATAACTTCCATATGTGGTATGAAAGTAGCGCTAAAAGCGAATAAAACCATCTGTTTAAAAATTACTGCAAGTTGTGCTTCTTTTGTGGTATTGTCCAGTCAGTGAATGGTATTGTATCTGTGGCTGAATCTCTCATTGTCTGAGTGTGACTGGTGGGTGTCTCAGATGCATGGCATCCTGCGTCCCACTTCAGACTTGCCTCTGAAGCTAATCAGGGTCGGTCCTAGTCGGGCCCTGGAGGGGAAACCAAATTAAGCTGAAAATGGTGTTGGAAAGCCAGTGGGGTGAACTCTTTCCACTCATTTGACTATTAATGCCCCAGGGCAGTGAAGGGGACATTGCACTGTGTAGGGTTCTGTCTTTCAGATGTGACCCTGAACAAGTGGTCACTGAAGATTGAAAAAGTAGGGCTGGCGCAATTTCAAGGCTTGACTTCCTTTGCACTGTTAGGAGAAAATGCAGGCTTTCGTCATTTTTATAAAACTAGTAGCCTTACCTACTGTACCAGCGTCCTAGATTTACACACTGCAGCAAAAAAAGGTTATATAGATCTGCAATGGAGAGTGGGAATTCCTTTTTTCGCCTACCGCTTGTCTAAGAACATGGCAGATGTGTGGAAATGGACTTCAAGAATTTTCTGGGAATTCTGGGAAATGTTGATTATCTCTCTGGGCATTCCCATCCTTTTCTCCCATGCAACACACACAGATGCAGAAAGCCAAAGGTCCCACCCTTCTGATCCTATACTTCAACAGGTTTTGAAAAGGAGATGAGGATTGAGAAGCCTTGAGAAGCACACAATCGAGAGCCCCCTTCTGTGGATGATTTCCAGGTAGGCCACCTATTCGTCTGCTCTCATCCAATGTCACCAACAATATTTTAAAACGTTTAAGTTTATTGTAGTGTAAAACTCACTGGGTAGAAGCAAGGCATCATAACACTGCCCTTTTAAAACCCAGATGTGCAAACGAGGCAAATGAAGGAGTGATGTATTTAAGGTAGCATGTGCACCCGAGATGCAGAGATAGCAGCAAAGAGGTCCTGAGGTAGGAGGGGACTCAGCACACAGCCTTGTGGAACACCAGTGTTCAGGATCAGGGTGGAGGAGGTGAGGTGTTTAACCTGACAGACTGGGGTCTGTTGTTAGGAAGTCCAAAGTCCAGTTGCAGAGAGAGGGGGGCTGATCCCAGGTCATTCAGTTTGTTGACCAGCCTAGAGGGAATTACCGTATTGAATGCTGAGGCTGATATCTATGAATAAGCATTTTCATATAGGTGTTGGTTTTGTCCAGGTGGGTCAGGGCAGAGTGTAGAGCTGTGGAGATGGTGTCATCTGTAGACCTATTCAACCGGTAGGCAAACTGGTAGGGATCCAGTATTGGGGGGAGGCAGGACTTAAAGTGGGCCAGGACTAGTCTTTCGAAGCACTTCATGATTGTGGGGGTGAGTGCCACCAGGAATTCATTCAGGCAAAACACATTCAACTGCTTTGGGACAGGCACAATGGTTGTGGTCTTGAAGCACGTTGGGACAAAATGTTGGTAAAAACCCCGGCCATCTGCTCAGCACATGTGCATATGTCTGGGGACACCATCAGGACCAGCAGCCTGGCATGCATTCATCCTGCTCAGTGCATATGGCATTTCTGCAGTGGATAGGCTGAGGGGGGGATGTCCAGGGGAGTTCGGCTTTAATGGCTGGCTCTTTGTTGTCCCTGTCAAAGTGTGCGTAGAACCTGTTTAACTCATCAGTGAAGGAGATGTCGCTGGCGGTGGGGGTGGTGTTCTTTGGCCGGTAGTCAGTGATGGTTTGGATGCCCTGCCACATCCGTCGGGGTTCTGAGTTCTTGTAGAAGTGTTCCTGGATCCGGAGTTTGGGGTGATTCTTAGCCATCTTGATGCCCCTTTTCAGGTTTGCCAGTGAATCAGAATTCAGCCAGTGCTGGCTGTCGGGGTAGGGTTCTTTGGCCAGTAGTCTATGATGGCTTTGATGCCTTGCAAGATGCCTCAGGGTTGGAATTGTTGTTGATAGTGTTTTGTGTGATTCTTAGCCATCTTGATGCCCTTTTCAGTTGGCCCTGGTTGAGCTGTAGGCTTCCGCATCTGAAAGCAGCGTTGTGTGCCTTTAGCAGTTGTCGGATCTCTCTGTTCATCCACTGCTTCTGGTTGGAGAAGGTCTTTTTTAGGCATATGGGTGGGGGACATTGTTGGTACAGATGTTGATATAATCCAGAATGGAGGAAGCACATGTTTCAATGTCCATATGGGAGTCAAGGGTGACTTGAGTGGCGACCAAACTCCAGTCTCTGTGTTGAAACTAGTGCTGTAGAAGTGAGTCTGACCCCTCTGGCCACACTTTGACTGTCCACTTTGATGGTTTCATACATTTAAAATACTTAAGTAGGAACAGTGAAAGGTGAAAGGTGATCAGGTGATCAGGCTGTCATAGATGGCGGACAGGAATAGTTTTGTAAGCCTCCAGAATGTTTGTGTACACATGGTCCAATGTATTGTCTCCTCTGGTGGGGCAGGAGACATTTTGGTGGAATAAAAAAAAAATATATCAGATTTGAATGGTTGAAATCCCCTGCAATCACCAAAACACCATCTGGGTGTTCTGTCTGCTGTTTGGTAATGGCAGCCTGCAGTTCTTTCATTGCTAGCTTAGCATTAGCATCTGGGGGTATGTAGACTGCCCAAACAACAATAGATGTAAACTCCAGAGGTAAAAAGGCAAGCATAAAGTAAAAGGCCAGCATCTAATCATCATGTACTCCAGATTGGTTGAGCAATGACTCCGGTTAAGTTTGTGTTTGTACACCATGTTTTGTTTACATAAATGCACAGTCCACCACCTCTAGTCTTACTGGAATCTATTTCAATCTGATCTGCTCTGAAGACATCGCGGCCATCCAGCTCAATTGCGTTGTCAGGTATATTGTAGTAAAGCCATGTTTCCTTGAAATCACGCCGCTGCAATCCATAATCCATTTTTGTGATATGATTCTCATCGTATTTCGTCCATCTATTTGCCAGTGACCAATACGTTAGTGAGGAAAAGGCTAGGTAGTGAGGCCCATGGAAGCCTGGAAGCATTGTGCTCCGATGTCCAGGAGTTCTTGTCGGGTAGATAGAGTGTTGGCTAGGCTGTACTGAGTGAATAAGCTAAGAACTATTAAATAAATGACTGCTAATTTGCAATGACCGGGTAGACACTGAGCGCACCATGCAAACGTGCCACCATCTTGTCATACCAAGATGACAGGCTGCCATCACCATGCTTCATCATAGGGATGTTATTGGTCATATGAGCAGTGACTCGTTTTCCTTTAGACGTGATGCTTGCATTTACTCCAAAGATTTCAATCTTGGTATATCAGACCACAAAATCTTTCTCATTGGTCTGAGAGTTCTTTAACCTTTTCACGCGTGAGTTTCAAATATTCCTTACCGACCCCCCAGCGTGAGTTTTTTTGCACGTGACCTTCGGTACTCTGCAGCATTTGAACTCACGCCAGCCTTTGAACAGTCACCTTGCTAGGTAAGGAACACTACATGCATTGCATTGCAAGCTTCTCTCGTTGACTCGAATTCTAAGAGCTGCAAAAGTTGGTTGATTTATTACTGTAGCTAGCTAGAAAACGTCAGCTAACCGCTAGCAAACGTCAGCTGCCCGCTAGCTAACAATCGTGACCAGTTATTCAGTGCAGTGAAAATGAATAAACTATATAAAATGCATACAACGGGGAACGTAACTTCTAGAAAGTTTTTGGCAATAGGTTTTGATCGGTAGTAGTCGCTAATATAAGTCGTTTTTTGTGCATTAGTGTTGGCTGTCTGTTGGTACGTAAATAACACTTCTTGTCCCGATTTGAATGCTTTCTACCTGGTTAATATCATAGTATGGTCTTGAAACAATTACAATCAGGAAATAAAGTTATAAACACTGTTTGAGCTAAATGTGAGTAAATAATAGCGCGGTTTTACCAGCCATTGTTACGTTACTTGTAGCTAGGTATGCTAATGGTGCGTTCTAAACATGACGTTCTAATCACACCGGTGTGATCGTACGCTCCAGGGACCACTCTAGATTGATCACACCAGTGTGATCGTACGCGCCAAAGGGTTAAGTGACTTCTGGGAATCTCCAACTGGGTTGTCTCATGCATTTTACTATCAAGGCCTGATTGTTGGAGTGCTGCAGAGTTGTTCTTCTGAAAGGTTCTCTACACCCTCTCTGGAGCTCTATCAAAGTGACCATGGCTTTCCTTATTTGCTCAGTTTGTCTAGGCAGCCCACTCTAGGAAGAGTAATGCCCACTGTGATCCTGGAGATCTTCAATGCTGCAGACAGGGCCGGCTCCAGGCATAAGCAACAGATGCAGTCGATTAGGGCCCATGACCGCTAGGGGGCCTCCAACTGCTAGAGATCCCTTGACCGATAGGAGAGAAGGAGCCCCAAATAAAACTTTGCTTAGGGCCCCCAAAATGCTTGAACTGGCACTGGCTGCAGACAGTACCCTTCCCTAGATCTGTGCCTCAACAAAATCCTGTCTCAGAGCTCTATAGACAATTCCTTCAACCTCATGGCTTGGATTTTGCATTGACATACATTGTCAACTGTGGGACTTTATATAGAAAGGTGTGTGCCTCTCCAAATCATGTCCAATCAAATGAATTGACCACAGGTGGACTCCAGTCAAGTTTTAGAAACATCTCAAGGATGATCCATGGATACATGATGAAAATGAGCTCATTTCGAGTGTCAGGGCAAAGGGTCCTGAATACATATGCAAATGTAATATTTCTGTTTTTATTTGTTAATACATTTGCAAACATTTCAAAAAAATTATCAGGAATTGTGTGTAGTTTGATGAGATTTGTTTTTTAAATACATTTTAGAATAAAGCTGTAATGTAACAAAATGTGGAAAAAGAGAACAGGTTATAATACATTCTGAATGCAATGTACTGTAGTGTTTTGCAACAAAACATGATTCCATGCTTCATGGAAATTTAAGAAAATACTGTCAAAAAACAACCCTATTCCATGATTAAATGGTTAAAAAAAGACACAGATCTCTTTCAAAAGTTCTTTTCAACATTTTAGAAAATGGGTAGACATTGACAAATAGACTAAATGGGTAGACATTGACAAATAGACTAAATTTATGGAGAGAACCAAACTGTTCATCTGTTTTTCCTCCAGCAAGGAGGAAGAGTGATGACATCACATCTGACCATCAGACCAAATCCATGACTACTCTAATCCTTGAAGTTTGCGGTTCTGTCAAAAAATGAGATTTTGCTCTGAACATGTTTCTTTAACCTTTAGTGTGTGTGTGTGTGTTTGTGTGTACTGTACTGTATTTATACTTTAAATGTCACTTCTGAATTCCCAGGAGGACCGCTTTAATGTATGGCTTTTACACAATTATTGGATTATATTTATATTTGGTAAGCATAGTTTTCCAACCAAAACCGTTCCTTACTTTCTTATTCTGTGTTGATTTTTTCCTTCCCTGTCTTTCTCTCTACCTCTCTTTTTCACTCTTTCCTTTTTCAGACCCTCTTTATATCTCTCTCTCCTCTAATTCAGTAGCATGTTGGGATTTCCCAATCTTTTTGCTGGGTCATTCCCAATCTCATATCCCCTTTCCTTTCATTAGTGTTTTCAGTTTCTTCTGTTTTTGCTTCGAGCTGGGTTGGTGGAAACATGGCAGCGCCACATCAAGGTGTGTGTGTTCTCTCTCCACTCTATCCTGCCTTGGCACAGCTCAAAATACCAGAATTATGTGAACCGCCTCATTACGATTCTCTTGAGATTTCGGAGTAAAAACTATTACTTTCCAGGCTGTTCTTTCACATGGAAACGGCTTAGAGTGAAACCAGATTTTGTGATCGTAAAAGATGAATGAGCCTAAATGTCACATGGAATCATGGCCTGGGCCAAGATGAGAGTGGGTGAGACTCGTCTGTTGCAACTCCTGCAATGGCTACATTTACTGGCCTCCCCGTGAAACATCTGCCACGTTCTACAACATGTTAAATGTCGCCCTGAGTGCCCGCATGCCCGCCTGCCCAGGTCAACATGAATCTAGCTCAGCATGGCAGTGTGTGTGTGTGTGTTTGCGCTGTTTGAGTGCATGCGCGTGCTTGCCTGTCTGCCTGTGTGCGTGAGTTGAAAATGTTGCCAAGGAAGAGACAAATCTCGCTAGCTTGCCAATCAGGATGCCTGGTATGGTTTTCATTCTGAGTGTGGAGGTCAACCGGGGTAAGCGCAACTCCAAGCTCTTGTGGTAAGAATATGAATGAGAGTTTCAAAGGCATTCTAGCTGCAGGTAATCAAGTGGTTAGAACATCTGACCACTAACTGAATTTGCTACATCAAATCCCGGAACGGGCTAGGTGAGACATTTGTTCAGTTCTTCAGCAAGACAGCTAACACAAATTGCTCCTGTAAATGGGTCTGGATAAGATGCTGATAAATGACAAACCAAAAAAACCCTCAGCTGTTAATGTATGAATTAGTCTGCATCCCATCACAGGTCATTAACACACTCTGCTCTACCGACACAGGTCATAAACACACTCTGCTCTACCGACACAGGTCATAAACACACTGTGCTCTACCTACACAGGTCATAAACACACTCTGCTCTACCAACACAGGTCATAAACACACTGTGCTCTACCTACACAGGTCATAAACACACTGTGCTCTACCTACACAGGTCATAAACACACTGTGCTCTACCTACACAGGTCATAAACACACTGTGCTCTACCTACACAGGTCATAAACACACTGTGCTCTACCTACACAGGTCATAAACACACTGTGCTCTACCTACACAGGTCATAAACACACTGTGCTCTACCTACACAGGTCATAAACACACTGTGCTCTACCTACACAGGTCATAAACACACTGTGCTCTACCTACACAGGTCATAAACACACTGTGCTCTGCCTACACAGGTCATAAACACACTGTGCTCTGCCTACACAGGTCATAAACACACTGTGCTCTGCCTACACAGGTCATAAACACACTGTGCTCTGCACAGTTGATGACTGGCCAGCCATATCCTGTCAGCTATGAATGGACTATTAGACTACTCAGCCTTAGCGACACACACACATACAAAAGGTTTGATAGCAATGAAGTGTAACATTCCATTTAGTTGAGAACAGGTCTTAAATGTGCCTATTCCTTCTGCATTTAACACTGATGTATTGTGTCTGTAGACACATCCATCCATGCCAAAATACATCCATCCTTTTCAAAATACTATATAGAATACTCGCTATGAAAAGATTTGACCCGTGTGGACTGCTGCACAGAAATACTTGGATAATCTTCCCAATCAGAGGCTCGTTTCTGGAGTCCATTCTCATAACAGCAGGTTGAGGTAGAACCTGGAAAATGCAATGTTGGGGTACCTGAAAGATCAGAGTCAGTGGATAGGAAATATCATTATGCTCTTAGATTAAGTGTTGGTTATGTGTTCATTTCAGAGGGCAATCCCGGCAAATACGATACAGATGGGGAGGACCCTTGTCCAGAGACACTGTGGCTGAACTGAAGGATGTAAATGATAAACAACAGGGAAAGATGGGCTGATCAATGGAGAGTTGAGGGTTGGTTAGGTTCACTATGGACACCGCACCATCAAACAAGAGGTGGCTGTGGAGGGTGGTGTAGTTGGGGTTTCTCTGGTTATGGGAGGGTGGTGTAGTTGGGGTTTCTCTGGTTACAGGCGGGTGGTGTAGTTGGGTTTTCTCTGGTTACAGGAGGGTGGTGTAGTTGGGTTTTCTCTGGTTACAGGAGGTTGGTGTAGTTGGGGTTTCTCCGGTTATGGGATGGTGGTGTAGTTGGGGTTTCCCTGTTTACAGGAGGGTGGTGTAGTTGGGGTTTCTCAGGTTAGGGGAGGGTGGTGTAGTTGGGGTTTGTCTGGTTACGGGAGGGTGGTGTAGTTGAGGTTTCTCCGGTTAGGGGAGGGTGGTGTAGTTCTGGTTTCTCTGGTTAGGGGAGGGTGGTGTAGTTCGGGTTTCTCTGGTTAGGGGAGGGTGGTGTAGTTCGGGTTTCTCTGGTTAGGGGAGGGTGGTGTAGTTCGGGTTTCTCTGGTTAGGGGAGGGTGGTGTAGTTCTGGTTTCTCTGGTTAGGGGAGGGTGGTGTAGTTCGGGTTTCTCTGGTTAGGGGAGGGTGGTGTAGTTCTGGTTTCTCTGGTTAGGGGAGGGTGGTGTAGTTCGGGTTTCTCTGGTTAGGGGAGGGTGGTGTAGTTCGGGTTTCTCTGGTTAGGGGAGGGTGGTGTAGTTGAGGTTTCTCCGGTTGGATTAAATGTTATCTGAGCTTTTCTATTGACAATGTCAGAGAACATTTCTATAAAACAGAGATAACAAACAAACACACTTACAACACCCACTCTGACTGATAGACCTCACACCCCATTTCTGGTTATGTCCCAATCAGTGGTAATAAACAGGAGTTTGTTAAAATGTTGGGCCACAGCGCAAACAGGCCAACAGAGACTGGAAAAGCCTGGCTAACTTAGGCTCCACCCCATCATACAAAACATCCTCTCTCGTTCCTCCTCTTCTCCTCTCTCGTCACAGTCCACAAGGCTCAATGCATCATTGCCTACCAGCTTGGCAGGCAGTTGCTTGGCACTCACCAACTCCCTCTCTCATTAGCTGGATTCGGTATAGCCAGGGCAACCCCCCACTCCCATTGGCTAATTTGTTTTTTCCCCCAAAACTCTCTGCCCTCTCCCACTTCCTTTCTCCCATCCTGATTCTTTCTACATGTCCTCTTTCCTGTGAAATATCCCGGCATTAAAGCTGGTATCATGACAACTGTGCTAAACTGCTTCTAATGTTAGTGAAGCTCAGTTCAACTCCCCCAGCATTCCATCAGCCACCACAGAACCTCCACGGTTCCACAAATAAAAGTGATTCATTTGAGAAATACCAAAGGACTTTCCACCCACAGACAGACAGGAAAACAACACACTGGCTTTGTCCTAAATGTCACCTTATTGCCTATGTACTGCCCTTCTCCCTGGGGCCATACAGGGCTCCAAATAGAGGACAGGGTGCCATTTGGGAAGCCGCCTTGGAAAACCATACAGCCTCCCCATTCAGTGCCAACCAGGGCGATTCTCACCGGAGTCATGCTAAATGGCAATCCGATTGTTATTGGTTATTAGGACATCCCTGGAGCGTCAGGACGTTGGTTCATGGTCCCTGGACATCAGTGATGACTGGGTTCATACCCGTCGAACTAGATTGTTTATGAACACTGACGCATAGACATGGACACGGCCACATACAGGCGGACCGACAGACAGAGAGACAGACAGACAGGCAGGCAGGCAGACAGACAGAGAGACAGGCAGGCTGGCAGACAGACAGACAGACAGAGAGACAGACAGACAGAGAGACAGACAGGCAGGCAGAGAGACAGACAGACAGAGAGACAGACAGGCAGAGGGACAGACAGACAGGCAGGCAGGCAAACAGACAAAGAGACAGACAGACAGAGAGACAGACAGGCAGACAGACTGACAGACAGAGAGACAGACAGCCAGATCCCTCTGTGCAGCCAGAGACAAGTCAGTGTTACACATGTCCACAGACACGATATCCAATACGTGTGAGATTATAGATATTTTCTCCAGGGAGTGTTTTTCTTATAATTTCATTTGAAATTCTGCAGCTCTCTTTTGTGTATACACACAGACCCGCACGCAGAAACACACAGACATGCACACACACCCGAAATGATGTACAGAGGTGGCAACAGAGAGGATGAGTGTGAGGCGTTGGCTAAACAGCTGGACTGACAGAGGGGCTTAGTGCTGGAGTCTGTCTGCTTTGAGTTCCTCTGTCCCCTCCCTCACAACGACTGATACACAAACCTAACTTATCTATATAAAATGGAAACATCCTGATCCCTATTGTAACCTTTATTCTAAACCATAAAACATTAGACTTTTTCACAATTTTTTTTTGTCCTGTCTACATAGTAAAAACGTATCTTTTTCTTTCTTTCCTTCCTTCTCTGCCTTTCTTTCCATGTTCCGAATCCTTAGCCCTAACCCTAACCCAAACCTTACCAAACCCTAAAACATAAACCTATACCTACAATAACTGGTAAAGCCTGTCCCTGAAAGTGACTCAAATTCCAACTGGAAATGCTTTCCATACTATCTTTGTGGGAACATCAGGTCCCCACAACTACACAGAAACACGGATCACTCACACACACACACACACACAACTTTCGGTCTGACCACACCCATGTTTGTTAATAGATTTGTTCTTGGATAATATAAAATGTGTCTCTATGGTGACTACACCAGGGATGTGTTCCTAAATCTAGCATCTTTATTGTGTTACACCCCGGATAAATCCAGGCAGGCATCCACACAGACACGTTTACTTATCTATCTAAATTGGGACATCAATGTTGGCTGGCCTTAAAAATTCCTACTTGTACTAATCCTAACTTTAAACTTAAACTTTATCCCAACCTCAACCTAACCTCAACCACACTTACCCAACATTTATATTTAAACATAAACTAATGCCTCACCCAATACCAAACCAGTAATGACTTACCCACATTCTACCCCTAAACCCAATTGGAACTTTTGACCTAAACCGTATCCTTGAGAAAAAAATCTTCAAATTGGGACTGAGTAAAAAGTCCCTGTTTGTTAACTTTCTCTGATTTAACCAACATTTGTGCACATTTTTGTCCACATTAAATAATTAGTTCAGAAACATACATATGTACACACACACACACACACACACTTACTGCCAGAACAATTCGGCACTTACACTACCATTCAAAAGTTTGGGGTCCTCATTTTTGTACCCATTAAATAGTTAGGTCAGAAACATACATATGTACACACATACACACACACACACACACACACACACACACACACACACTTATTATCAGACCTACTTGGCACATACACTAACATTCAAAAGTTTGGGGTCACTGTATGTTTTCATGGAAAACAAGGACAAAGGCTGTCCTTGTTTTCCATGAAAACATACAGCTCCGGAAAACATTAAGAGACCACTCCAGCTTTTTCTTTCCTTTTCAAAAAAGTTGAAAGGGAAGGTTTTGAGTGAGGAAAAGAAGGGTTAAAATTAAGAGACCACTGCAAATTGAAGGCTTCTGTTCCTCACTTAAAACTTTCCTTTTCAACTTTTTGGAAAGGAAAGAAAAAGGTGCAGTGGTTTCTTAATTCTTTCGGAGCTGTACATGAAATTAGTTTAAAGAGGAAATATAGATAAATGAATAGGAAATATAGTCATTAACATATAATTATTTTTAATTGAAGTAATAACTGTGTCCTTCAAACTTTGCTTTTGTCAAAGAATCCTCCATTAGCAGCAATTACAGCCTTGTAGACCTTTGGCATAGTTGTCAATGTGTTGAGGTAATCTAAACAGATTTCCCCCCATGCTTCCTGAGGCACCTCCCACAAGTTGGATTGGTTAATGGGCACTTCTTACGTACAATACGGTCCAGCTGCTCCTACAACAGCTCAACAGGGTTGAGATCCGGTGACTGTGTTGGCCACTCCATTACAGACAGAATACCAGCTTACTGCTTCATCCCTAAATAGTTCTTGCATAGTTTGCAGCTGTGCCTTGGGTCATTGTCCTGTTGTAGGAGAAATTGGCTCCATTCAAACACCGTCCACAGGGTATAGCATGGGGTTGCAAAATTTAGTAATAGCCTTCCTTCTTTCACCCTGTACAAATCTCCCACCAATAAACCACCACTAAAGCACCCCCAGACCATTACATTGCCTCCATCGTGCTTGACAGACACTGTCAAGCACTCCTCCAGCATCTTTTCATGTGGTCTGCATTTCACAAATGTTTTTCTTTGTGATCCAAACACCTCAAGATTCGTCTGTCCATAACACTTTTTTCCAATCTTCCTCTGTCCAGTGTCTGTGTTGTTTTTATTGGCCAGTCTGAGAAATGGCTTTTTCTTTGCAACTCTTCCTAGAAGGCCAGCATCCCAGAGTCGCCTCTTCACTGCTGATGTTGAGACTGGTGTTTTGCGGATACTGCCAGTTGAGGACTTGTGAGGTGTCTGCTTGTCAAAGTAGACACACTAATGTATTTGTCCTCTTGTGGGCCTCCCACTCCTCTTTCTATTCAGGTTAGAGCCAGTTTGCGCTGTTCTGTGAAGGGAGTAGTACACAGCGTTGTATGAGATCTTCAGTATCTTGACAATTTCTCACATGGAATAGCTTTCATTTCTCAGAACAAGAAAAAAATGATGAGTTTCAGCAGAAAGTTCTTTGTTTCTGGCCATTTTGAGCCTGTAATCGAATTCAAAAACGCTAATGCTGAAGATACTGATCTAGTCTAAAGAAGGCCATTTTTTTTGCTTCTTTAATCAGCACAACAGTTTTCAGCAGTGCAATGATCAATGATCATGAGGAAGGTGAGGGATCAGCCCAGAACTACACAGCAGGACCTGATCAATGATCATGAGGAAGGTGAGGGATCAGCCCAGAACTACACGGCAGGACCTGGTCAATGACCTGAAGAGAGCTGGGACCACAGTCTCAAAGAAAACCATTAGTAACACACTACGCCGTCATTAATTTAAAGCCTGCAGCACACGCAAGGTCCCCCTGCTCAAGCCAGCGCATGTCCAGGCCCGTCTGAAGTTTGCCAATAACCATCTGGATGATCCAGAGGAGGAATGGGAGAAGGTCATGTGGTGTGATGAGACAAAAATAGAGCTTTTTGATCTAAACTCCACTCGTCGTGTTTGGAGGAAGAAGAAGGATGAGTACAACCCCAAGAACACCATCCCAACTGTGAAGCATGGAGATGGAAACATCATTCTTTGGGGATGCTTTTCTGCAACGGGGACAGGAAGACTGCCCTGTATTGAGGGGAGGATGGATGGGGCCATGTATCGCGAGATCTTTGCCAACAACCTCCTTCCCTCAGTAAGAGCATTGAAGATGTGACGTGGCTGGGTCTTCCAGCATGACAACAAGCCGAAACACACAGCCAGGGCAACTAAGGAGTGGCTCCATAAGAAGCATCTCAAAGTTCTGGGGTGGCCTAGCCAGTCTCCAGATCTGAACCTAATAGAAAATCTTTGGAGGGAGCTGAAAGTCTGTATTGCCCAGCGACAGCCCCGAAACCTGAAGGATCTGGAGAAGGTCTGTATGGAGGAGTCGGCCAAAATCCCTGCTGCAGTGTGTGCAAACCTGGTCAAGAACTACAGGAAACATATGATTTCTGTAATTGCAAACAAAGGTTTCTGTACCAAATATTAAGTTCTGCTTTTCTATCAAATACTTCATGCAATATCTATCAAATGTCATGCAATAAAATGCAAATTAATTATTTAAAAATCATACAATGTGATTTTCTGGATTTTTGTTATTGATTCCGTCACTCACAGTTGAAGTGTACCTATGATAAAAATTACAGATTTCTACATGCTTTGTAAGTGGGAAAACCTGGTTTTCTAATGATCAATTAGCCTTTTAAAATGATTAACTTGGATTAGCAATCACAATGTGCCATTGCAACACAACAGATAATGTTGCTTAGAATGGGCTTCTGTACGCCTATGTAGATAATCCATTAAAAATCATCAATTTCCTGCTACAATAGTAATTTACAACATTAACAATGTTTACACTGTATTTCTGATCATTTGTATGTTATTTTAACTGACAGAAAACATAGATTTTCTTTCAAAAACAAGGACAGTTATAAGTGACCTGAAACTTTTGAAAGATTGTGTAGCTGCAGAACTAGCCAAAATATAACAAGACTACAGTTTACTATAGAGTACTATAGTACATACTATAGAATTAAGCCTGTAGTGAACTGTAGAACATTATACCACTCTCTGCAATATTGATCATGTGCATTACTTTCTCATTTTGTAGAACACTGATGAGTACTCCACTACACACTGTAGTACCCTGCGATGGTGTAATGCTTACTGTCTAACTCTTCTGTGTACTTAAGGAACAAGGCACAAACTTGTGTGGTCAATATATTAAGGCTAAGAGCAGTTCTTTGGCACAACAAAACATGCATGCCTGGATATAGCTCTAAGATGTAGTATATTGGCCATATACCACAAACCCCAGAGGTGTCTTATTGCGTGTCCTAACCACATAATCACCCTAGCCCACTGAAACATTCTAGTATGGCTGCTTCCCAAATTCAACATCATTCCCTGTCCCACATTTAACATTATAGTTGAATGTTTAAAGCCAGAGGTTAGTGCATTTTAAAATAGCTATGTGGCATAACCACACAACCGAGTAACAGTTTGTGAATTTTACTCAATTCTATTAGTAAAGGCAGTGCCAGAGGGAAGGAGGGAAATATAATAGAAATGTATATTTTGTGAGATTGATTGAAGAATTGTGAAATACATTTTAGGAAACTGGGCAAGAAGAAGAAAGAAAACACAGTGGAAGACCTCAAAGGCTGTTTGCATCTGATGAACAGCACTTAAAGGTCACTTCTTTGAGAGACAGAAGAAAATCCAGCTGAAGTTCTCAGCATCTCGCTGAGTCACCTGGAACCAAAAGTAAATGCTTTTTGACCATGAGAAGTCTCACAAGAACTTGTTGACTGATCGGGAAAATCATTATCTTTAAGCGTAATAATGACCCGCCAGGAAAACACAAATAAACTCTGCTTAGAACGGAAATCAGCAGTTGGAACATTCACAGGTTTAGAGCCCCAAAATAAACATAACTGAAGCTGTGTGAGTTCACTTGAGAAAATAACAAAAATTTAAAGTTACAGCAAATCTTGCAAGAATCTTGAAAAAATCCACTAGGAATAAAAAAAATTATAAAACACAACAGTCTACCAAAGTGAATTTGGATTTCAATTTAACTTTGAATTGAAATGCAATAAATGTTTTTCAATAACATTTTCCATTCTAAGGGAGGCCACACATAATACTTAACTTGTTTAAAAAAAAAACAGGTTTTATGGTTCTTATGACACTTTTCATGGTTTTAATGTTTCTTTGGGTTTATTACAATAATATATAGTGTTTTCAAACTGCTCAGATAAATGGCTTTTTCTCAAGGTGGCCTAAGAATTTTCAACAGTGATACATATATGTTTATATACAGTATCTCACCAAAAGTGAGTACACCCCTGACATTTTTGTAAATATTTTATTATATCTTTTTAAGTGACAACACTGAAGAAATTACACTTTGCTTACAATGTTAAGTAGTGAGTGTACAGCTTGTATAACAGTGTAAATTTGCTGTCCCCTCAAAATACACACACACCAGCATTAATGTTTAAACCACTGGCAACAAAAGTGAGTACACCCCTAAGTGAAAATGTCCAAATTGGGCCCAAAGTGTAAATATTTTGTGTGGCCACCATTATTTTCCCAGCAATGCCTTCAACTCTCTTGGGCATGGAGTTCACCAGAGCTTCACAGGTTTCCACTGGAGTCCTCTTCCACTCCTCCATGACGACATCACAGAGCTGGTGGATGTTAGAGACCTGCGCTCCTCCACCCTCCGTTTGAGGAGGTGTGTTTGGGGTCGTTATCATGTGAATACTACCCTGGGGCCCAGTCTCCGAAGGGAGGGGATGTCACAGTACATATTGGCATTCACGGTTCCCTCAATGAACTGTAGCTCCCCAGTGCCGGCAGCACTCATGCAGCCCCAGACCATGACACTCCCACCACATGCTTGACTGTAGGAAAGACACACTTTTCTTTGTACTCCTCACCTGGTTGCCACCACACACGCTTGACACCATCTGAACCACAATAATTTTATATTGGTCTCATCAGACACCAGTAATCCATGTCCTCTAGTCTGCTTGTCTTCAGCAAACTGTTTGTGGGCTTCTTGTGCAACATCTTTAGAGAGGCTTCCTTCTGGGATGGCAGCCATTGCAGGACCAATTTAATGCAGTGTGTGGCGGTATGGTCCTGAGCACTGACAGGCTGATCCCCCCACCCCTTCAACCTCTGCAGCAATGCTGGCAAGCACTCATACGTCCATTTCCCAAAGACAACCTCTGGATATTGACGCTGAGCACAGGCACTCAACTTCTTTGGTCGACCATGGCGAGGCCTGTTCTGAGTGGAAACCTGTCCTGTTAAAACCGCTCTATGGTCTTAGCCAACATGCTGCAGCTCAGTTTTAGGGTATTGGCAATCTTCTTATAGCCTAGGCCATCTTTATGTAGAGCAACATTCTTTTTTTTCAGATCCTCAGAGAGTTCTTGTTATGAGGGTGCCATGTTGAAATTCCAGTGACCAGTATGAGGGAGTGTGAGAGTGATGACACCAAATTTAACACACCTGCTCCCCATTCACACCTGAGACTTTGTAACATTAATGAGTCACATGACACCGGGGAGCGAAAATGGCTAATTGGGCCACATTTGTACATTTTCACTTAGGGTGTACTCACTTTTTGTGCCAGAGTTTTAGACATTAATGGCTGTGTGTTGAGTTATTTTGAGGGGACAGCAAATTTACACTGTTATACAAGCTGTACACTCACTACTTTACATTGTAGCAAAGTGTCATTTCTTCAGTGTTGTCACATGAAAAGTTATAATCAAATGTTTGCAAAAATTGTAAATATTATATATATATAACACACAGCTCTGGAAACATTTAAGAGGCCACTGCAAAATTATCAGTTTCTCTGGTTTTACTATTCATAGGTATGTGTTTGAATAAACACTAACACTTTTATTTTATTCAATAAATTACTGACAACATTTACTCCCAAATTACAATAGAAATATTGTCAATTTGAGTATTTATTTGTACAAAAACAACAACTGGTCAAAAAAAACATGTCAGAACCTCAAATAATGCTAAGAAAACAAATTCATATTCATTTTCAACAACAAAATACTAATGTTTTAACTTAGGAAGAGTTCAGTAATCAATATTTTGTGGAATAACCCAGATTTTTTATCACAGCTTTCATCTGGCTTTTCATCTGCATGCTCTCACCAGTCACATTGCTGTTGGGTGACTTTATGCCACTCCTGGCACAAAAATTCAAGTAGCTCGGCTTTGTTTGATGGCTTGTGACCATCCATCTTCCTCTTGATCAAATTCCAGAGGTTTTAATTGGGGTTCAGGGCTGGGGATTGGGCTGGCCATGACAGGGTCTTGATCTGGTGGTCCTCCATCCACACCTTGATTGACCTGGCTGTGTGGTATGGAGCATTGTCCTGCTGGAAAATGCACAAAAATTCAAGTAGCTCGGCTTTGTTTGATGGCTTGTGACCATCCATCTTCCTCTTGATCAAATTCCAGAGGTTTTAATTGGGGTTCAGGGCTGGGGATTGGGCTGGCCATGATAGGGTCTTGATCTGGTGGTCCTCCATCCACACCTTGATTGACCTGGCTGTGTGGTATGGAGCATTGTCCTGCTGGAAAAACCAATTCGCAGAGTAGGGGTACATAGTCAGAGCAGAAGGAAGCAGGTGTTCTTCCAGGATAACCTTTTACAGCCTTGCTGAAGCATCCCCAGATCATCACTGATCCTCCACTAAATTTCACAGTGGGTGCGAGACACTGTGGCTTGTAGGCCTCTCCAGGTCCCCGTCTAACCATTACACAACCAGGTGCTGGGCAAAGCTGAAATTTTACCCGTCAGAAAAGATGACCTTACTCCATTCCTCTATGGTCCAATCCTTATGGTCACTTGCAAACTTCAGCCTGGCACTTCTTTGCTTCTCATTGATGAAGGGCTTTTTTCTAGCTTTGCACGACTTCAGCCCTGCCCCTAAGAGCCTGTTTCAAACCATGAACTTCACCCCAGCTGCTGTTTGCCATTCTTTTTGTAGGTCACTTGATGACATCCTACGGTTGTTGAGTGACATTCTAATGAGTTGACGGTCATCTCGGTCAGAGGACAGTCGTTTTCGCCCTCTGCCAGTCTGTAGCTTTGTTGTCCCCAAAGTCTGTTGCTTGACCTTGTTCTTATGAACCGCCATCTTTAGAATTTTCAGGATTGAAGCAACTTGACGCTCACTGTATCCCCCTGCCAGTAAAGCCAGAATTGAACCCTTCTTTTCCTCACTCAAATCTTTTCTTTTCAACTATTCATGCTGAATGGTTATTATTTTATTCAAATTAACGTTGCACTATTTTTGCCATCCAGCTGATTCTATTGCAAGAGGATAGACCACAGATGGTTTTTTTTTATACTTTTCCTTGTTAAATTAGATTAGAATTGGTTCAGGTAATCACCTAATCAGTACCTCATTAAGTAAAATAAGGTGTGCCTGTGTTGCAATTGAACATACACTGGAATGGAATGGCTGTCACACATGTAGAGATGCTGATTTAAGAAAAAATAGAAGTGGTCTCTTAATTTTTTCCAGAGCTGTGTATGAATATACACTCACCTAAAGGATTATTAGGAACACCTGTTCAATTTCTCATTAATGCAATTATCTAATCAACCAATCACATGGCAGTTGCTTCAATGCATTTAGGGGTGTGGTCCTGGTCAAGACAATCTCCTGAACTACAAACTGAATGTCAGAATGGGAAAGAAAGGTGATTTAAGCAATTTTGAGCGTGGCATGGTTGTTGGTGCCAGACGGGCCAGTCTGAGTATTTCACAATCTGCTCAGTTACTGGGATTTTCACGCACAACCATTTCTAGGGTTTACAAAAAACATCCAGTATGCGGCAGTCCTGTGGGCGAAAATGCCTTGTTGATGCTAGAGGTCAGAGGAGAATGGGCCGACTGATTCAAGCTGATAGAAGAGCAACTTTGACTGAAATAACCACTCATTACAACCGAGGTATGCAGCAAAGCATTTGTGAAGCCACAACACGCACAACCTTGAGACAGATGGGCTACAACAGCAGAAGACCCCATCGGGTACCACTCATCTCCACTACAAATAGGAAAAAGAGGCTACAATTTGCATGCGCTCACCAAAATTGGACAGTTGATGACTGGAAGAATGTTGCCTGGTCTGATGAGTCTCGATTTCTGTTGAGACATTCAGATGGTAGAGTCAGAATTTGGCGTAAACAGAATGAGAACATGGATCCATCATGCCTTGTTACCACTGTGCAGGCTGGTGGTGGTGGTGTAATGGTGTGGGGGATGTTTTCTTGGCACACTTTAGGCCCCTTAGTGCCAATTGGGCATCGTTTAAATGCCAAGGCCTACCTGAGCATTGTTTCTGACCATGTCCATCCCTTTATGACCACCATGTACCCATCCTCTAATGGCTACTTCCAGCAGGATAATGCAACATGTCACAAAGCTTGAATCATTTCAAATTGGTTTCTTGAACATGACAATGGGTTCACTGTACTGATATGGCCCCCACAGTCACCAGATCTCAACCCAATAGAGCATCTTTGGGATGTGGTGGAATGGGAGCTTCGTGCCGTGGATGTGCTTCCCACAAATCTCCATCAACTGCAAGATGCTATCCTATCAATATGGGCCAATATTTTTAAAGAAAATGCTTTCAGCACCTTGTTGAATCAATGCCACGTAGAATTAAGGCAGTTCTGAAGGCGAAAGGGGGTCAAACACAGTATTAGTATGGTGTTCCTAATTATCCTTTAGGTGAGTGTATATGTATATATATATATATATATATATATATATATATATATATATATATATATATATAAAGTGAGAAACAGAAGTGTTCAATTTGCAGTGGTCTCTTAATTAGAACCCTTCTGTTCCTCACTCAAAACCTTCCTTTTCAACTTTTTTGGAAAGGAAATATAAAGGGGCAGTGGTCTCTTCATTTTTTCCAGAGCTGTATGTATACCGATCAGCCATAACATTATGACCACTGACAGGTGAAGTGAATAACACTGATGTTCTCGTTATCATGGCACTTGGGTGGGTGGGTGGGATATATTAGGCAGCAAGTGAACAGTCTGTTCTCAAAGTTGATGTATTAGAAGCAGGAAAAATGGTAAAGCGTAAGGATCTGAGTGAATTTGACAATGGCCAAATTGTGATGGCTAGACCATTGGTTCAGAGCATCTCCAAAACTACAGCCCTTGTGGGGTGTTCCCGGTCTGCAGTGGTCAGTACCTATCAGAAGGAAGGAAAAGTGGTGAACCTGCGACAGGGTCTTGGGCATCCAAGGCTCATTGATGCACGTGGGGAGCGAAGGCTGGCCCGTGTGGTCCGACCCAACTGACGAGCTATTGTAGCTCAAATTGCTGAAAAGGTACTGACAAACAGGGGTCAGAACACATAGTTTGTTGTGTATGGGGCTGCAGAGCTGCAGACCAGTCAGGGTGCCCATGCTGACCCATGTCCCCTACAATGGGCACGTGAGCATCAGAGCTGGACCACAGAACAATGGAAGAAGGTGGCCTGGTCTGATGAATCACGTTGGGTGTGTGTGCTTCTCTTCCCTGGAAAACACATAGCACCAGTATGCACTATGGGAAGGAGGCAAGCTTGCAGAGGCAGTGTGATGCTTTGGGCAATGTTCTGCTGGGAAGCCTTGGGTCCTGCCATTCATGTGGATGTTACTTTGACACGTACCACCTACTTGAGCATTGTTGCAGACCATGTGCACCCTTTCATGGCAGTCCATGTCTCAATGGGTCAGGGCTTTTGGCCGCAAAAGGGGGACCTACAAAATATTAGGCAGGTGGTCATAATGTTATGGCTGATCGATGTATGTGTATATGAACATGAGTATGTATATACATATATGTATATATTTACGTTTGTGGTACCAAATTAAAGCCTTTCTTAGTGCATTGTATTTAACCAGTCTATATCAGGGTTTTCTATACCTCTCCTCTGGCCTCCCCAAATGGTTCACATGATTGTTCCAACCCCAAACTGGCACCCCTGATTCAGTTAGTCAGTGTCTTGATGACCAGTGGTATAATTCAATCAGGTTGGCCTGTTTCAGGTTAAAACTAAATGTGAAATATCTGCCAAGGTCCAAGAAGACGTTTTGGAAACACTGGCCTTTTCTATCCCCAAAATATTTTTTAAGGACTGTGTTAATTAAATGCTGAAGCGTTTAAGCTGTTTCCCAAGCAGCAAAGACAAATATTCAAAGGAATATTCTAATAAAACAGGTTAAAGGATAAACTCCCTCTGGGAGTATAAGAGAGCCAAATGCAGAAGGGGGAAGTGTTTTCCCTCTGAACGGAGGAGGAGCCTGTTTAGAGGTCGAAGATGCTCCAGACAGAGACTGACTATCCGAGGAGATTAGCCCAGGATGAGGGGCTGTCTTGAGGCTGTGGGTAAGTGAAGATCCCCTGGGGAGGGCACTGAATGACCTGGCATGACAGGAATGACTTGGCTAACACGGCCCATATGGCTAGGCGCACACACATAACAAAGTCCACATGGCTCAATGCATCACTGCTCCCCAGCTTGGCACCAAAGCACAGCAGGATAGGCACAGTCGCTTTGGCAAGCACCCACCAACCCCCTCTGTCATTGGCTAGATTCGTTGTAGCCAGGGCAACTCCCCTCTTCCATTGGTTTGTTAGTTCCAGCATGGACGCCTGCAATTTCTGTTTCCATTGGTCATCCACGACTGCTCTACCAGAGGTTGTGTACACACACAAATCTGTCTTTCGGATCACACACACACACACTAACCTGTCTCTCTGATCACACACACACAAATCTGTCTCTCTGATCATACACACACACACACACACACTGCCAGGCATGGGGATAGGTCTGTCCCTACTCTGTATAGAGTATTTGGCTCAGCCAGATTGTTGGCAAATGTCATTCCTCCGACATAAGTGAGTTCTTAGCTTCATCAAGGTGGCACAGAAGTGGAGCACAACCCACCCTCTGGGTCTTAAAGTAACTACCCAGTATTTCCATATTTCTATGAAAATTGATCTGCAATTAATACATATGTAAAGCAATTTTCCATTCATTAAAATTAGGCGTAATAAAAAGAAGCTTTTCTGTGTAGGAATGGTGTGATGAGCCAAAACATTATGACCACCAGCCTAATATGCTGTTGGTTCTCCATGTGTTGTCAATAGAGCGCCAAACCGCCAAGGCATGGACTCTACAAGACACCTGAAGGTGTGCTGTGGTGTCTGACACCAAGACATTAGTAGCAGACCCTTCAAGTCCTGTAAGTTGCGAGGTGGAGCCGACGTGAATCGGACTTGTTGGTCCAGCTCATCCCACAGACGCTCAGTTGGATCGAGATCTGGGTAATTTGGAGATCCAGGCAACATCTTGAACTCTTCATCATGTTCCTCAAACCATTCCTGTACATTGTGTTCAGTGTGGCAGTGTGCATTATCCAGCTGTAACCGGCCACTGCCATCAGTGAATACCGTTCCCATGAAGAGGTGTACCTGGTCTGCAACAGTGTTTAGGTAGGTGGTACAAGTCCAGATGAATGCCTGGACCCAGGGCTTTCCAGCAGATCGTTGCCCTTCCCACAGTGCATCCGGGTGCCATCACTTCCCCAGGTAAACAGCACACATAGTTTTACGTACACGGCTGTCCACGTGGTGTATAAAGAAAACATGACTCATCGGACCAGGCAACCTTGGTCCGGTTCTGATGCTCACGTGGTGGGCAGGGGTCATCATGGGCAGTGACCAGTCTGTGGCTACGCATGGGCACCCTGACCAGACCCACACGCAGCAGGGTGTGATGCACTGTGTGTTGTGACACATTCCTTCAGGAACAATCTTTTCTGGGACTTGTGCCACAGCAGACCTCCAGTGGTTTCTCCCTCCTAGGACCACTGTCGGTAGCTACTCACCACTGCTGACCGGGAGCACCCCACAGGCCTGGCCGTTTCAAAGACGCTAACAATGTGGCCCTGGTCAAAGTCACTCAGGTCTTTACTCCTGCCCATTTCTCCTGCATCCAAAAAGTTGACTGCAATATCTGATTGCTCGCATGCCATCTAATCTACCCAGACCTAGGAAATCAACATTATTGGCTTCACCTGTGAGTGCTCATAATGTTTTAGCTTTATCAGTGCTTATGTTAAAATACAACAATCCGCCACAACATCATGACCACCTGCCTAATATTGTGTAGGTCCCCTTTTGCTGTCAAAACAGCCCTGACTCGTTGAGGCATGGACTCCCCTCCAGTGTTCTGTGGTCCAGTTCTGATGCTCACGAGCCCATTGTAGTGGACGGGTTCAGCATGGGCACCCTGACTGGTCTGCGGCTACGCACCCCCATACACAACAAACTGCGATGCACTGTGTGTTCTGACACCTTTTTATCAGAACCAGCATTAACCTTTTCAGCAATTTGAGCTACATGTGCATCACTGAACCTTGGCCACCTTTGACCCTGTTGCCAGAATACTTATTTTTCCTTCCTTGGACCACTTCTGATAGGTACTGACCACTGCAGACCGGGAACACCCCACAAGGGCTGCAGTTTTGGAGATGCTCTGAACCAATGGTCTAGCCATCACAATTTGGCCCTTGTCAAATTCACTCAGATCCTTACGCTTTACCATTTTTCCTGCTTCTAACACATCAACTTTGAGGACAGGATGTTCACTTGCTGCCTAAAATATCCCACCCACTGACAGGTGCCATGATAACAAGATTATCAGTGTTATTGTCTTCACCTGTCAGTGGTCATAATGTTATGGCTGAAAGGTGTATATACAGCTCCAGAATTTTTTTTGAGATCACTTCACCTTTTTCTTTCCTTTCCAAAAAAGTTGAAAAGGAACGTTTTGAGTGAGGAACAGATGCATTCAATTTGACGTGGTCTCTTAATTTGAACCCTTCTGTTCCTCACTTAAAACCTTCCTTTTCAACTTTTTTAGAAAGGAAAGAAAAAGGTGCAGTGGTCTCTTCATTTGTTCCAGAGCTGTATATGAGGTGACCACTGATTGACAAGCTTATACTTCACTCGACTGCTGATTGAGACAGAAGTTTGAGGTATGGTTTTAAAACTTGTTTAAGCTTTGGGCATAAGCAGATGTACACGACAGGTCAACAACCTTATTTGAGGTAGCAGAACTTCTTTAAAGGAACATTTTCACTGGGCAGTAAAGGGGACCTATCTACAATTTTTACTGTGCTAATAGGATAAATACAAAGCCTAAATGACCAGTAGAACCCTGCCGTTAATGTTTCAAATATTTTTTGAAGAGTGCCTGAGATTCCCCATTTAAACATTCTGGCTGGTCTGTCTATCAGTTTGTGTTAACTTATAGTAGTCTCTTCATACTGGCATTACTATGGTAAACCATGCTGGACTAGCTAATACCACTCTGTCCTCGTTCGTTAAGGGAAGGAGAGAAGACATGACAATGGTTAAAACCTGGAGGCAGGATTCTACACAGTGCACTTT
Organism: Esox lucius; assembly: GCF_011004845.1. Taxonomy (NCBI): domain Eukaryota; kingdom Metazoa; phylum Chordata; class Actinopteri; order Esociformes; family Esocidae; genus Esox; species Esox lucius. Next base: position 6,214,626 of record NC_047579.1, read on the forward strand.
TAAAGTGGGATCTTCTCTGGACAGTAACTCTAAACTCTTGGAAAAGGATTAGATGGATGCCTCCCAAATGGTACTAATTCCCCATGAAGCGTACTCCTTTCAAACTGGGGCCAGGCACAGCAGGAGGAATGGCCCAGTTTAAAAGCTGAAGCACATTTGTCATCACTATGAAAGACAACTACTGAAATGAAAGAAGAGAACTGCATGATGAGAAAGGAGGAATACAGACCTTATCAGGGCTGAGCACAAGAATGAAAACACCTTGATGAGATTGAAGGGACTGTAGTTGAACAGCTGCCGACCCAGTCCGTGTGATTTATTGCTCTGATAGTATGAGCATTCCTTGTATGTATGTGTGTCTGTTGGGGGAGAACAGGCCTTTTCTGTTAGCCCCAGATTATTAATGGGGTGTGGATACTGTGTACATTTGAATACAAGTCAGTAACTACACCATATATACTTAATGGATCCACTGTTTAACATCAGGATTTAAAAACAAAGTGGGCCATAAAAATATTTTTACATTTAATTTGGTTGCATAGCAGGACTTTGTTAAATAAATAAACAGGCCGATAGAAATTTGGTGAAAAGGGATTTTTTATGTTTTGAATATAGGATGCTCTGACTTTTGATACATGCCTGTGACACAGGATTAATGAGCACAATGATTCCCCCTGGTGGACAACAGTGGTATTTCACTGACATGGGAAAAGAGGACACAGCAAGTTTCCACTTCTATTAGCACATGGTATACCACTGTCTAACAAAATTCATACCACTGTCTAACAAAATGTATACAACTGTCTAACAAAATTAATATCACTGTCTAAAAAAATTCATACCACTGTCTAACAAAATGTATACAACTGTCTAACAAAATGCATATCACTGTCTAACAAAATTCATACCACTGTCTAACAAAATTCATACTTGACAGGCTCTGCTCAAGAATCCAACATCAATTATACAAATATTTTGTATATATTTTAATTACATGAAGCAGATATGAGACTAAGACATTTTTAAAAAATATATATAATGGTGTGTGCAGTGGTGGCCAAAAACACAAGCACCCATGAACTTTTCTTAAATAATTATTTATTTCTGAAAACTAAAACCATTACAATTTGTGGAAATAAAAAATGTAATGGAAACAATATTGTAATGCAACACTTTGGAATTGGATTGAGAACATTAAAGAAGTTAGAATGTTGTAATATTTATGTACACAAACTCAAGTGACACTGACATGCATTACCCTAAGAGAGCTTAGCACCGGGCCTCTGGAGCAGGGTTGGTTCTCGTCCGTCCCTGAATGGTAGAACAGATTTAGCTGGAAGTGGTGTGGAAAGACCAGCCATCCCATAGAAGCAAACGGGACGTTGCCCTGCGTAAGGCTCCATCTATCAGATGTAACCCCGTGTTGACAAAGTCTGAGTCATAAGACTGTTCCTGAATTGAGAATTAGACCACAGATTAGACAACAGGAAAACTGATTTTAGCGATTATCTTTCAATAACTCCTTCTTGTTCATATTATAGACCCACGTGGGTTAAAATGCTTGCAACAACTGGTCAGTATTGGAGATTGGTGGGACTTACGATGTACTGTATGGAGCTTCAGCAAAGGGATGGCATTCTATTTCAGCACTTAGCATTTCAAGCGCTCGTTGACAAGCATGAGCCGTTTGGATAACCAGCAAGTGTAAATTTAAGTGGCTGGGAGTCAGTGACTTCACCACTGTGCCATTCTGGGGCCCACATTTTTGTTCCTCTGCATTCCTCTACTGTACCATATTTGTTTGGTATTTGTATGCCTTTATTTAGGGGCTTATTAAGGTGGGTTGTCATTACATTAGGCATGTAATGACAACCCACTTGTCATCTGGCTGAGCCAAATCTTTTTCAGCAGGGAAGAAAGCCCTCCTTAAAACTCAACATGCAGGAGGTTTGATAATGCTGCAGGATGGCTTTGCTGCCCCTGGTGTGCCTGTAGAAAGGTGCAGCTACCTCCTTTATAATTAGAAGGTGTTTCTTGCTGTTAATAACTTTTCCGAAGGCTTTGCCACCAAAGTATAATCTCCTGAGGTGCCAATCGTTTAGTACATAAAAAGTCTATTTATATTGGCAGATCCACTGCTTTTTTGTTATTACCCGGCAATCATGAAGTGACCTACTTGACAAAATTCGCAACAGTTCATATCAGTCTGTTTTGAGAGTTGAATTGAGAGTTGAATTGAGCCGGGAGTGACCAAGTCAGATTTATTACATGTGAAATAACAGTTGATTATTGATGGTACATGTTTTTTCATTGTCATAATGTTGTGATTGTCATTGTCATAATGTTGTGATTGTCATTGTCATAATGTTGTGATTGTCATTGTCATAATGCTGTGATTGTCATTGTCATAATGTTGTGATTGTCATTGTCATAATGTTGTGATTGTCATTGTCATAATGTTGTGATTGTCATTGTCATAATGCTGTGATTGTCATTGTCATAATGTTGTGATTGTCATTGTCATAATGCTGTGATTGTCATTGTCATAATGCTGTGATTGTCATTGTCATAACGTTGTGATTGTCATTGTCATAATGTTGTGATTGTCATTGTCATAATGCTGTGATTGTCATTGTCATAATGTTGTGATTGTCATTGTCATAATGCTGTGATTTTCATTGTCATAATGCTGTGATTGTGATTGTCATAATGTTGTGATTGTCATAATACTGTGATTGTCATTGTCATAATGCTGTGATTGTCATTGTCATAATGTTGTGATTGTCATTGTCATAATGCTGTGATTTTCATTGTCATAATGCTGTGATTGTGATTGTCATAATGTTGTGATTGTCATAATACTGTGATTGTCATTGTCATAATGCTGTGATTGTCATTGTCATAATAATGTGATTGTCATTGTCATAATGTTGTGATTGTCATTGTCATAATGTTGTGATTGTCATTGTCATAATGCTGTGATTGTCATTGTCATAATGTTGTGATTGTCATTGTCATAATGCTGTGATTTTCATTGTCATAATGTTGTGATTGTCATTGTCATAATGTTGTGGTTGTCATTGTCATAATGTTGTGGTTGTCATTGTCATAATGTTGTGATTGTAGTAAGTGTAAAACAATATAGAAAATCCTTGATTGGACGCTATATAGAGGATCCTTCAAAGAGAGTTGATTGGACTATATACCGGAGATCCTTGAATGAGAGGAAACAAAAAAGAGTCTAAACATTTAATAACAAAAAAATTATCATTAAGAGAACTAATTTGTTAGAACAAAAGTGAGGGGGCTAGCTGACTGGTTATCACTGAGGCCGTAGCAGGTGATAAGATAGATGTGTGACGCAAACCCTTTTGGGTTGCACATTCCCCTTGATCCGGTCGCGCTAGGACTGGTTGACCAACCCCTATGTGCCAAAACAAGGCTGGTCCGAAAAGGAGGGGAAATTAAACAATTCTAATTTGATTACCCAAGAACCACAATAGTGCTAAGGTGAGGGGCTAAAGAGCTGTAATATCCCCATGTTGAGGATACCCAAGATCCACTAAAAGTGAAGGGCTAAAAAATAAAAATCTGCCCTGTTTACAGAAGTATGAATGGTCGACCTTGAATGAGTGTGAATGAATGTGAGTGAGTGAGTCAAAGTTGTGTGTGTGTGCGCGGTTGGAGACTGGATGTGTGTGTGAATGAGAATGTGCTCAATAAAAAGGATGATTGGGTTGCGTTCCTTATTATCGCACCACACTGTGTTCTTTATTTTTGGTATGTCATGATCTGTGTTGTGATGAAAATTATAGCAAAGGTACATGTTATTAATTATTTCTCCGTATAAACCATTCGTAATGGTACAGCCAGACATTTAAATTACGTCAAGGCTCTCTATTCTTCTTTGGCGCCACCTGGTGGCTATTTGAAGAAGGTTCAGCATAAACAACATACACATTTATAATAGTGTGCTGTATTAGGTATGCTTTATATTTTGCAAGTTCTCTATAATCTCTTAATAAACACCGGAGTGGCAATTGCCATACTTACGCCACATATGCTGGTAAACTCTCACTCAGACACAGATCACTTTTATTTTCTCTATTTAAACATATTCATAGTTTTATGAGAAACGAAGGATAACGTTTATTTTTGGGGTGTTATAGGAAAAGGTTATTTTTACTATTTATCACAACTATTTCAAGCCTGTACGTCATTGCCACTAGCATTCTGGTCCCATTCTACTTTAAAAACGGCACTAAATTGTGTCCCAGACAACAAAATTCAGTCTTATATCTATGAAATACAAAGGGTGAACTTTGATCATTTGAACATAATACAAACAGACATAGATTTTTTATTTGAATTTTGCAAGAAACAAGAGGCATCACAAAATACCCAAAATAAAGACAAAAATTAAAACCCAGATGAGGAGAGCAGAGAGCCCTGTTGAATACATGCTGGAACTCCATGGTAAGGAGGCAGTTACACACATTACAGAATGGTGTGAAATGACAAAATACAACGTCAATCATTTCCCACCACAAGGCACCTTTGATCCTGTAATAGTGGCTGAGGTACAAACCCGATTCCAAAAAAGTTGGGACACTGTACAATTGTGAATATAAACAGAATGCAATGATGTGGAAGTTTCAAATTTCAATATTTTATTCAGAATACAACATAGATGACATATCAAATGTTTAAACTGAGAAAATGTATCACTTTAAGGGAAAAATAAGTTGATTTTAAATTTCATGGCATCAACACATCTCAAAAAAGTTGGGACAAGGCCATGTTTACCACTGTGTGGCATCCTCTCTTCTTTTTATAACAGACTGCAAACGTCTGGGGACTGAGGAGACAAGTTGCTCAAGTTTATGAATAGGAATGTTGTCCCATTCTTGTCTAATACAGGCTTCTAGTTGCTCAACTGTCTTAGGTCTTCTTTGTCGCACCTTCCTCTTTATGATGCGCCAAATGTTTTCTATGGGTGAAAGATCTGGACTGCAGGCTGGCCATTTCAGCACTCGGATCCTTCTTCTATGCAGCCATGACATTGTAATTGATGCAGTATGTGGTCTGGCATTGTCATGTTGGAAAATGCAAGGTCTTCCCTGAAAGAGACGACGTCTGGATGGGAGCATATGTTGTTCTAGAACTTGGATATAACTGTCAGCATTGATGGTGCCTTTCCAGATGTGTAGGCTGCCACATGCACTCATACCATCAGAGATGCAGGCTTCTGAACTGAGCGCTGAGTCCTTGTCCTCTTTAGTCCGGATGACATGGCGTCCCAGTTTTCCAAAATGAACTTCAAATTTTGATTCGTCTGACCACAGAACACTTTTCCACTTTGCCACAGAGAAAACGCCTGCGCTTCTGGATCCTGTTTAGATACGGCTTCTTTTTTGACCTATAGAGATTTAGCTGGCAACGGCGAATGGCACGGTGGATTGTGTTCACCGACAATGTTTTCTGGAAGTATTCCTGAGCCCATGTTGTGATTTCCATTACAGTATCATTCCTGTATGTGATGCAGTGCCGTCTGAGGGCCTGAAGATCACAGGCATCCAGTATGGTTTTCCGGCCTTGACCCTTACGCACAGAGATTGTTCCAGATTCTCTGAGTCTTTGGATGATATTATGCACTGTAGATGATGATAACTTCAAACTCTTTGCAATTTTTCTCTGAGAAACTCCTTTCTGATATTGCTCCACTATTTTTCGCCGCAGTATTGGGGGAATTGGTGATCCTCTGCCCATCTTGACTTCTGACAGACACTGCCACTCTGAAAGGCTCTTTTTATACCCAATCATGTTGCCAATTGACATAATAAGTTGCAAATTGGTCCTCCAGCTGTTTCTTATCCGTATTTAACTTTTCCGGCCTCTTATTGCTACCTGTCCCAACTTTTTTGGAATGTGTAGCTCTCATGAAATTCAAAATGCGCCAATATTTGGCATGACATTACAAAATGTCTCACTTTCAACATTCGATATGTTATTTATATTATATTGTGAATTAAATATAAGTTTATGAGATTTGTAAATTATTCCATTCCTTTTTTACTCACAATTTGTACAGTCCAAACGTTTTTGGAATCAGGTTTGTATATCAGTCTGTGTGTAATGAATTAATATAATAAGTTTCACTTTTTGAATGGAATTACTGAAATAAATTAACGTTTTGATGATATTCTAATTTTATGACCAGCACCTGTACTTCAAGGACATTCACTACACTTTCAATTTTTTCCATATTCTTATTTCAAATCATAATTCATAGTTGTTTTTAAGTTGGTGTGACTTGTGATCTTTTCACAAGACTGAAACATTTTTGTTTCTGACATTTAAGTAATGGTCCCACCATCTGTTTAATAGGGCAGTGTATTTTAGTGTTGTTGTAGCCTGTTTGCTGGGGTCCAGGAAAATAATTTAACTGATGCAGTATTTTGTCTTGTCCTTTCTCCTATAAGGACGGAGTGGCAGACCTCTAGCTTAATGCATGGAGAAAATCATGTGAAGTGAAACCTCCTGCAACCTTTCCCTTTGGCACTTTTTGAGTTCCAGAAACCGATTTCTGGCATAACAGACATTTGTTTGAGGAAAGGCGCAAGGCCTTACCACCTTGTTATGTCTGGAACACATCTCCAATCCGAAGGTGAGACAGAACAACACTACTTGAAATTGAACCTTGAGCCTTGCGCCCAACAGCAACAGATCTGAGGTACAGAGTCGCTTACTACAGAAGATGAGACAGAATATGATACTGTGTGTACAGCATCAAGACTGAGGGAAAGAGGCCTTTTGGGTCAATATCAGTGGACGAGGAGAACAACAGGACTATGTGCCAGGTAAAGGGAGAGGACTGGGGAGTAACTTCACAATTCAATTTAGACTTTGACATGGGATAGAGGTTGGGCTATATCAGGTCAAAATGGAGCGGGAAGTCAAAACTTGTAACTAGAAAATAGTAGCTAAATTAAAATCCAACGGGAGTAAAATTTAAATCGGCATGGGTAAAGACACATTGAATGGCTGAAATGAAAATTCTACCAGAAGAAAATGTAAGGACTCCATTTATAAGCCCAAACAATTCCCGCCAACCAGGAAAACAGTGGTAAAGATAACTGATCTTCCTTCTGTGAAGGAAGCAACAACTGATCAACCAATTGACCATGGGCCTCAGCACTTGGCCCCAATGAAACACGACAGCTCAACATCTTAGGAAAGGACACATGGATCCAGGCTAACCAATGAACAACACGACAGCTCAACATCTTAGGAAAGGACACATGGATCCAGGCTAACCAATGAACAACACGACAGCTCAACATCTTAGGAAAGGACACATGGATCCAGGCTAACCAATGAACAACACGACAGCTCAACATCTTAGGAAAGGACACATGGATCCAGGCTAACCAATGAACAACATGACAGCTCAACATCTTAGGAAAGGACACATGGATCCAGGCTAACCAATGAACAACACGACAGCTCAACATCTTAGGAAAGGACACATGGATCCAGGCTAACCAATGAACAACACGACAGCTCAACATCTTAGGAAAGGTCACATGGATCCAGGCTAACCAATGAACAACACGACAGCTCAACATCTTAGGAAATGACACATGGATCCAGGCTAACCACTGTTGACCAGACCACAACCCTCCAGCACAGGAGGACAAACATCAGGAGTCCAGCCTGGCATCAAAGAAAGACAAAGTTGGCAGATAAACATGAGAGCAGGAAAATCAGGTGGAGAATTGACTCTGACTGCCGAACCGAACGATCAAAGAAACCAGATGCCACCACACGTAACTGCACTTCCACTGCACCTCAACACTCCCACCACTCACCCACACACTCCAGCAACACATTTGGGGAACACAAAGTCCAAAGGGGGAAGAAAAGACATAGCAGGGACCTTAGTGGGAGGATATGACAATGTCCTGGAACGGAGGTACACCTGAAGAACATTCCAGGCATGAAGGCAGAGTGTCTGACCCTGGGTTTCCAACAGGGGCAAACTGTATAGCAGGACTGAAGTTAGCTACTAACCAGGAATGGCTCCCACAGGGGGTTTCCTCTGAAGCAGGTCTTTGTCAATACACCTTACACTCATATATATTTTCCAATCCAATCATTAGAGAAAATGGAGGCTCTCTCTCCTACACATTACCAACTCTCGTCCTGCCTTTGCCCCAATTCAGGACCCAATTCAGAGGTAAGAAGCAGACGAACTATCTCTCCTCCATTAGTGAACCATGCTGTTTGCAGGGGAAGACAGATTAGCCCATATAGAATGTCCGTTTACCCCAGGGTCCCCTGCAACTGTAGTAAGTATCTTATCTGCTTCACCAAAATCTTCTGCCCAAATGTGTAAAACAGCTTTGTGGGACCAGGAAAAGAAGGAAGCAGTTATAGGCAACGATTGCCCGAAGAGAGTAATGATAACCTATGTGCCCGTAAGATACAAAGTTAGAATTGTATTCTTTGTGATTGACCCATCCACATTAACCACTGGTACTGTGTTTTACTGTACTTTATCCACCCCTGAAAGAGCTCCAAAACAAGAGAACCGGGTGATCACTGAGGAGCTGGGAGCTGTACGCTTGCTGGTTCATTGGCCTCCCAGGGAGGAACCTGTGCTCTGATAGGACAGGAATGTTGTACATTTGTACCTACCGGTAATTACAACTCCACTGTTTCTGACCTAGTTAATGAAATGATTCAAGTTTCCCACCAGGCCCACAATGATAACATCAAAGGACCACTTTCCTGCATGGCTGAATTGTGGGGTCAATATTACTGGGTAGTCTTTGAATGGATTGGTATGGTAATTATAGTCATAGTGGCCATAGGTCTGTTAGTACTCCTCCTACGTGCCAGTTGTCGAGTGGCCCTGAATGTATTGTGTTCCAATAATAATCAATTTGGCATAGAGCTAAAAGACATGCATTAGTCTAAGACATCCCAATGTTTAAATGGACCTACTGATACTGATCTACTGAAACTGATCTACTGATACTGATCTACTGATACTGACCTACTGATACTGACCTACTGATACTGATCTACTGATACTGACCTACTGATACTGACCTACTGATACTGATCTACTGATACTGACCTACTGATACTGATCTACTGATACTGGTTTACTGATATTGATCTACTGATACTGACCTACTGATACTGATCTACTGATACTGACCTACTGATACTGATCTACTGATACTGACCTACTGATACTGACCTACTGATACTGACATACTGATACTGATTTACTGATATTGATCTACTGATACTGACCTACTGATACTGACCTACTGATACTGATTTACTGATACTGATCTACTGATACTGACCTACTGATACTGACCTACTGATACTGATCTACTGATACTGACCTACTGATACTGATCTACTGATACTGATCTACTGATACTGACCTACTGATACTGATCTACTGATACTGACCTACTGATACTGATCTACTGATACTGATTTACTGATACTGATCTACTGATGCTCACATATACTGACTGCCTCACAAGTCCACTCTTAGGTAAATATTCACATAGTTAACCTGGAGTTGTCACGATGGTATACATCAAACCCAGAAGGGGCCTTGGCCCAGTGTGGTGAACCACAGGACGACTATGATGATGGACCCTCCCATTGGAGAAGAAGAGCCAGATACTCCTGTTTCAGTTCCTTGTATAATGTATAATTTCTATAACCATAACAACTTTCTTGATTGTCAGTGTTTGATTCAGATGTAACTTATTTAAATTATCTGTGGCCTCCTGATCCTTAAGATCCAGGATGTATTTCGATATGCATTCTTTTAATAAATTAATTATTGTTTATATTGTCCCTGTTGGGACAAAAGGGAGGAATTATAAAATATAAATGTATTACCCTATTCTTATTTATCCATTATTCTGCAAATTAACTATAATAAATGGACTGTTTTAGACTAGGCCTGAATTTGCTTTCGACTGTTCATGGTTGCCAGAAGAAGACCTATAGAAGAAGCCCTATAGAAGAAGACCTAGGTCAGCATGCCCTGTCTCTGTACTTTTTTGTGAAAGCGATTGTTCCCGTGGATCCACGTAATTAAACTTAAAATAATCAACTGTTACACCAGACTCTGAGAAGTTTTTACTTGTATAAATTGCGAACATTTTCCACAGTACAGTCAGACAGATACAGGGATGCAGTCTGTATCCAAGTCTCTGGTTAGGACTGTAACTGTACAGTGAGACAGATACAGGGATGCAGTATGTATCTAAGTCTCTGGATAGGACTGTGACTGTACAGTGAGACAGATACAGGGATGCAGTGTGTATCCAAGTCTCTGGTTAGGACTGTGACTGTACAGTGAGACAGATACAGGGATGCAGTGTGTATTCAAGTCTCTGGTTAGGACTGTGACTGTACAGTGAGAAAGATACAGGGATGCAGTGTGTATCCAAGTCTCTGGATAGGACTGTGACTGTACAGTGAGACAGATACAGGGATGCAGTGTGTATCCAAGTCTCTGGTTAGGACTGTGACTGTACAGTGAGACAGATACAGGGATGCAGTGTGTATCCAAGTCTCTGGTTAGGACTGTGACTGTACAGTGAGAAAGATACAGGGATGCAGTGTGTATCCAAGTCTCTGGATCGGACTGTGACTGTACAGTGAGACAGATACAGGGATGCAGTGTGTATCCAAGTCTCTGGTTAGGACTGTGACTGTACAGTGAGAAAGATACAGGGATGCAGTGTGTATCCAAGTCTCTGGATCGGACTGTGACTGTACAGTGAGACAGATACAGGGATGCAGTGTGTATCCAAGTCTCTGGTTAGGACATGTTTGCACCTTTTTATTGTTGTATCATTCTGACATGGTGCTTCCGCCAAGTATTGGTAGTCATTTTCTATATTTAATTTTCTATATTTATTCGGTAAAAGAGCTGTAGGTTGTAGATATGTTGGAAAATAAAATCTTAATGAATCTGAACGACATGCTGATTGCAGGGTCTACAATGGCTGCGGTTTGCAACGGCCTTAATGTATCATGTTCAGCCTTGTCACGCCCTCTACTTCCACCTCCTCGCAGTCCGGCCAGGCTTTCTCTCTCTCCTGTCTGTCTGTGTTGGGCCCCGAATCTGGCCTCCTGCACTCCAGTTCCTGCTTTCCCCCACTGCCCCTCAAATCTCCACACCTGCTATTCATTCCCTCATCAGCCTGCCTATATAAACCCTGGTTTCCGTCTGTCAGGCGCTAGATTGTTGTTATTCACTACTAGGTAGTAACGTTCACAGCCGCGCCAAACCAAACCATAGTTTGAGCACACATTTTAGTTGTTCCTTCCTACTAACCCTGTTTATTCCGTTACCAAGACCCACCTTACCCAGCCTCCAAACACCTCCACCTGCCCGCCTGTCAGCCACCTGCTCTGCCTACCCGCTGTCCTGTCTGCCTCGCCCTACCTACCTACCTGCCCAGCCCCAACCCCTCCAGCCTGGCCTCAGTCCTTCCATCCCCGCCACCATTAAAACACCCTTTTTGTTTCTCTGATTGTGTCTGGTGTCGTGCTTGGGCCCCCTCGCGTCTCCCCACATAACAAGCCTTTGCAAACAGAATGGTGGATCCTGTGCCCCTGCCCCCAGGAAGGTACTTAGCATTTTACAAACTTTTTTAATGAAATTGTCTGTGGTATCAGTACCACAGATGACTGACTGTTAACTGTATGTGATGGGAGTGCGCCTGGTAGGTATTTTGTATGTGATGGGACTGTGCTTGTTAGTTCTTTTGTATGTGATGGGAGTGTGCGTGGTAGGTCTTTTGTTTGTGATGGGAGTGTGCTTGGTAGGTCTTTAGTATGTGATGGGAGTGTGCGTGGTAGGTCTTTTGTATGTGATGGGAGTGTGCGTGGTAGGTCTTTTGTTTGTGATAGGAGTGTGCTTGGTAGGTCTTTAGTATGTGATGGGAGTGTGCGTGGTAGGTCTTTTGTTTGTGATAGGAGTGTGCTTGGTAGGTCTTTTGTATGTGATGGGAGTGTGCGTGGTAGGTCTTTTGTATGTGATGGGAGTGTACGTGGTAGGTCTTTTGTATGTGATGGGAGTGTGCGTGGTAGGTCTTTTGTATGTGATGGGAGTGTGCGTGGTAGGTCTTTTGTATGTGATGGGAGTGTGCGTGGTAGGTCTTTTGTATGTGATGGGAGTGTGCGTGGTAGGTCTTTTGTATGTGATGGGAGTGTGCGTGGTAGGTCTTTTGTATATGGTGGGAGTGTGCGTGGTAGGTCTTTTGTATGTGATGGGAGTGTGCATGGTAGGTCTTTTGTATGTGATGGGAGTGTGCGTGGTAGGTCTTTTGTATGTGATGGGAGTGTGCGTGGTAGGTCTTTTGTATGTGATGGGAGTGTGCGTGGTAGGTCTTTTGTATATGGTGGGAGTGTGCGTGGTAGGTCTTTTGTATGTGGTGGGAGTGTGCGTGGTAGGTCTTTTGTAATATATTAACACTGTAAATTGGTATTAGGGGAACACACTTACTCTTTGGTTCAAAGAAAAGGTACCCTATTCTAATGTCATACATTCAGCATCCAATTCACGTGCTTAACATAGGCCTTCTTCCCTTTTATGCCATTGGAAATGTGTGCAGTATAACAAAAACAAAGAAAAACAGCCATTCAGTTCTTGGTCATGCCAAATCAAATTCATTTTATTTACATTTTCAAGTTTGTTCAACATCATTTGACTCACTGTCTGACCTACATAAGCAGAATAACATCAGTGATATTTGTTAGGTGAACACATCACTATATCTGTATCTAAAGACTGACGGCCCCGTTACAAAACATTCCAGATGCACATTTCCCTCCTTCCTTCCTTGAAGACAACACTGACCTCTCCAAGCAAGACTGATGAAAGCATGATGGTCAACAAACTTTCACTTATCCAATCACGAACAGATAGATACGTGATTGGATAATAGATAACTTCAAGAAAGTTATTAAGGGTGCATTTTGTAAGTATTCAAACAGGTCCTAAGATTTGCTGAATTCGGCCTTGAGACATCTTAAGTCGTTGGCTGTTTTGAAGACCAAGAATTGCAATGATTTCCTGATTGAAATGCTTCTAGTCTGTTGTTGTTGCAGTACCGGTCCAGGACCTCATCCTAAGTAAATACAGAAGCTACGACAGCGTCATTAACGTTGCTATACACTTTCACGTCACAAAGTATATAATCTCTAGGACAGAACTCCTTTTTTTCATCATAAAACTGTATAAAAGGGCCTTGTTTTTTTACTATGTTTCAATGAGTCAGTGGCGCACACGTAAATACAAATTTTAGCTAGATCCTGTACAACATTTACAATGTATGAAAAATGCTACGACGACGCGTTGAGAAGCAAATAGACATGTAAGAGAACTACGGACAAACTCGAAAGCATGGCTACAAAAAAAGAAATTAATATACAACTAGAAAAATAAAATGTAATTGTGACACCTCCTTGCTCACAGACAAAGGCACAAAGACAAGAAAGATACTAAATAAGACATGAGAACAGGCAAAGAAAAAACCTACAATAACAGTTAATTGATACAATTTGTGCAATCAAGCAAAACTAGCCTTGAGTGTGACAATACACTGACTGCCTTTACAGTTTATTTTTAGCAACACAATTAGATAATTATGAGGCAAAATTAATGCACCTGAAGTCGTGGCTATCAACTATCCATCTACAGTACAGTGATGTTTGTGTGTGTGTGTGTGTATAAATGGGGGACAAAGTACACGTACAGAGAAAAAAACTTTCTCAATCTATAGGTATAATTCTGAAAAACCTATACAATCTATATGCACTTTATATGACCCCACCATTGCCCTACATACATCCCATATCCAGTGTTATCATCATGGTAATTAACCAATTCTGACTACCATGTTTTTATTCCTCTCAATGCTCAGATATCTCCTTAACGTGGTTCCCATCTGATCAAAAGAGATTATGCACTTTAAAGTTCAAAACATTTATAAGTATATAGATCCGTATGTAAAAATAAACATTTACCTTTATACACATCCTCCTAACACTTCTCTACATAAATACCACAATTGAACTGAGATGGGATGTGTTCAGTACGGCACACCGTAGCAAAACTCTTTGCAATGCAAATAGGAAAACCTTTCTTCTTATAGGACAAGTTCATGACCTCTTTTCCATTTAACGTCAAAACTTTTCATACCAACTGAATATGACCTTTGAATTACATGAAGACCTATTACAGTGAGTTTCACTACTATGCTCATCATGGTTAGGGCACATCTTTATTGAAGTCAGTCAATTCATAACCGGTAGAACCATCCAGAATCCTTTCAAGTTTGCATTCCGTTTTCTCAAAGTTATCAATCTGGTAATTCAAATATTTGGTCACAGGATAATCTGCTAATGACGAGGCCAATTAGGAAGTTAACTAAAACTCAAATCTAATCATTGACCTTAGTCTGCTGTGACAATTTCCCATGTGAACATTTCATTTTGACATGATTTGCTGAATTGACGGACTTAAATTCAAGTTGACCCCAATCCTTGTATCCATTTGTGATTCTACATTAACATCAACACATGACTTCATGCAAGATGATTATACAATAGAACATCGCACAACAAGGTGGTTAGACACCTAGTAGTTCCTACCCTATTCCCTATTTAGTGCACTATTTTAACCATAGCCAGATGCTCTACAAAGGGAATATGCTGACATTTGGGACGCAAGCACAATCGTAAAATAACACCTTGCTCACTACACATCATTAAGCCTTACCCGATGCTACAACCCCTGTAAAACACCTTAACTGCATTTAAGAGGTCACGACACCTCATAGGATGTTATAACCCTGCGTCCCCACCTAGAGAATAACTGAGACGATGGAATCAGAAGGGAGGCTAATCCCGGGGTGCTGAGGTGGCTTCCTCTCCTCGTCTCCTTTGTCTTTTTGTTTATCTCCCTTCCTTCATCTTCATCAGTCTGGAGAGAAGACAAGGTGAGGAAGCTACATGGGACCGTTGAAACACACACTCTGTCCTTAACTGTCTCCGCGTTCACGCGACAAAACAAGGTATGGAAAGTTAAAATTATAGGTGAAATTAAACAAATTCAGGGGAGCGACACAGAAGCTGGACTCTAAAGGACAACCATCGGAAATGTGACTAGTTCATAGATATTCACTAGAATTCATTGAATTTTTCACTTTCAGTGGCAGACTTTCTGTGCCCAATCGCTGCCAACTTGGAAACTGGTCCCTTGATGGAAAGTGATGTGAGGAGTGATGCGTGTATTTGAATGCCTTTTGTCTGAACACTGTATCTTGAAACCTCAAGCACAGAATCCTCCCAGCTGAGCCAACGTTCTCACATGCTGGGCTTAGACATCTGAAGCCTGTGAATTAACCAATCAGTGAGCCTGTGTGTGGCCTTTCCATAGCTTCCATTTGAATCCCCTCTGTGACTGACAGCTCTGCCAATTAGATATGAGACTGTTTTTGCATGAAGTCACATTTGTCATCAGGTCTAAATGATTGTAAGGTAACGGACTGAAATACTGGAGCTAGCGAGGTAGTAAGTCTATAGAACTGAATGAAACGATACTACTATTTATTATCATAAAGCAACCATCATAATACTACTATTTATTATCATAAAGCAACCATCATAATACTACTATTCTCTGGGTATTGTCTGTCATTATGACAGTTTATTTTTCTTGTTTTGTTTTTGATTGAAAGACAGAGGCGATGGTGGCCTTTTGACTGGCTGTTTTTTTAGAATATTTTTTTCCTGTACCATTACTTGGCATGGACGTGTGTTTGCGTGCGTGTGCCTGCGTTTCTTTGCATCGATGTGTGTGTGTGTGTGTGTGCGTTTAATTGCTACTCTTGATCTCGAGGATGGAGGGGTTGTGGTCCAGGATGGCGAGGATGATCTTATCCATGTACTGTCTGAGACGGAAGTTAACACCCTCCTGCTCCTTCAGGGCGTCCACCAGCTAAAACAGAAGAAAGAGAAGAGAGGACGGGTGGGGTTCAAACAGCAGGGAGGCCAGAGACATCTGAAATAAGGATCCAGCCATTGAAACGTCAATTACAAGTGTAGAGCATCTGCCGAAAAGCATTCGGCTAAGCCACGAAAAAGCAAGCCATAATACGACTCAAACCGGGCCTAAACCTGCTGTTTAGGAGTGGGCATCCCTGTCCCCTGAGTTGCAGGGTACACTGGACTGAACTGGCCAGAATGACCAGGCCTCCTGAGCTGAATCAATGTCCGAACAGATGGATCACTTCAGTTGGTCAGGAGGTCTGGGATTCTCTTACAGCGAGGAAGGTGTACATTTGGGTGAGCTCTACCGGACAGCCCTCTCACCTCATCTCTGGAGGCGTTGTCTATCTCCGCAGCCAGAGACTGGGCCTTGGTGTGGCAGGCGAACAGGTTCTTAGCTTCATACAGACTCAGGGTGAGGATCTGATTGTTCAAGTCGTCGTTCTGGTCCCGCAGTTTAAAGTTCTCCTACGGAAGCAACGAATGGGAGGGTGGAAACTGTTTGAATTTAAAAGGGACTGTTGGATGTAACCTTTTCGTGTGTGTGTGTGAGCGGGTGTGTGCGGGAGTGTGTGTGTGAGCGGGTGTGTGCGGGTGGGTGTGTGTGTGAGCGGGTGTGTGTGTGTGAGCGGGTGTGTGCGGGTGGGTGTGTGTGTGAGCGGGTGTGTGTGTGTGAGCGGGTGTGTGCGGGTGTGTGTGTGTGAGCGGGTGTGTGTGTGTGAGCGGGTGTGTGCGGGTGTGTGTGTGTGTGGATGTGTGTGTGTGTGTGGGTGTGTGGGTGTGTGGGCGTGCGCGGGTCTCACGTGTTTGAGTCTCTTGACCTCGTGCTCCATTTCTATCTCTCGGGTCTTGGCGTTGTATTCTGACAGCCCCGCTCCCGAGCCCAGGCCCTTCTCCGAACCCAGTTTGAACAGCTGCAGGTGCTCCAGCTCCCGACGCAGGTCCTCGATCAGCTGCACGGACGGGGGGGGAGAGCCCACAAGGGAGGAAGGAATGAAGAAGGGGGGGCAAAGATAGAGTTACATTGTTGTTATGTAAGATATTGTATATATTTACAGTACCAGTCAAATGAATGGATAAGAGCATCCAAACTTCTGAGTGGTACTGAATATTAGTTTGACATAATATAGAATTCTTCTGTTACGATATGGTAGATGACCGAATTGGTTAATAATGCCTTTGAGTGCTATTTCATTAATGGAAGAAAAGGGATCAAAGGAAAAGTGCGGGTCTTGTCCATCTGGTTGTGTCCATTCACAGATCTGTGTTTATCCGTATCACTGTGTCTGTCAGTCTGTCTGTATACATGACTCTGTGTCTGTCGGTCTGTCTGTATACATGACTCTGTGTCTGTCGGTCTGTATACATGAGTCCGTGACTGTCGGTCTGTCTGTATACATGACTCTGTGTCTGTCGGTCTGTATACATGAGTCTGTGACTGTCGGTCTGTCTGTATACATGACTATGTGTCTGTCGGTCTGTCTGTATATATGACTGTGTCTGACCGTCTGTCTGTATACATGACTCTGTGTCTGTCGGTCTGTCTGTATACATGACTCTGTGTCTGACCGTCTGTCTGTATACATGACTCTGTGTCTGTCGGTCTGTCTGTATACATGACTCTGTGTCTGGCGGTCTGTCTGTATGTATGACTCTGTGTCTGTCGGTCTGTCTGTATATATTACTCTGTGTCTGTCGGTCTGTCTGTATATATGACTCTGTGTCTGACCGTCTGTCTGTATACATGACTCTGTGTCTGTCGGTCTGTCTGTATACATGACTACGTGTCTGTCGGTCTGTCTGTATATATGACTCTGTGTCTGGCGGTCTGTCTGTATACATGACTCTGTGTCTGTCGGTCTGTCTGTATATATAACTCTGTGTCTGTCGGTCTGTCTGTATACATGACTATGTGTCTGGCGGTCTGTCTGTATACATGACTCTGTGTCTGTCGGTCTGTCTGTATATATTACTCTGTCTGACTGGAGAGTGTAGTGGAAATTTCTTTACTCAGTGAGAATACATTGTATAAAGGACTGAGTCCCACTGTTAAGATAGGTATAGGAATGTGTGGGATCTGGTATTTGCACAGGGGGCATCTATTGTCTGTCCAGATGCAGATCAATGGGTTTTAGGTCAGGATAGGAGAAGATACAACAGGGGGCAGTAAGGCCAGTTGGCCCCTTTGGGTAAACACTACAGTAAACATTATGGCAGGAAGGATAAGGTGGGGGAAGATAGCATTTGACTTGTGTGATAGAACAAAGGGAAAGGTGTTTAGACAGATGGCAGCATCTTACCACACCCCTTTTTCCTATGTGATATATACGGTTGAATGAGCTACATTAGTTAGAGGCTCCTCAGACGATTATGTTTGTGTAAGCGGTTGACGCGTCTCTCATAATAGTCTCTGTGCATAATAATTAATAAAACGGTTATAATGTACAAAGAGAACTTTCTCTCTGTGTCCCTTACTCCGAGTGTCGATACATGGAATTACCATCACAAGAGTAAACCTACTCTGTCTGTATACATGATGTGTGTTAATGTGTGTGTCTGTATATCCATACCTCCTGCATGGCCTCTCTCTCCTTCTGAAACTCATGTCGGTTCTGCCAAAGCTTGTCCATCATCTTCCTGTATAGGTCCATCTCATCCTTCAGTCTCAAACTGGTGTCCTCCAGTTTATCTGTCATCCGCTGCTTCTCCTGTGGGTGGGTGGGGAAGGGGGGGTTGTTATCCACATGGGAACCCTGCCAGAACCTTGTTGAACAGTTTAGGCAATGCTTTAAAAAGGCCAACTGTCACTTACTATTAGCTAAACCAAGTTAAATGGCAAGGATGAAAAGGGTATTTTTCATAGTATTTGATGTTCAGTATGTTGACTAGGGATCAGCCCATCTGTCCTTTCAAGCACGGTTTGACACGCATCTAGGTACATGGGGTCCAATGTGATAGAGGAATGATACATTTAGTTTAAAATTGTTTGATGTGATTAGATTTGTTTAGTGGAACGATTTGATCAGCCTTAAATTAAAATCAACCTGTTATAAAACAATGCTTTTCTTTGACCATAGGTTTCTGAAATGACCAATGATATCCTGCTTCAACACTAACAGACAAACAAATGTGCAACTTCAGTCACATAAAGATACCATGGCGTGTCACTAAAGGGGCAGATCTTTTTTCATTCCAGGGTTGCAGAGAGTAGTTCAGTCATCCTTAAAGTACTTCAAAATGTTAGTGAATCATTGGTTTGTCACATTTGGACCGATTTACTGATTGATTAATGCTCTTATTATCTGCATCGGTTACGGTTGCTACGGACCGATGCCCTCTCATCTTAAAGATTTGAACCAGGGACTGATGCGTTTTGGCATCATTAGATTCTCTGTTCAGACAGATTGGACAGGTCTAGTGTTAAAATAGTTACACACATCTAGTTTCAGTTTCTATCACACTTGGTTTCATTTCCATCTGTTACATACCTGGTACAGTTTCAGACAGTTACTCAACTGGTCTACTTTCGGTCTATTCGGTCTACTTTCTGGTTTAGTTATAGTCTGTTACTCACCTGGTCTAGTTTCAGTCTATTAAATACCTGGTCTAGTTACAGTCTGTTACTCACCTGGTCTAGTTTCAGTCTATTAAATACCTGGTCTAGTTACAGTCTGTTACTCACCTGGTCTAGTTTCAGTCTATTAAATACCTGGTCTAGTTACAGTCTGTTACTCACCTGGTCTAGTTTCAGTCTATTAAATACCTGGTCTAGTTACAGTCTGTTAACCACCTGGTCTAGTTTCAGTCTATTAAATACCTGGTCTAGTTACAGTCTGTTACTCACCTGGTCTAGTTTCAGTCTATTAAATACCTGGTCTAGTTACAGTCTGTTTCTCACCTGGTCTAGTTTCAGTCTATTAAATACCTGGTCTAGTTACAGTCTGTTACTCACCTGGTCTAGTTTCAGTCTATTAAATACCTGGTCTAGTTACAGTCTGTTACTCACCTGGTCTAGTTTCAGTCTATTAAATACCTGGTCTAGTTACAGTCTGTTAATCACCTGGTCTAGTTTCAGTCTATTAAATACCTGGTCTAGTTACAGTCTGTTACTCACCTGGTCTAGTTACAGTCTATTAAATACCTGGTCTAGTTACAGTCTGTTAATCACCTGGTCTAGTTTCAGTCTATTAAATACCTGGTCTAGTTACAGTCTGTTACTCACCTGGTCTAGTTTCAGTCTATTAAATACCTGGTCTAGTTACAGTCTGTTACTCACCTGGTCTAGTTTCAGTCTATTAAATACCTGGTCTAGTTACAGTCTGTTAATCACCTGGTCTAGTTTCTCAGTCTGGGACTTCAGTCTGCACACGTTGATCTTCATCTCTCCATTCTCCTCCTCCAGCTGCTGAACTCTATTGGGACACATGAACCGACACTCTTCAGATGTGTCTGTGTGTGTGTTTTTGTGAACACATTCTCCTGGGACCCAGTAACATGTGCATTACATATCAGTGTACTGCATGTCGCTAGTGGGATATGACATTTACACCCCTTGGGCACAAAGGGTGCCACCCAAGAAGACACATGCAGGGGAATGTGTGTGTGTGTGTGTGTAGTGTGTATTTGTGTCTTTAGTGTGTGTGTGTGTGTGTGTGTGTCTGTAGTGTGTGTGTGTGTGTCTGTAGTGTCTGTGTGTGTGTGTCTGTAGTGTGTGTGTCTATAGTGTGTGTGTGTGTGTCTATAGTGTGTGTGTGTCTGTCTGTAGTGTGTGTGTCTGTATGTAGTGTGTGTGTCTGTCTGTAGTGTGTGTGTGTCTGTGTGTGAGTGTGTGTCTGTAGTGTCTGTGTGTGTGTGTGTCTGTAGTGTGTGTGTCTATAGTGTGTATGTGTGTCTATAGTGTGTATGTGTGTCTGTAGTGTGTGTGTGTGTCTGTAGTGTGTGTCTGTAGTGTGTGTGTTTGTAGTGTTTGTGTGTGTCTGTAGTGTTTGTGTGTGTCTGTAGTGTGTGTGTCTGTAGTGTTTGTGTGTGTCTGTAGTGTTTGTGTGTGTCTGTAGTGTGTGTGTGTGTGTCTGTAGTGTGTGTCTGTAGTGTGTGTCTGTAGTGTTTGTGTCTGTAGAGTTTGTGTGTGTGTGTCTGTAGTGTGTGTGTCTGTAGTGTTTGTTTGTGTGTGTCTGTAGTGTGTGTGTGTGTCTGTAGTGTGTGTGGTCCATGCCTGTTGCTCAGTAGTTCTATGTCCGTGTTCTTGTCCCTCTCCATCTTGCTGTAGGTCTCCCTGTGTCTGCGGAGCTCCTCTTCTAGATTCTGCTCCGCTCGGGTCTCCTGGTCCTTCAGCTGCTCCTCCAACTCATGAACCCTGGGGGAAGGAGGCAATATCAACACCACATGAACAGAAGTGGGTCATAACAGGTGTATTAATGTGTGTGTGTGTTTGTGTGTGTGTGTGTGTGTGCCTGTCTCTTCTGACCTGTGCACCAGCTGGGTGTTCTCCTGTTTGAGCTTCGACTTGAGGTCTCCGTTGGCCAGACTGTCGTTCTCCAGCTCTGTCACCTTCTTCTCCAGGTAACTCACCTGAGATGAGACGGACGGAGGGACAGACAGGCAGACCCAGAGGGACAAACAGCCAGACACAGAGGGACAAACAGGCAGACACAGAGGGACAAACAGGCAGACACAGAGGGACAAATAGGCAGACCCAGAGGGACAAACAGGCAGACACAGAGGGACAAACAGGCAGACACAGAGGGACAGACAGGCAGACACAGAGTGACAAACAGGCAGACACAGAGGGACAAGAAAGAGACAAGGAACACAGACATGTAAAGCTGAGTCCAGAGACATGGACCTGACGCCTCTATGTTACACTCAGTAGAGTAGATGGATGTGGCGTAAGGCCTTGCCACAGACCTGTGACCCTTTCAGAGGGTGTTTGTATGCTAGTACAAACATCACATCACACATTTCATTGAAATAAAACCCTGACAGTAGTAAGAACACAAGTGAATTAAAATATCTGTGGTTTCGCTAAATCTTTCGTGTGTATTAGTGTAAAGTGCGCGTACCTTCTCTGTAATGTCCACATCACAGGAATCGATGGAGTCTCTGAACAGGTCCTCCGTGCTCCCCTGACTGCTGCTAAATGCACTATGGTTGTGCTGGAACAACTGGCTGCAGAGGAGAGGACAGAAAACGAAGACTACTGTCATCAGCTCAAATACTGTCCTCCTAAACACCTAGGGACGTCACTGCCAGGACTGGCTGCATGCTTGGAGGTTAGTAACTCACCGTCCGAACGCAGTGCTGGAAATCTTTCTGTTCGGGCTGAGAACAAAAAGAGGATGATCTTTAGAGCCCACATTCCTATCCCGCCAAACGTGCATGTATATTATCATCATAATAAAACACAGCTTCAATTAGAACTGACATGTTCTTTTTTTCCCTCAGGTTTGAAACTTTCTGGTGTCCAACCCAATCTAAAAATGGACATAACGCGTTAACTAAATGATTAAATAAATAAGGCTAGAAGAAAAAATGACGTTGGACTGGCCGACATGAGATGCTGAGAACGTTTGGTATAAAGAATATAAGAAAAGCAAAAGCAGACTACTATGTTAATGCAGTATGCAATCTAACTTTAATGGCTGCCCTTCCAAACACAAGCTACCAGGGTCCATTCAAACTGTTCTGACTGTGTACTACATTATCCAGATCTCAGATTGAGGTGAGACAAACAGGATTTTGGAAGTGTGGCTACACGAGAATTCGGCCAGGGAGGGATTCATTAGTGTGCCCAACCCTGTTCCTGGAGAACTACCCTCCTGTAGGTTTACTCTCCAACCTTAATCAAGCACACCTGAATGTAATAAGCTCTGTGAAAAAGGTCAATCGGATTAGTCACAACTGGGTTTGGAGAGATGGACAAAAGATCTCCAGAAACAAGGAAGGGCAGCTCTGAGTTAGAAGGATTTTAAGAAATAGTGGTTTGGAGTAGTTAGAGGAAAGAGAGGTGAATGGGATCAGGCAGAGGCCCAGTGGTCGTTATGGTCATAGAAGCATTAGAGAGGGATTAGCTAATGAGGAGATTGTGACATCAGGGAGATCCAGTCTATATATAGAGCAGATGTAATGTCCTGGGGTAGGATCCAATTATATTCTGACCTGCTTTCAAATGACACACTCTGATGTACACACACACACACAAAAAGATGAGCACATAGGGATATCACACACACCATGCTGAGACAGATTATGTACAACACACACACACAGAGACACACACGTCACTTCTAAAATCATCAGTTATTTCACCCTCAACTCTGACACAACAGTTTCTGTGTGTCACCTCTAATCATATCTAACTGGTAACTAAGAAGAGTATTACCACGCCTCAGATGGACTTTCACCAAGCCATAGAATTATTACAGAACAGCAAGGTCACAATAGTGAACGTCAGCTGACATTTACCTGGCTAATAAACATGGTGTGACTAGGAGTCCCAGATGGCAACCCTATGGGCCTTGGTGAAAAGTAGTGCCCTATAGAGAAGTGGGTGCAGTTTGGGACACCGTCAGTGATTACCCCATGTCACATTAATGTCTTACAGTATAATGAATGGATGTGTTACACCGACTGGACTGTTTAGCCAGGCACCGTAACTAAGGACAAGAGTCCATGACTGATTGTTGCTATGGTAAGCAAACCAATGTGAGGGATATTAATGAAGTCAACTTTGGCCCATCCTTAAGTAAAGCTTGACTGAAGTATCGTGGCTGTTTCAACTATTATGATCAATGGGAAGCCTGACTGAAGTATATTGGCCTTTTCAACCATTATTTCAACCACTATGATGAATGGAAAGCTTGACTGATGTATCTTAACTGTTTCAACCATTATTTCAACCACTATGATAAATGGACAGCTTGACTGATGTATCTTAACTGTTTCAACCATTATTTCAACCACTATGATAAATGGAAAGCTTGAGTGCTCCAAGAACACTGACCTAGTTGACAGGAATGGCTGTGTCTGAGAAAGCGCTCTTCTCAAACTTTAAGCAAAGGATACTATGTCCTGGAGTCGCAATTCATTAGTGATTTGTACAGACTTCAGCTGCTTCCTAGGGAAGATCTCTTCTGTCTCACATTGTAGCCCATAGCTAACATGAGGGTTTTTCTCATAGGCCGCAACTCAAGCACCTCTGAACAATTAGTCATCCGTGGGGGCTCGTCACGCACTCCCATCAGCCACGTTAAACAGACCCATCCCATCTTCACAGTTAGTTGATTCCTCTTTCGAGACACCCACACACTCCTGACATCTTTCGTCACTCCCACTCGCCCATTCTCCAGAAGCTATATGGCTACCCATGCTTGTGATCTAGTCTAACCTGTTATTTAAGTATTCTTTAAATTATATTTCTATGACTGTTTCTCAGAAAAATAGCAACCGAACTGCATAGTCTCTCTTAGCAAACCATAGAGGAAATGTGTACGTCATTCTTCTCCCCCCCAAGAAAATATCTTCAGTCCACACCCTTCTACACAAACACACACACCCTTACTTAGCCTAGCCTGTCTCCAACTGAGATGCAGTTGCTATGGTAACAATGTATTTCTCTATCAAAGAGAAATAGAGATGGCAAGAGGAGAGAGAGAAAGAGGGACAAGGCAAGTTACAGAAGGAGAGAAGTAGGAATCTGCAAAAAAGAAAGAAAGAAATCCTCCTTTTATCAGCCTAAACAACCTGTCAGCAAAAGTTAATCTCTGCTGTAACATGACAGGGTAGGGATCCACTAAAATGAGTTTGTAGGGGTGTATATAACCTAACAATATTCTAGGCACAAAAACTTCACCAAACTGTGACTAAACGAGGAAACATTTGAGGAATGTTTTTTCTTCTGTCCCAATCATGAAATATTTTTGGTTTTTCTGATAGACTCAGACCTCACATTTAACAGTCATATCAAATCAGTCACCAGAACAGCATTCTATCATCTAAAAAATATAGCCAGAATCAAAGGCTTGGTGTCCCAAAAAGACCAAGAGAAGCTAATCCATGCTTTTATCTTTAGTAGGGTTGACTACTGTAATGAGCTCCCCAAAAAGACTATAAAACAGCTGCAGCTCATTCAGAATGCTGCTGCTAGAATGTTAACCAGGACCAAGAAAACAGAGCACATCACTCCATTTTTTTTAATCTTTGCATTGGCTTCCAGTCAGTTACAGAATAGATTTTAAAGTGGTGCTTTTAGTTTATAAATCTCTGAATGGTTTAGGACCTGAATACATTTCTGATATGTTTGAAGAATATAAACCGAGCAGGGCTCTTAGATCCATGAACACAGGTCAGCTAGTAGAGCCCAGAGTTCAAACTAAACATGGAGAAGCACTTATGCTATACAAAACTGGAATAAACTACCAGAAGATCTTAGATGTGCCCCAAACATATCAATTTTAAAATCCAGGTTAAAAACACTTCTCTTTTCACATGTCTATGACTGAGCACTTAAACTTAATCACACTTATAGCTTATAGCTTTTATAGCTTCCTATGTTTTTACCACTTTTTTATTCTATTTCTATTTTATAATTCTATGTTTTATCATAATGCTGTTATTTTATATCTCTCTTTCTTTGATTTATTTTGTTTTTACATTTCTATTCTGATATATTTTACCAATCGTAATGCAAGTTCTGGTGCTATCAGAGGAATAACCTCTGTGTAAATGTAACAGTCTGCTGATGACGGATAATGCAGGTTCTGGTGCTATCAGAGGAATAACCTCTGTGTAAATGTACAATCTGCTGATGACGGATAATGCAGGTTCTGGTGCTATCAGAGGAATAACCTCTGTGTAAATGTACAATCTGCTGATGACGGATAATGCATAGATGGAGGGTATTATCTGACAAAAGGACTGACGAGTTTATCCAAGCGCTGTAGCGTGAGGATTGAGATACCAGGGTGGTACAGTAAACAGTTAAGGTAACTGTAACTCATTGAGGATGAATATTAAATGCATGTACAGACATGGCATAAATGTCCCCCTGCAGAGAGCCAAGTTAGACATTGATGCAATGATTATCTCACAAAGGGACTGACGAGTTCATCCCAGCATTGGAATGTGAGGATTGAGATACCGGGGTGTTGAAGTTCAGGCCGTCCCCCTGGAGACAGCTGAGCTAGAGTATTGGAACAATCTAAGGGCTGGTTTCGCAGACGTGGATTAAGCCTAGTCTAGGACTAAAACATCAAGTTCAATAGAAAACTCCATTGAGTTTGTTTCTTTAGTCCCAGACTAGGCTTAATCTGTGTCAGTGAAACTAGCCCTAACTGTTTTATTCCATTGCATTCTGTATTTTTATTTTCATTGTACAACACATTCAATTGCTTCTATGTATGAATTGTGCTATATAAATAATCTTGCTTGCTTGCTTTTAGAGTAAAAGTTACAAATAGGGGTAGGTTTAGAATTAGGGTTAGCATAAGGCATTACTGGTTTGGTTTAGGTTTAGGCTAGATTGAATTTACACATACATGTTTTATTATTGAGTTTAAGGTCAGGGTTAGGTTGAGGTTAATGTAAAGTTTAGGGTTAGGATTAGTAAACCGTCCCTAGGTCCCTAGTATGTACAGTATCTCACAAAAGTGAGTACACCCCTCACATTTTTGCTAATATTTGATTATATATTTTCATGTGCCAACACTGAGGAAATGACACTTTGCTACAATGTAAAGTTGTGAATGTACAGGTATGTGTCTCACACTCCCTCATACTGGTTACTGGAAGTTCAACATGGCTCCTCATGACAAAGAACTCTCTGAGGATCTGAAAAAAAGAATTGTTGCTCTACAGGACAGGGTTTAACAGAACTTGAGTGCACGTGCTCAGTTTCATATCCAGAGGTTGTCTTTGGGAAATAGACGTATGAGTGCTGCCAGCATTGCTGCAGAGGTTGAAGGGGTGGGGGGGTCAGCCTGTCAGTGCTCAGACCATACGCCACACACTGCATCAAATTAGTCTGCATGGCTGTCATCCCAGAAGGAAGCCTCTTCTAAATATGATGCACAAGAAAGCCCACAAACAGTTTGCTGAAGACAAGCAGACTAAGGACATGGATTACTGGAACCATGTCCTGTGGTCTGATGCGACCAAGATAAACATATTTGGTCAAGATGTTGTCAAACGTGTGTGGCAGCAACCAGGTGAGGAGTACAAAGACAAGTGTGTCTTGCCTACAGTCAAGCATGGTGGTGGGAGTGTCATGGTCTGGGGCTGCATGAGTGCTGCCGGCACTGGGGAGCTACAGTTCATTGAGGGAACCATGAATGCCAACATGTACTGTGACATACTGAAGCAGAGCATGATCCCCTCCCTTCGGAAACTGGGCCGCAGGGCAGTAACATGATAACGACCCCAAACACACCTCCAAGATGACCGATGCCTTGCTAAAGAAGCGGAGAGTAAAGGTGATGGACTGGCCAAGCATGTCTCCAGACCTAAACCCTATTGAGCATCTGTGGGGCATCCTCAAACGGAAGGTGGAGGAGCGCAAGGTCTCTAACATCCACCAGCTCTGTGATGTCGTCATGGATGAGTGGAAGAGGACTCCAGTGGCAACCTGTGAAGCTCTGGTGAACTCCATGCCCAAGAGGGTTAAGGCAGTGCTGGAAAATAATGGTGGCCACACAAAATATTGACACTTTGGGCCCAATTTAGAAATGTTCACTTAGCGGTGTACTCACTTTTGTTGCCAGCGGTTTAGACATGAATGGCAGTGTGTTGAGTTATTTTGAGGGGACAGCAAATTTACACTGTTATACAAGCTGTACACTCACTACTTTCAGATCCTCAGAGAGTTCTTTGTCATGAGGAGCCATGTTGAACTTCCAGTGACCAGTATGAGGGAGTGTGAGACACATACCTGTACATTCATAACTTTACATTGTAGCAAAGTTTAATTTCTTCAGTGTTGTCACATGAAAAGATATAATCAAATATTTGCAAAAATGTGAGGGGGGTACTCACTTTTGTGAGACAATGTATGTGTGCCCACTTCACTGAAATGGCTAGTGCTGTAATTTGCAAGAGAGCAGCATCATCTCTTGTTAATTTCAAGAAGGAAAAACCGTTGTTTGATGAATTAGATAAAGAGACAGACTGATAGAAGATACTAAGCGATATTAAAAGACAGGGAGACTGAAAGAGAGACAGAGGAAGAAAGATGGCCATGAAGAGACAGAGAGAAACAGTTGTGCACACATATTTGCACTGTGTTACTGTTTGGGTATATACCGTCATTCTCTGTTTATAACCTGCACTGTGTTACTGTATGGGTATATACCGTCATTCTCTGTTTATAACCTGCACTGTGTTACTGTATGGGTATATACCGTCATTCTCTGTTTATAACCTGCACTGTGTTACTGTATGGGTATATACCGTCATTCTCTGTTTATAACCTGCACTGTGTTACTGTATGTGTATATACCGTCATTCTCTGTTTATAACCTGCACTGTGTTACTGTATGGGTATATACCGTCATTCTCTGTTTATAACCTGCACTGTGTTACTGTATGGGTATATACCGTCATTCTCTGTTTATAACCTGCACTGTGTTACTGTATGGGTATATACCGTCATTCTCTGTTTATAACCTGCACTGTGTTACTGTATGGGTATATACCGTCATTCTCTGTTTATAACCTGCACTGTGTTACTGTATGGGTATATAACATCATTCTCGGTTTATAACCTGCACTGTGTTACTGTGTGGGTATATACCGTCATTCTCTGTTTATAACCTGCACTGTGTTACTATATGGGTATATAACATCATTCTCTGTTTATAACCTGCACTGTGTTACTGTGTGGGTATATACCGTCATTCTCTGTTTATAACCTGCACTGTGTTACTGTGTGGGTATATACCGTCATTCTCTGTTTATAACCTGCACTGTGTATAAACCGCACCAATAATTTTTTTTTGCTTTTTATGTATACAAACCCGAATTTTAACCGTACCCATATATAAACCACATTTGCATGGAAAATGTACCTTTTGCTAAACCCCTCCCCAAACGGTCCTCGTCCAATCCTAACCTAGCAGCTGGTCACTACATGACGAATGTCTGTCAAGCTTTCGTAGTTAAGGCTCAAAATGGCAAAACGGTGTGGCTTCGCTATGGCACCTGCTGCAAATCAGACAGCAGATACCTGAGAAGTTTAGAGGGCGGAGTCATTTACAGTGACTTCTCTTGTGTTGTGAAATGCTTTAGTCAACATCATTATTCATTAGACAACAATTTGTGCTAATGTGACCATTAATATGACTTACATGCCACTACGTTAGCTTGATAACTAGCTACCTCTAACATTTGCTTGTTACATCGGTGCAATCATAGGCTCATTCATTAGTGTGTCCACTTCCTTGTTTATCTGAATATTGTGAACATATCCTTCCACTGCATATTGCAATGCCTTGATCTGGAGGATATCCCGGAGATATTACTCCAAAAATAATCACTTACACTGGCTGGTAATCTATTACTTTTCCCTTCTGTGCTTGGCAGTTTACAGTAACAACTTTCAAAGAAGCGCAGCTTGACGGGCGTAGCAACAGTAACTAAGATGGGCTTTTGTGAAAGGTCAATTAATACTCGTACATTAATGTGCATTAATATTAAACATCTGTCATAGGGTGGCACCAAAATTAATTTGTTGACGAATAAAATATGTTTTTGAGAACCCTGTAATGCCAGTTGTATCATATTTGCATGAGTTTCTGAGACCTCTACATCATCAATCAATCACCCATGAAAATGTTCACTGGTGGAAACGGTTTTAAAAATGTACATTTGTGTATTAGCTGCACCCACGTATTAACCGCTGTGGCTGAAAATGTTTTCAAAATCCGCGTATACGCCAGTAAAATTGCTTGTAAATGTGCATACGGGCATGTGTGTGTGTTACCTGTTGGCTTTGAGGTTCTTGAGTCTGGCCTCCAGGTCATTGAGCAGGTTGACCTTCTTGCAGCACTGGGAGCAGTAGACGTCCAACAGTTCACTGTTATAGAGGTGACGCATCTTCTGTGGGGTCTGACCGGCACTACACAAACACAATGTCCATCGTCACCACAGAACAGTCAGTTTCCCCACCCATCCCTCTGAGGAGTGTGTGTTGGCGTTACGCGGTCCCCGTGAGGAGTGTGTGTTGGCGTAACGCGGTCCCCGTGAGGAGTGTGTGTTGGCGTAACGCGGTCCCTGTGAGGAGTGTGTGTTGGCGTAACGCGGTCCCCGTGAGGAGTGTGTGTTGGCGTAACGCGGTCCCCGTGAGGAGTGTGTGTTGGCGTAACGCGGTCCCCGTGAGGAGTGTGTGTTGGCGTAACGTGGTCCCCGTGAGGAGTGTGTGTTGGCGTTACGCGGTCCCCGTGAGGAGTGTGTGTTGGCGTTACGCGGTCCCTGTAAGGAGTGTGTGTTGGCGTTACGCGGTCCCTGTGAGGAGTGTGTTGGCGTTACGCGGTCCCTGTGAGGAGTGTGTGTTGGCGTTACGCGGTCCCTGTGAGGAGTGTGTGTTGGCGTAACGCGGTCCCTGTGAGGAGTGTGTGTTGGCGTTACGCGGTCCCTGTGAGGAGTGTGTGTTGGCGTAACGCGGTCCCCGTGAGGAGTGTGTGTTGGCGTAACGCGGTCCCCGTGAGGAGTGTGTGTTGGCGTAACGCGGTCCCCGTGAGGAGTGTGTGTTGGCGTTACGCGGTCCCCGTGAGGAGTGTGTGTTGGCGTTACGCGGTCCCCGTGAGGAGTGTGTGTTGGCGTTACGCGGTCCCCGTGAGGAGTGTGTGTTGGCGTAACGCGGTCCCCGTGAGGAGTGTGTGTTGGCGTAACGCGGTCCCCGTGAGGAGTGTGTGTTGGCGTAACGCGGTCCCTGTGAGGAGTGTGTGTTGGCGTAACGCGGTCCCTGTGAGGAGTGTGTGTTGGCGTAACGCGGTCCCTGTGAGGAGTGTGTGTTGGCGTAACGCGGTCCCTGTGAGGAGTGTGTGTTGGCGTAACGCGGTCCCTGTGAGGAGTGTGTGTTGGCGTAACGCGGTATGTGGGTGAAATTCTAGAAGGGATTTGGGAGCTACAATGAATATGGTGAATGGTGAATGGAATGTATTCCAAAGGTCGTTGGTGAATGGAATGTATTCATAATGTCTGTGTCCTGGTTGTCCTCCGTGTGTCGCTAACCTTGATGGCAGAGAAGAACCGAGGTCTGAGAAGCCGTTCGTGCGTGTTTCATCATCGGGGCAGGGGCTGCTGGGAGTGTAGTCCACATCCTCCCCCTCTCCATAGTCCTCAAACTGCTCCTCCCCCAAGATGACGGAGGCAGAGCCGATCAGCTGGCCAGAACTGCGACCAATGGGAAAAGTAATAACATGAGTGATTCCTAGGACACAAATTTCCATCTGCTCTGCTTTTTTTTTACCTTATTTGTTTAGGCCTTTTATGCTTGATTGGACAGGGAAAGTGCTGAAAGATAGAAACAGAAGTGGGCTGGATTCAAACCTACTCTGCAGCAATACACGTTCATAGCAGGAGGCAGCCCAGACCAGACGGACCAAACAAGGCCACTATTTTCCGTCCCCTCCAATTGGCCAGACACTCAAGCCCATAAGATCAGTTATACATTATTGATCATAATGATTACTATTATATGGACAGTACCCACAGTACCAGGAAAAGGTTTGGACACACTTATTCAAGGGTATTTCTTTAGTTAGTGCTATTTTCCACATTGTAGATATAGTGAAGACATCAAAACTCTGAAGAAACACACATGGAATCATGTAGAAACCCAAAAGTGTTAAACAAATACATTCCACATTGTAGATTATTCAGAGTAGCCACCATTTCCTTTAATTATGGTTTTGCACACTCTTTGGATTCTCTCAACCAGCTTAATGAAAAATACCCTTGAATGAGTAGTTGTGTCCAATCTTTCAACTGATACTGTATATAGGCCCTTTTTCTCTGGGACGCTTTGTGGATGCGGTCCCTGGACACCTAAAACATTGGGATAGCTTCACAATACAACCGAGCTTGTGAAGGGCCCAATTCCATGTGACCAATTCTTTTTCAACATTGTCTATGATTTACACGTTTGCAAGAAGTGCCTCAAGGGGCTTTTTGGGACAGGATTTAGACATTTGACAGAAACAGAAAATCATTGACATCCTAACTTAACACTTACTTGTTGCCAGGTAGGAAAAGTCCTCCAAATCCCTCCTTCTCATTGCCTCGCCCCCCACTCTCATTGGTGCTGTCCATGTCACAACACTCCCCCTGCTCTGCACTGCAATCTGGGTAGGGGCGGGTACGCATGATGATGGGAGGGCCTAGTCTGGCTTCACCGTTCTGCAGGGGTGAGGGGGAAGACAGACGAATAAGAAATTAGTCAACAAAAAAATGACAGTTTTTACAGATAAAAAGAAAGAAACCGATGACCATTGATCAGCAACATGTAGTTATTATGTCACCACTGCATTTAACCTGAAACGTGCATCCAGTCCATAACCAACTGGGCTGTCTTCAAACAGTAATAGATCCATTCAGCCTATTCATGGACCCTCTAAGTGGGAAGGGAAGGCTGTTTGGTGTGTTTAGAGTCAGGCAAAAGTGGTGTTCATAGAAACCTCTCTTTGTATCTGTGGCATTGAGGGATATTTATAGCATATTCAATGTAGGTGTGATTTAATCATTCCTCGTTGATCTTCTTCATGCCTGTCTGAAGGACTAACAACTAAATAACACACGTGCACCTCAGTGTGCTCTCCCTCGTCACAGCATTTCAAGAGATTTATGATAAGTGGATGTTATTCAGCTGGTCTGTAACGGTGTGTCTGGGGAGGAAGTTACGTTTGACCTGAGAGGAGGAACCCTTCACACGGCCTGGCTACTGACCGGATCCACACTCCACCCATGGTCATATCATCAAACACGCTACGAAAACACACGTGACACCAAGTCCCATCCCCACCTCAAGTCGAACCATTCCTTTTTTCAGACATTCATTTCACAGAGTCATTGTATCACAAATTTTTGATGAAAAAGATTTTGTGTCCTGTGACGTCGCCCGGCATGGCGCAGCCGGGGCCCCACCCTGGAGCCAGGCCCGGGGTTGGGGCTCGTTTGCAAGCGCCTGGTGGCCGGGCCTTCCCCCATGGGGCCCGGCCGGGCTCAGCCCGAACGAGCGACATGGGGCCGCCCTCCCGTGGGCTCACACCCCACAGGAGGGACCATAAGGGGTCGGTGCAGAGAGGATCGGGCGGCAGTCGAAGGCGGGGGCCTAGACAACCCGATCTCTGGACACGGAAACTAGCTCTAGGGACGTGGAATGTCACCTCGCTGGCGGGGAAGGAGCCTGGGTGCGTGAGGTTGAGAGATTCCGACTAGAGGTAGTCGGGATCACCTCTACGCACGGCTTGGGCTCTGGAACCACACTCCTTGAGAGAGGATGGACTCTTCACCACTCTGGAGTTGCCCATGGTGAGAGGCGGCAGGCTGGTGTGGGTTTGCTTATAGCTCCCCAGCTCTGCCGCCATGTGTTGTTTACCCCGGTGAACGAGAGGGTCGTTTCCCTGCGCCTACGGGTTGGGGATAGGTCTCTCACTGTTGTTTGTGCCTACGGGCCGAACGGCAGTGCAGAGTACCCAACCTTCTTGGAGTCTCTGGGAGGACTCTATCGTTCTACTGGGGGACTTCAACGCCCACGTGGGCAACGACAGTGACACCTGGAGGGGCGTGATTGGGAGGAACGGCCCCCCTGATCTGAACCCGAGCGGTGTTCAGTTATTGGACTTCTGTGCTAGTCACAGTTTGTCCATAACGAACACCATGTTCAAGCATAAGGGTGTCCATCAGTGCACGTGGCACCAGGACACCCTAGGCCGCAGGTCGATGATCGACTTTGTTGTCGTTTCATCTGACCTGCGGCCATATGTCTTGGACACTCGGGTGAAGAGAGGGGCGGAGCTGTCAACTGATCACCACCTGGTGGTGAGTTGGATCCGATGGGGGAGGAGGAAGCTGGACAGACTCGGCAGGCCCAAGCATACTGTAAGGGTCTGCTGGGAACGTCTGGCCGAGTCTCCTGTCAGAGAGATTTTTAACTCCCACCTCCGGCAGAACTTCGACAGGATCCCGATGGAGGCTGGAGATATTGAGTCCGAGTGGACCATGTTCTCCACCGCCATTGTTGAAGCAGCCGCTCTGAGCTGTGGCCGTAAGGTCTCCGGTGCCTGTCGAGGCGGCAATCCCAGAACCCGGTGGTGGACACCGTAAGTAAGGGATGCTGTCAAGCTGAAGAAGGAGTCCTATCAGGCCTGGTTGGCTTGTGGGACTCCTGAGGCAGCTGACGGGTACCGACAGGCCAAGCGGACTGCAGCCCGGGTGGTTGTGGAGGCAAAAACTCGGGCCTGGGAGGAGTTTGGTGAGGCCATGGAGAAGGACTATCGGCTGGCCTCGAAGAGATTCTTGCAAACCATCCGGCGCCTCAGGAGAGGGAAACAGTGCCCTACCAACGCTGTTTACAGTAGAGGTGGGCAGCTGTTGACCTCAACTGGGGATGTCGTCGGGCGGTGGAAGGAGTACTTCGAGGATCTCCTCAATCCCGCCGTCACGTCTTCCATTGAGGAAGCAGAGGTTGAGGGCTCAGAGGTGGACTCGTCCATCACCCGGGCTGAAGTCACAGAGGTGGTCAAGAAACTTCTCGGTGGCAAGGCACCAGGGGGTGGATGAGATCCGCCCTGAGTACCTCAAGTCTCTGGATGTTGTGGGGTTGTCTTGGCTGACACGCCTGTGCAACATCGCGTGGCAGTCAGGGACAGTGCCTCTGGGATGGCAGACCGGGGTGGTGGTCCCTCTTTTTAAGAAGGGGGACCGGAGGGTGTGTTCCAACTATAGGGGGATCACACTGTTCTGCCTCCCTGGGAAAGTCTATGCCAGGGTTCTAGAGAGGAGAATACGGCCGATAGTAGAACCTCGGATTCAGGAGGAACAGTGTGGTTTTCGTCCAGGCCGTGGAACACTGGACCAGCTCTATACCCTCTACAGGGTGATGGAAGGTTTATGGGAGTTTGCCCAACCAATCCACATGTGTTTTGTGGATTTGGAGAAGGCATTCGACTGTGTCCCTCTAGGCATCCTGTGGAGGGTGCTTCGAGAATATGGGGTCCTGGGTCCTTTGCTAAGGGCTGTCAGGTCCCTGTACGACCGAAGCAGGAGATTGGTCCGCATTGCCGGCAGTAAGTCAGACTTGTTCCCTGTGCATGTTGGACTCCGGCAGGGTTGCCCTTGGTCGCCGGTTCTGTTCGTAATTTTTATGGACAGAATTTCTAGGCGCAGCCAGGGGCCGGAGGGTGTCAGGTTTGAGGACCACACGATTTCGTCTCTGCTCTTTGCGGATGATGTTGTCGTGTTGGCCCCTTCAAGCCAGGACCTTCAGCATGCACTTGGACGGTTTGCAGCCGAGTGTGAAGCAGTGGGGATGAAAATCAGTACCTCCAAATCCGAGGCCATGGTCCTCAGTCGGAAAAGGGTGGCTTGCCCACTTCAGGTTGGTGGAGAGTACCTGCCTCAAGTGGAGGAGTTTAAGTATCTAGGGGTCTTGTTCACAAGTGAGGGAAGGATGGAACGGGAGATTGACAGACGGATCGGTGCAGCTTCTGCAGTAATGCGGTCGATGTATCGGTCTGTCGTGGTGAAGAAAGACCGGTCAATCTACGTTCCTACTCTCACCTATGGTCATGAGCTTTGGGTCATGACCGAAAGGACAAGATCCCGGATACAGGCGGCCGAAATGAGCTTTCTCCGCAGGGTGGCTGGGCGATCCCTTAGAGATAGGGTGAGAAGCTCGGTCACCCGGGAGGAGCTCAGAGTAGAGCCGCTGCTCCTCCACATCGAGAGGGGTCAGCTGAGGTGGCTTGGGCATCTGTTTCGGATGCCTCCGGAACGCCTTCCTGGGAAGGTGTTCCGGTGCCGTCCCACCGGGAGGAGACCCCGGGGAAGACCTAGGACACGCTGGAGGGACTATGTCTCCTGGCTGGCCTGGGAACGCCTTGGTGTCCCCCCGGAAGAGCTGGAGGAAGTGTCTGGGGAGAGGGAGGTCTGGGCATCCCTGTTTAGACTGCTGCCCCCGCGACCCGGCCCCGGATAAGCGGTAGATGATGCCATGCCATGCCATTGTATCACATACAAGGTATTACAAATCCATTTCCAAAAAATGTGAGACCCTGCTATATGCAAATAAAAACAGAATGCAATGATGTGCAAATCATGTATCCCTATATTTAATTGAAAATAGTACAAAGACAAACTGAGAAATTTAATGGATTTTGGATAAATACATGCCCATTTTGAATTTGATGCTAGCAACATGTTTCAAGTTGGGACATGTCCTCTTCTTTTCACAATACTCTGTTAGCGTTTGGGAACTGAAGAGACCAATTGCTGTAGTTTCGTTGCTTGATACAGGATTTCAGCTGCTCAACAGTTCAGGGTCTCCTTTGTAATATTTTTCGTTTCATAATGCGACAAATGTTAACAGTGGGTGACAGGTCTGGACTGCAGGCAGGTCCGTTTAGCACCCAGACAATTTTACTACGGAGCTATGCTGTTATAATACATTTAGAATGTTGTTTTTAATTGTCTTGCTGAAATAAACAAGGCCTTCCCTGAAAAAGATGGCAGCATAGTTGCTCCAAAACTCGTAAATATAGTTCAGCATTAATGGTGCCTTCACAGATGTGCAAGTCACCCATGCCATGTGCACTAATACATCCCCATACCATCACGGATGCTGGATTTTGAACTGTGTGCTGATAACAAGCTGGATGGTCCCTCTCCTCTTAAGTCCGGAGGATGCAGCAGCCATAATTCCCAAAAAGAATTAAACATTTTAATTAGTCAGACCACAGGACAGTTTTCCACATCACCTCAGTCCATAACAAATGAGCTTGGGACCAGAGAATGCGGCAGCGTTTCTGGATCTTGTTTATATCTGGTTTCTTTGTATGGTAGAGTTGTAACATGCATTTGTGGATGCAGCGACGTACTGTGTTCACAGACAATGGTTTTCGGAAGTGTTCCTGAGTCCATGCAGTGATTTCCACTACAGAATCGTGTCTGTTTTTAATGCAGTGTCGTCTGAGGGCCAGAAGATCATGGCCATCCAATATTGGTAATCTGCCTTGTCCCTTGCATACAGATTTCTCCGGATTCTATGAATCTTTTAATTATATTATATGCCCAAACTCTTTGCAATTGTAACGTTATTCTTAAATGTTGCTCTATTTGCCCACGCAGTCTTTCACACAGTGGTGAACCCCTCCCCATCCTCACTTCTGACAGACCCATCCTCTCTGGAAGGATCTTTTAATACCCAGTCATGTTACTGACCTGTTGCCAATTGACCTAATTAGTTGTGTGATATTCCACCAGGTTAACATTTATAGCATTACACAACCTTTCCAGTCTTTTGTTGCCTCTGTCCAACTTTTTTGAAACGTATTGCTGGCAAAGTGAGCATCTAAAATGTCTCAGTTTCAGCAATTGATATGTTGTCTTTGTACTATTTTCTATTGAATATAGGGTTTAAATGATTTGCACATAAATGCATTGCATTCTGTTTTTATTTACATTGGATGCAGCAATGCAACTTGTTTGGAGACGG
This sequence comes from Esox lucius, assembly GCF_011004845.1. Classification (NCBI taxonomy): domain Eukaryota; kingdom Metazoa; phylum Chordata; class Actinopteri; order Esociformes; family Esocidae; genus Esox; species Esox lucius. Next base: position 6,252,436 of record NC_047579.1, read on the forward strand.
GGTTGTACATCACACACACACGTTCTTACATCACACATGTTCTGACATCACACACACACACGTTCTTACATCACACACGTTCTGACATCACACACACACGTTCTTACATCACGCACCAAGTCACTATATGACACGCCTTTTGGAGCCTTTAGGAACAGGAGGTGTCTCGGTCAGCAGTGTTACTGCAATGCAGGGAGACAGACGTCCCTACACCCTCTCCACCCGTTGGCTGGCCCCCACCTCTTCGTCCATCCTCCCACCTCTTTGTCCATCCTCCCACCTCTCTGCCCATCCTCCCACCTCTCTGTCCATCCTCCCACCTCTTTGTCCATCCTCCCACCTCTCTGTCCATCCTCCCACCTCTCTGCCCATCCTCCCACCTCTCTGCCCATCCTCCCACCTCTCTGTCCATCCTCCCACCTCTTTGTCCATCCTCCCACCTCTCTGTCCATCCTCCCACCTCTCTGTCCATCCTCCCACCTCTCTGTCCATCCTCCCACCTCTTTTTCCATCCTCCCACCTCTCTGTCCATCCTCCCACCTCTCTGTCCATCCTCCCACCTCTCTGTCCATCTTCCCACCTCTTTGTCCATCCTCCCACCTCTCTGTCCATCCTCCCACTGCTCTGACCATCCTCGCACCTCTTTGTCCATCCTCCCCGACTCTGCCCATCCTCCCCGACTCTGCCCATCCTCCCCGACTCTGCCCTCCCTCCACATAATAACCTGTCTCATTAACACATCAGTGAGCATGGAGAGAGAGAGCGGAGCAAAGAGAGAAAAGGGGAGAGGGAGAGAGGCCATGAACTTTATTAGTTAATCCTGCTGAGTCTCCCAAAGACAGACGGTCAAGGAGACGTGTACAGAGGGCTGTGTTTTGATCCTGTCCTTCAATCATACCTCCATCTCCCTCCATCTCCCTCTCTCCCTCCTTCTCCCTCCCTCCCCCTCCCTCCATCTCCCTCCTTCTCCCTCCTTCAGTTGTTTCTCCACATCGATCCGTGTGCCGTCTTTAAGCACTAGACACAAAATACAAAGCCTTCATGGCCAACGCCGCGCAGCAGAACACGCATTTATTGTCAACGACAACATATCAAGCAGTTACCCATGACTCATGTCATGGGAGGGCAGATGAGATTATGGTGTTACAGTATTTATTTATAGCCCATTGGATCTCCTTTCTTATCTAAGTCATCTTATGTCACTTACAGGTCATTTGGGTTTAGAAGTTCACAGTGTATTTGTAAGGTTATCTAGGGGGAAGACTGGAATGGAGTTTTTTTTTTTTTATTGTCTAGGGGACTGGCTGTGTTTAAAGTACAGTAAGAGATTATCAGAGGTTATCAGTCATAAAGGGATGGAGGGTTGTATCTTGCCCCAAACATACAAACTTTACATATTGCTATTATACTCAAAAACTATTAAAATGTTTCTCCCTAAACAAGTGGATTAATTTTCTTAAGGCTTCCCTACATCTATGAATAGAAATAACATGTTTGACATCTTGTAAATAACAAAACATTTGATAAACTTACATCAATATTTTTTTTAAATAAAATATATTTTCAGTATCACAAGCATAGCGACAACCAGAGAAAACATTTTGTGTATTTTGGAAGAATTCGGGAGGCATCTCACCCCATAGGATGGGTTATGAGGTACAGTGAAGCCAAATCTTTAGAACTGTAGAAACACAGTTAAGAGTCCATAGAGGAAGAGAGGGATGCATATAAAGAGGTTCTTTTCACTCGATCCTTTCAGACAGATTGTTTCTGATCTTTGAAGATGTTCTATCCAAACCCCGGACACCCAAAACACTGCACCACTACCTGGAACCCAAACACATATCCACTGTAGATTGGGGAATGACTGATTAATGAAATGCTTTTATGGCCATACTCCTATTCAATTATATTTTTGATGTAATAATGGCTGACTTAGTACCACTGGACAAGAATTTCACCGCACCTTTAATAGCTGGTGAACTGAGTACGTCGAGGGAGAACGGGATTTAATATGGCAGTGTAATGGGAGACATGAAGGGGAGGTCATAGTGGCAACAAGGAGGCGGGGTTATGGAAATATGCAAAAAGGAGGTGGGTTATTAAAATGAGGAACATGGAAGCAGAGTTATAGGGAGCAGGAGGAGAAAATCAGATGTGGCCTCGATCTGTGAGTGACTGTGTGTAAATAATACATATATGTCTACTGGCCGCACCAGGCTACAATACAACTGTCTGGCAGACAGACACACATACCCACACACACACATACACATACACATACAAGCACACACACATACACATAAACATACACACACACATACACACACACACACATACACACACTCACACACACACACACACACACACACACACACACACACACACACACACACACACACACACACACACACACACACACACACAGACACACACACACGTACCGAACACACAAAGGAGTGAGGATTAAGAGTTGCTCCGTCAACATAAAAACATCTCTCTACCAAGAATACAAAAAAATTAAGAAGCTGAGACTTCTATTGTCCACTGTTTGATTTGTACACATCAAACTAAGACATATAACTTCAAAACACCTGCTCTTGCTAATGTGCTGTCAGTATTAAACCCATTTAGTTTGAGTGTGTCTGTAGGAGAGACATTGCCGTCTCTGTCTCTCTCCTGGTCTTTGTCTGGAAGTGTTTCCCAAATGCCATCCTATTTCCTACGTTGTGTCCACCTCACCATTTGTAATGCACTTCATAATGCTATTTGGACCATGCACTAGAAGTGAGTCTGGCATTCTAATGCAGAAGTTCAAAGCATTAGTGAGAGTGTGTGTATGAGTGTGTGCACTTCTTCTTAACTACATCAATTATACACACATTTATGTCTGAACCAAGGGCAGAGACAGAGGGGAAAATGACAGCAAAGGACAATGTGGGTGTGTTTCTTTCAAAGGAAAGAGGAGTGTTTCTCTACATAGTTTTATGGCCTGAAAAGCATGCCTTGCTCTTTCTATTGTGCACACACAAAGGTTTGCTTTTCTATTCTTGCAGGAGACTGAAACTTTGAAATCCATGTTTCCGATCTTCAAACCGAAATCCTAACCAGAACTTCAGTAACCTAACTTGTATGCCCTACCTTAACCTCGTCCTAATGCTTATCCTTAAATCTAACCACTAATACCTAAACCTAAAATAACCCCAATGCTAACATTGTTTCACATCTTTCCCTAAACCTAACACACACACGTGTCGATCCAGACTGTCTCAATTTGAGGTATTATCAGGAGATGAAAAGTCAATCTTGGTAAGCTGGCCTTCTGTCTCCCTCTCCTTCTCTGTATCTTTGTTCCTCCTTCCATTTTCCCCTCTATATCTCCTTTTGTCTCTCCCTAAATCCTCCTTTCTCTCCATCCCATAAACCTTCTCAAATGGTTCATTTCCCAGAACCCCCTGCCACACACACCTGTCCTATCGTCTTTCACCCCCATCTCTTTCTCCCTCTCTCATTTTCACCTCCAAACAGCTACCGCCCCCCTCCACACACACACACAACAGCCCCCTTCATACAGACCCAATATGGTTGTGTGTGTCTGCGTGTGTGTGTGCGTGTGTCTGTGTGTGTGTAAACTGAGGCCATTGACCAGTTTGACCCACGGCAGTCTTATGCTACTGTCGCCTGTTACCTACATGCTTAACCAGCCATTAACACACACATCCACTCACACATTTTGAAAGGAGTGACCCCTTTAGCTGTTTGAGAATAAACTGGAAACAACCCAGAAAGTGGAACGGATAATAGAGTTATTCTATTTCAGGTGAGTGACTAGACACACCAAATGGCTGTGAATAGGAAAGCTTACAGTTGTATGCATCAGCTTTAAATTCAAAGTAACTGTAGTCTAACATAATGCCAGGCACCGCACTAAGCTTTCCTATTTATACATACATAGATTTATATATAGCCGTTATGGGCTACATATACATTAATGTACCTCTTATGAACATTCATAAACCGGGTGGTTAAAACCTTGAATGCTGAATGCCGTGGTATATGGGACCATGTTCCACCAGTGTGACACAGAAAACACGGTTGGAATCATGTTGGTTAAGGGTTTATAATAGCAATAAGGCGTCCCTGGGGGTGTGTGGTATACGACTAATATACCGCGGCTAAGTGTTGCCTCCATAAACCACCGCTGGCCGTGTCGCTTAAACAGATCTGCGTCCCACATGACTCCTTATTCCTTTAATGAGGCGATGGCTTTAAAGAGCGTTTATGGGGTTCTGGTCACTGCTCTTTACATGGTTAATGTTCATGAGTGAGCAGTGCAGGGAAAAGCAATGAGACGCCGTTTGGGACCAAGGACGTCGACTTGATTGGAAAGTTCACAGTCAACGGGTCCCAGGACACGAGACGTCGCACGCTGAAGACAGAACGATACATGACTACTAGCAAACGGGAGGGAGGCAGGGAGATAGGAAGGGGGAGAAAGGGGGAGAAAGGGAGTGAGAGGGAGGAAGGCAGGGAGAGTGAAAGGGAGGGAGGCAGGGAGATAGAAAGGGGGAGAGAGAGAGTGAAAGGGAGGGAGGCAGGAAGATAGAAAGGGGGAGAGAGAGTGTGAGAGGGAGGGAGGCAGGGAGATAGAAAGGGGGAGAGAGAGTGAGGGGGGGGCAGGGAGATAGAAAGGGGGAGAAAGGGGGAGAAAGGGAGTGAGAGGGAGGGAGGCAGGGAGACAGAAAGGGGGAGAGAGGGAGTGAGAGGGAGGGAGGCAGGGAGATAGGAAGGGGGAGAAAGGGGGAGAAAGGGAGTGAGAGGGAGGGAGGCAGGGAGATAGAAAGGGGGAGAGAAGGAGTGAGAGGGAGGGAGGCAGGGAGATAGAAAGGGGGAGAGAGAGAGTGAGAGGGGGGAGGCAGGGTGATAGAAAGGGGGAGAAAGGGGGAGAAAGGGAGTGAGAGGGAGGGAGGCAGGGAGATAGAAAGGGGGAGAGAGGGAGTGAGAGGGAGGGAAGCAGGGAGATAGAAAGGGGGAGAAAGGGAGTGAGAAGGAGGGAGGCAGGGAGATAGAAAGGGGGAGAGAAGGAGTGAGAGGGAGGGAGGCAGGGAGATAGAAAGGGGGAGAGAAGGAGTGAGAGGGAGGGAGGCAGGGAGATAGAAAGGGGGAGAGAGAGTGAGAGGGAGGGAGAAAGAGAGAGAGAGACAGCAGACACACAGTTGGAACAATAGACAAGCTCTGCAGCATTCACCCGTTCTCTCAGTATACACACACACACAGACACAGACAGACACAGACACACATACACACACACACACACTCTTACCGTGCAGTCCATTGCAGGGGGGCTCTCCCCCCCTCCCCACCAAAGCGTGCTGTCAATTGCCGATTCAACCGCCACAGCCATTTACACACACCCAAACACACAGACACACGCCGCGTTTCAAACAAGAGGGTAATCCAAACCAGGCTGTCTTCCAAATGCAGAGTCCGCGTGCTATTCGGTCACAGTAGAGATCGTTCACACACACACGTGTGTTTGCCAGGTCCGAACACACACACCCACACAGGAGAACAGATCCAGCATGAAGAGTATTATCCCGGCCACAATCCACAGAGATTTCAATAAAACAGAAGCAAAGAAGGCTGTAGACCAGTACTCCAGCTCGGCACTGTCATGTTCCCACATACACACACACACACACACACACAAACACACACTGTCACTGCAGCTTTCTGGTTTGAATTTGAACACCCAAACTGACGCTTTGGCAACAGTTGCCGGGATGAAGCCACACCCACTATCTTTCTCTCCCTCCCTCCTTTCTCTCTTACTCTTCCTTCTCTCTCTCTCTCCCTCCCTCTCTCTCTCCCCCTCTCTGCTCCCTCTCTCTCCCCAGGTTGTTGCTAGGCAACAATTCAGCTGGGCCGGCCACATAAGGTGACATCAGCGAGAATGAGAGTCACACATTGCAACACACAGCAATCTCTCTCCCCATATCTGTCCTTCTGTCACGACTCCAGCATTTCATCACTGGGTTAGAGAAAGTGTGTGTGTGTGTGTGTGTTATAAATAAATATAGATCAGGGACAGCGGCTTTTCCCAAGATTTTGAGAATTAAGTGAATTAGTTATTATCAAGGAAACAGAAGAGAATCAGTGACAAAAAAGGAATCAGGAATGGGTCATTCCTGAACAAGGAAGTTAAGTCTCACAGCTTAGCAGCTCCTTGGAGGTTTCAGGTAGGACTTTGAGACAGTCCATCTGTCTTTAGACCTTGGTACCAACATGAAGGTCATGTGTACAGTCCATTCTGACTCTGAACAGGAAGGCAGGCAGGCAGAACACTCTAGAACATACTCATGTATACGCTCAACCATTGTATAAGCATTTCTTAGGACATTATGGGTAAAACACAAATAAAATGAACACACAGAACCTCTAAGCTGCCAGTCTACAGAAGAGGGTATACAATCTTCATCTGAGCATGAATGTGTTCATGGACAATATTTAGGGTCCTGTCTAGCTCAGTTAATAGAGCATGTCCCCAGGGTGATTTCCCTCGTGGGTCCAGCATTAAAATGTACATACTCGCTCCTGTAAGTCGTTCTGGCTAACATCATCTACTAATAGACTTACATGTTTTCCTTTAGAAATCACCAGATATCCCTTTCAGATTACCCATACCTCGAACACGCAACAAATAAAACCATACCTTAAAACGGATTGGTTAGTTTCAAATAAAATTCTCAGGGAAAGATCATTTAACAAAGATAATTTTACCAAAATGAGAGACTATGTCTAATATCTTCAACCGATATCTGTGTTTAAAGGTTTAGACAAACTGCTTGTGCCTTATGTCTGTCTGTCTATCTGTCTGTTGGTCTGTCTGTCTATCTACCTGTCTGTCTACATGTCTGTCTGTCTGTCTGTCTACCTGTCTGTCTGTCGGTCTGTCTGTCTACCTGTCTGTCTGTCTGTTGGTCTGTCTGTCTACCTGTCTGTCTGTCTGTCTACCTGTCTGTCTATATGTCTGTCTACCTGTCTGTCTATATGTCTGTCTACCTGTCGGTCTGTCTGTCTACCTGTCTGTCTGGTTTCATGCTTAAAGTGAATTAGACATGAAACAAGACGCAAGGCTGCTTCGTTGCCCCCCGTTGGATACCAAATGGACATGAACACTTTGCAACTGACTTTAAATGACTCCAGACAGGAAGAGAACGAGAGGGGGGAGTTTTGGGGGGACGGGAGAGGAGAGGGAAGAATGAAGTGAAGAGGCATGTGAGAAAGGAGTTTGGCTGGATAAAGCCACAGACACGTACATGATACACACACTCTGAAACACACATTTCCCAGGCTTACCCGGGATAAAACCCAACACTGCTGCTACACAGTCTCTCTGCTAAGCTTGCTGTCTAATCCACAGTTAGAAGAGTTCAATCCCTTGGTAGGTCACTGCGTCTGGAAGACCCATTCCATTTGGACGTTGGAAACTGTATTGACAGTAAACACGGTTTGGGTGGAACCACGATCGTTTCTGGAAGGAAGCTGAAGGAAACATGAAAGCATGAAATCCAACTGCTCAACATCATCAGCCGCCTCCAAATCAAACACGTAGGGGGCTGTTGTGTCTTGCTCATCGATCAAAACCTGTCCAATCAAACCCGTCTACAGGATGCCCCTGGAGACAAGAAATGGAACAGATGGTTTATGAGTGAACACAGACATCCGTTAGGAGTAACTGTGTCAAACAACCGGATGAAAACACTTTGTCGGGGCACCGTACGGTTACACTAACAACCCTGGTGACAGGCATGTGCTGGGGCACAGAACTACAACCCCGCTCCCAAATAAGTTGGGACACAGCGTAAAATAAAACTATTCAATAGACATCAGTACCAAGACAACATAACAAATGTTAAAACTGAGCCAATTTCTTTGTTTCTTGAAAAATATATGCCCACTTTCAATTTGATGCCAGCAACAAGTTTAAAAAAAGTTGAGACAGAGACAACAAAAGACTGGAAAAGTTGTGTAATGCTAAAAAAATAAACCTTGATTGGGTATTAAAAGAGCCTCCCAGAGAGGATGGGACTGTCACAAGTGAGGATGAGGAGGGGTTCACCACTGTGTGAAAGACAAATAGCAAATAGTGCAACAATTTAAGAATAACGTTTCTCAATGTATAATTGCTACGAGATTGGGGTTCTCATCATCTACGGTACATAATATCATTAAAAGATTCAGATAATCTGGAGAAATCTCTGTATGCAAGAGACAAGGCCGACAACCAATACTGGATGGCCGTGATCTTAGGGCCCTCAGACGGCACTGCATTAAAAACAGACAAGATTCTGTAGTGGACATCACTGCATGGGCAGAAATCACATATAAACAAGATCCAGAACCACCACCGCCTTCTCTGGGCCCGAGCTCATTTAAGGAAAATCCATATTTGAAATTATTTTTAGGAACCATGGACGCTGCGTCCTAATGCATCCCCATGCCTGATGGTATGGGGGTGCATTAGTGCACATGGCATGGGTGACTCCATTAATGCTGAACAAAATATACAGGTTTCGGAGCAACATTTGCTGCCATCCAGACAACATCTTTTTCAGGGAAGGCCTTGCTTATTTCAGCAAGACAAACCACATTCTGCACGTGTTACAACAGCATGGGTCTATAGTAAGAGTCCAGGTGCTAAACTGGCCTGTCTGCAGTCTAGACCTTTCACTCATTGAAAACATTTAGGCGCATTATGAAACAAAAAAAATGACTAAGGAGGGCATCAAATTCAAAAAGTATTTTTCCAAAAACAATAACATTTCTCAGTTTCAACATTTGATATGTTGTCTTTGTACTATTTTCAATTAAATATAGGATAAATGATTGTATTCTGTTTTTATTTGCCTTTAACGCAGTATCCCAACGTTTTCGGGAAACAGGGTTGTACATAGCTGTTCCCGGGTCTTATTACTAGGCCACGTTTGAGCTGTGTTGAGTGTCATCTCATTGACGGCCTCATGTCGAGAAACGAATGGAAAAGGCAGAGAGACAGCCTTGTTGATGGAACTGATGGAGCGATTAACACACTGTGTTACCCTACCTCCACCCTGTTCCTGTTATCCCTCCCACTCCCCAAACACACACACACACACACACTAAGGCAACATGTTTGTCTTTATCCGTGTCTCCTCTCTGCATCCCTCTAACCAGATCGCAAGAACTGATAGGAAGGCTGTTAACGGAGGGCTCAGTGTACGTGTGGTTTTGTATGGTGGTACAATACAAGTAAAAATCAATGCCCCCTCCACACACACACACACACACACTGCGCACCGCTCAGCGCAAAGAAACACAAATGACTGTCGGCTTCCAGGGCTCACTACGCTCGACCGAAACATCAAACCATCAAAGGCTGCTGCCCAGAGTGATGAGAGAAAGAGAAGTAAATGGAGGGCGAGGGAGAGAACATAAGGTTTTAACAGGACAGCCACACGCTACAGCCACACGCTACAGCCACACGTTACAGCCACACGCTAAAGCCATACGCTAAAGCCATACGCTACAGCAACACGCTACAGCCACACGCTACAGCCACATGTGTAGTCTACAGGCGCTGACACCCGGTCCTGTGAAGACACCCGGGTTAGGTTCCAGGGGTATCATCCACACCTCGACGTGGAGGTGAAGCATGTGGCTGCTGTGGGGCACACGTGAGAGAACAGGGACGAGCATCGAGACTGAGGGAAGAACGGCAGCCTTTTTATACGCAGCCCGTGTTCATTGTGGCACGCAGTTTCAAAGCCTTTCGCAACAGTAAAGGAAAAACACGATTTTCTTGACAGACACTTTCGAGTAGACCCCCCCTATCCATTCTGGCGCATTTGCTTTAATTTGAAAACAACCCTGGGTTTCTTTCAACTGAAGGAGAATTCGTTCAGAAAGGATAATGACTTGGTCTAAGTGAAGACATTCTTAAGTGTACTGTTGGAGCCATATATGAAAAGCCTCACAGTTATTGTTCATAAAAAGGAAATATTATTATTACTTTTGTTAATTATGGGAATGCCTAGCCTTATGCTTAGAAGCATTCATTTTGGACTGGACTCTGGACTACGTGGGCGGGGCAAGGACCAGGGAAGTGACACAGTTTTCCACCACAATCCACAAACACAAAGCAAACAAACGCCAGACTGACGTCAACCAACATTTTAAATGCACTAAGCGAACTGACATTTGCAACTCTTTCTTTTGTCTGATTTCGATTACGGTTTATCTTTATGAACCTATTCGATAGATGTTTAATTCATGACTTGTACAATCCTAAATTATTTTGTTTTAATGCGTGTGGTGACCACTGTCCCTGGTCTGAAGTGGCTATAGGAATCAAAGTTGTTACCAAGTCACTATAGGTACTGTCGTGTTTGTGGCTGTGTTGGAGATCAAATGGCTAATGGCCCTGCTACTTCCTACACCTGTCTGTTTCTTTGTTGTGTTAAGAGGATGTGACCATATGGAAGAGACACACAGGCGCCCCCTATGGCCTCTTTATGTAATTACACAGTCAGTCAAAATAACTGTTTCTTAAAACAAAAAAGGTTCATACCCTCAACCTACTTCACTAAGATCTGACAGACTTTACTTAGTTATTGCTGAAATGCGTTGTTAAGTGCTGCATAAGGCACACACACATACACAAACCTACACTGTTAATTGAGAGTCCAGTGGCCAAGTAAGAGCTGGTGTGTGAAGGAAAAGACAGAGATGAAACCTCACAAACCAGCCACTCATCCGATTACACCATTAAGTGTTCTCAACACACACACACCACGACTCACACACACACACACACACACACACCACGACTCACATGCATGAACTCAGTCAGGTGAACAGTCAGAGGATTTTCAGTCGGTTAGTTTTGACAGTAAATCCTATAGGCATGTGTGTGTGGGTACACGTGTGTGTGTGAGAGATCTCTCGTCTCTCTGATCTGGCTCGCATGCTTACTAACTCTCTAACTCACTCTCTAACTGTTTATATGCCCTAATCTGCCCCCCTGTGTGTTTCTATGATGTCAGCAGTGAAGGAGAACTGTGATTACACAGCAGTGCTGTCACGGTGAATCAGTTTGTTATGGGAAGTAATGCTAGCAATATTAACACCCCGGTATGGCAGTGTCCATAACCGTCCCCTATCCCCTTTACAGCACACTACTGCTGAACCAGGCCCATGAGGTAACGAAGGGAATAGGGGACGTAGCCTAACAGGTCAGTGTGATGATCACTCAGAAGACAGACAGGAAAAACAAACTGCCCAAGCAGTTTTATATGAAAATAAAATGCATTTTTGCAAAGTTCTTATTATGGAACCGTTGTTATGGTAATGACATGTGGCACACTCTGTTTCTCTTAATCTTTCTCTCTTTCCCTCCATCCTTTCTTTCCCAGTGAATTTCATACAGGTCCAGGGTGACCCTACCGACTATCCTGGACTGCCTGCCAAGTCTCGAAAGGTCACTTCCAGAGCGTGGAAAGGTGAATAAAGAGAATTTCTGAGATCAACTTTGGGTCAAACTCAGTTTGAAATAATAAGAACAAGGATGAAATTAAAAGGAAGAAATCCTTTTTTTTTTAAGATATGAAACCCAAACTTCCAAATAACGTGGTGCCTTCTGGGATTCCACTTCCCCACTGGAATCTGCATCGTTGCACACTTGCTGGAAGGGGCCACTGAAGGGGCTAATTAGCCCATCCGCCCACAGTACATTTCACTCCCTCAGCTTTGGGACCGCAAAGGGCAGGGGCCCACGTGAACTCACAAACGAGGTCCAACAAGAAAGGGCAGGGGCCCATGTGAACTCACAAACGAGGTCCAACAGGAAAGGGGAAGGGGTTCATTTGGGATCCAGCCACCCCACTCTCTCTCTCATAATTGCCCCCATCCCCTATACCACAGTGCCCTCTAGTGACAGAGATGAAACATCCTCAGCGGCTTTGTCTCCATCCCAGTTAATCACATTCCCATCAGCTTTGATGGGTGCAGTTAGGATATTCCCTGTGGCGTTATGACTACGCGCAGAGCGTCTCCATCGCCCATAAAACATCCGGAAGGTTCCAGCTGGAGAAGTGATGTTCGGATGAAGATAAATCTCATCACCACTGGGATCCAAAGCAGGGTCAAGGAGACTCTTTTTCTCTCTCTTCCTCATCCTCTGCCTGTCTGTCTGTCTCTGCACCATCTGACTGTGTGCCTGTCTGTCTGTCCATCTGTCTCCTCCCTGGGAGGGTAATCAGTCTAGCTGGTCTGTGTGTTACCTGACAGACTGGTCCTGTGGTTGAGGACTGACGGTGCCAACAGGAAGTACTGTTTGTGTGCCAGCACCCCTGTAATCTCACCAGACATTGTGATATACTGACAAGGAGGAAGGAAACCAATTGTATTTTCCGAAAACACTTGACACTAGGAGGCTCAAAGAAGAAATCTCTCATATGTGCACACACACAAACAAGTGTGTGCATACACAAATTAAATAGTAACCTCTGACAGACAGGAAAGGTTAAAAATGACATTTGCTGAGGCAATGTCAGAATACAACAACTGGTAGAAAGAGGGAACATGGTGTGGTAGAGAGGGATGTCAGGGAGGAGGAGAGGAGAGGGGGGAGAAAGGAGGCGGAGTGGGATGGGGGGTTGGATATTTAAAGGGAGGAGGAGCTTGGCTGCAGAAAAGACCTAATATTCCTTCACTTCTGAGTAGGATGGAAATGCAGAGGCACAAATAAACACAAACTCACATTATTTCTCTCCATCTGTCCTTCTGTCTATTTATCGGTCTGTGAGATTTAGTTCCCATACACCCTGAACGGAAACAGACAACAGGCCAAAGGAAACAGAACGGTACCCTGGCTTATATCAGATCTAACTGGATATGACAGAGAACAGGGCATCAGAGAAATGCTGCCTGTTATCGTAACTGTATAAAGCATTGACCACTGACGTAACCCAATAAATTCCATACAGCGCTTACACCTACAGATATGAATAAGTTACCTGGTAGATGTAAAATGGTATATGCTACCAGGTGGATGTAAAGTTATGTTAGCGTATGTGGTACATCATTTATAAATTGTGTGGTCCCATAATACATTGGGGCACAAGACTGGAATGGATCCAGTCCTATTGGCCTGGCAGGGATAGGGGGGTGTGCAAAGCTGGGCTGACCGTCAAATACAGCAGTTCTCTGGAGATATGAGGTTGCATGGGCAAGGAGCCATGCAGTGAGAAAAAGCAACAAAAGTAAATTTTGGAAAACTCTCTGTTATAACCCAAAATGTGGATATGGGGGATGTTTTATGAGCACTTAGCCCATTACCTTTTCTGTGGACACATTCCAATCTATGCCTTCCCGGGTAATGTTTAAATCATCTACCAAGCCTTAACAACTAATGGATTATATTCGGTCACAGAAACCCAGAAACAGAAAGCCGTGTGTAAACAGAACAGTAGCAACTACTTTTTCAAATGACATCCTATAACGGCATGTCACAAGAATTTCATTGTTCAGAATGACGCTATGTTGTTTGGTGCATCTGATAAAAGACTTGGACATACAGTGCATGTCATAGAATGTATATGATATATTACATGACATACATCTGAATGGAAATACTACATAATGAGGAATAATTCAATGGGAAATAAATAAGGATAGTAAATAAAGACAGAATAACAAATTCAGTTGCTTCAAGCTTGACTCAGCAAAGAGAGCCAATTGTCACGAATGAAGCACATCAGTGGCATTAAAAGTGGACAACAAAAAGCTTCAACTTTCCCAGTCTTGTCAGGCGGTGCAGAGGTTACAACAAGGGGCAGCAGGAAAAGGCAACTTGATGATTGCTCATTGCTTTTAGTAGAATGTTTACAGTGCAAAGAGCACAGAGTAAAGAAAAATACTAAACATTTGTGACAGGTACCGGATCCGTGGAACATACTGAGCCAAATCCGAGGGGTTTCGTATCCTGTTTCTCGCACCTCTCAAATCCTGTACGTTGCTTACATGTGTATTAAACCTGTTATATGCAAGCACACTGTTCGCTTAGATGAAAGAAATGTCCCTAATAAGGATTCAATTACCTTACCACTGGCTTCAAAATGTAAACCGTTAAAGTTGCAATCACATTCTCAAAGTATATATATATATATTTTTTTTATGTAAAGATTCCAAAAAGGGTACAAAATAATATCCAAGTGTTTGGATATCCCAGTGAGCAGAGTTGGTTCAATAATCAGGACATGGAAGCTGCATCACAACAACCAGGCACTACAAAGAAAACTGAAGAAGCCATAGGGATACCAACAATCACTTTGAAGGAGCTACAGAGTTCAGTACCTGGGAGTGGAGTAATGGTGTACCAGTCAACCATATCAAGAGCAGCGTATAACAATGGCCGTTATGGGAGAGTGGTAAGAAAGAAACAGTAACTCAAAAAGTACCATCACTCTGATACTGTTTGAAAAGATGGTGAAGAAAATAACCATGTGTCATTCCGTCCCCAAGCAAGACAGTTAACCCTAATTTCTCCAAGGTTGTTGTTGTAAATAAGAATCGGTTCTGTGCTGTAGCCTTTCGTCTTGTAATTTAAAGTCATGTTGAACTTGTAGAACATTTTGTTACCTGGTAGATGTCATGATAAGTTATGGTACCCGATAGATGTGCTGTAAAGTTAAGCCTCTTGGTAGATTTGTTAGGATATGCTATGTAATGTTAGTGTATATTAATCGCAAAATGTGATGTAAAGTCATGACACTTGACAGACATCATGTAAATGTATTAGTTAGATGTCCAGTAAAAATGTCACCTGGTAGATGTCCTGTAAATTATGTCACCTGGGAGATGTCCTGTAAACTATGTCACCTGGTAGATGTCCTGTAAACTATGTCACCTGGTAGATGTCCGGTAAACTATGTCACCTGGTAGATGTCCGGTAAACTATGTCACCTGGTAGATGTCCGGTAAACTATGTCACCTGGTAGATGTCCTGTAAACTATGTCACCTGGTAGATGTCCGGTAAACTATGTCACCTGGTAGATGTCCAGTAAACTATGTCACCTGGTAGATGTCCGGTAAACTATGTCACCTGGTAGATGTCCTGTAAACTATGTCACCTGGTAGATGTCCTGTAAACTATGTCACCTGGTAGATGTCCGGTAAACTATGTCACCTGGTAGATGTCCAGTAAACTATGTCACCTGGTAGATGTCCGGTAAACTATGTCACCTGGTAGATGTCCAGTAAACTATGTCACCTGGTAGATGTCCGGTAAACTATGTCACCTGGTAGATGTCCGGTAAACTATGTCACCTGGTAGATGTCCGGTAAACTATGTCACCTGGTAGATGTCCAGTAAACTATGTCACCTGGTAGATGTCCGGTAAACTATGTCACCTGGTAGATGTCCGGTAAACTATGTCACCTGGTAGATGTCCGGTAAACTATGTCACCTGGTAGATGTCCGGTAAACTATGTCACCTGGTAGATGTCCGGTAAACTATGTCACCTGGTAGATGTCCTGTAAAAGTATCTTACCTGGTAGATGTATCCATTGTCCGTCTGAATAGTAACACTACGAGGGCCGAGAGCTGTCTTGAGAATCTCCTCACACCCTAACAGGGAGATTGGAACACAGAGTGTGTGAGAGAAAGAGAGAAAGAGAGAGAGAGAGAGAGAGAAAGAAGGAGAGAAAGAAGAAAGTAAACGAATGACAAGTTGAGTAATAACCAGGCCATATTTTCCTCAGGTGGTCTGTCCTATTTTATCCTCCTCGCCTTTCATACTTCTACCCAAGGCTGGAGTTGTGATGTATGGCTCAGTGTATGGAGGCACTTACCTATGGGCACATCCCTAACGGTGCCCTATTCCCTGGATATATAAACACACCTCTGGAGGTGCAAGTAGGGAGCAGCAAATGGAACAGGGTGCAATTTGGGACACCACAGAGTGCACATCCAGGGAAACACCATTTGACCAATCAGGGAGCTTTGTAGGCGCTGATGTCTTTATTTGGACGCTGACAGTCTCAAACAATACAACTGAGGTAAATGGCCCAACAGCTCCAGGTTTAGTTACAGGTGTTTCCCCCCAGCCCTCCCTCCGCGGAGTCCCCATGAAATGCAAACAACCTGTTTTCCGGGGATCCAGTCATCTTCAACCTGGCTCAGTTTTCTCCTGGAATTGGATGTTGAATGTCCACTCTGGCCTTTCTTTAATGTTTTGAGTCAGTTGTAGATGAGGATGGATAACCCTCTGTGTTCTGTGAGCGCTGCGGTAGACCGCATTCATTTAGCTATTTCCTGGTCATTGTCTCATAGGGTCAAACACTTTCTTCTTCTCTCTCCACTCCAGTGGATAAATGCTGCTTCTTTTGAATCATTTAAAAGGCTATTCCACTTTCAATCCCACACACAGAAGAGCGCAGTGACACCGAGGCACACACACACATTAAAGAATGGCCAGAGAAGACAGGGGAAACGCACGAATGAATAGAAACCCAGCTGAGAGATGAAGATCACATACTCACTCTGCTTCTACCCCACACTAGCCTCATCCATCTGACACTAGCCTCATCCATCTGACACTAGCATCCTCCATCTCCTACCCTGACACTAGCCTCTTCCATTTTATGCTAGTCTTACCCATTTTCCGCTAGCCTCCTCCATCTGATGACCCCAATTCATATGATGCCACGCTTATCCATCTGACATTAGCCTCATTCATCTATTACCCTTGAAAATCACTCCATCCATCTGACGCTAGCCTCATCAATCTGATGCTAGCCTCATCAATCTGACGCTAGCCTCATCAATCTGACACTAGCCTCATCCATCTCGTAACACATCCCCTGACACAAGCCCAATTCAGTTTCCACTAGCCTCATCCGTTTGATGCTGCCTTCTCCATCGAATACCCCCTAATAACACATGACAAAACCACATACTTCCAGCAGCAACCCCATCCAACTGACTCCAGTCTCATCCGTCCGACAGCAGCCCGATTTACTCAGTGCTAGCCTCATCTCTTCACAGAGGGCTGATCTCAGAGCGGGATGAGGGAGGACAGGGAAGAGATGGAGAGCTCAGCTCATTAGGAGGGCTCCGGGCCTCAGTAAAAAAACATCCCACACACACGCTCTCTGTCATTGAAGGGGCAACATGTCGCCAAGCAGGGCACCATCCCATGGGCATGCAGCCCGGGTTGGCGCACACCCACTGGTGATTCCCAAGAACCCAATACCTTCCTTTCCTTTTTGCTTAGAAGGGAGGCATGTGCTCGGTGTTCTGTGTGTATTCTAGGGTGAACTATCCCTTTAAGAGGGCGTCCTGTGAGCATGGGTATTGTCTCTCTGTGCTCCACAATGCCAGCTATTTATACACAAAGAAAAAAATACATATACCCTATATGGGCCACACACAAACACAACTGCAAAAATGCAGGTTAAATAATTTAAGGCTGAGCATAAGAGGGACAGACATTCATACTGTATACTGGGGCTGTGTTAGGTTGTGACAGGCTGAGCATAAGAGGGACAGACATTCATACTGTATACTGGGGTTGTGTTAGGTTGTGACAGGCTGAGCATAAGAGGGACAGACATTCACACTGTATACTGGGGCTGTGTTAGGTTGTGACAGGCTGAGCATAAGAGGGACAGACATTCATACTGTATACTGGGGCTGTGTTAGGTTGTGACAGGCTGAGCATAAGAGGGACAGACATTCATACTGTATACTGGGGCTGTGTTAGGTTGTGACAGGCTGAGCATAAGAGGGACAGACATTCATACTGTATACTGGGGCTGTGTTAGGTTGTGACAGGCTGAGCATAAGAGGGACAGACATTCATACTGTATACTGGGGCTGTGTTAGGTTGTGACAGGCTGAGCATAAGAGGGACAGACATTCATACTGTATACTGGGGCTTTGTTAGGTTGTGACAGGCTGCCTTTCTCTCCTCTATATCGTCCCTCTGTCCGTCACTGTCCTCCCTTTCTTCCACTCCTATTGTTGGAACGCTGCTTTGCTGACTGGGAACATTATGCCATCTCTGAGCGGATGAACGGACGAAAGCACACACACACACACACACACACACACACAATTGGAATGCTGTAAAAGGACCAGCTATAGGGTAAAGAGGAGACACATTGTCTCCAGTTACTACCTTTGATGGCAAACACTCCATAGCAGAAATCTTTGAAGTTGATCCTGCCGTGAGCATTGGGATCCAGGTACTTAGTCAACTTCTTCACCTGATGGGGAGAGAGAGTTGGAGAGACCATGTTAGAGAAACGCAGAGAACAGAGAGACCAGGTTAAAGCAAGAGAGACTGACAGAGTAAAGAAGAGAGAGATGAGCGCAAAGGGGATTGAAGGTACACTACAACTACGTAATATATTCACACACCACAAAATGGCCGTTCAATGAAAAGTTGAACGATAAGTGAAAGAATGCATTTATAATAAATCCATTTAGATAAGTTTGTTTCTTCTGCGTATATACATTTAGGTCTGGAAATATTTGTACACTGACATGTTTCATAACTTTGGCTCTGAAAGCCACCACAATGGATTTGAAAGGAAACAACCGAGATGCAATTGAAGTGCAGACTTTCAGTTTCAATTCAAGGGGTTGAACAGAAAGATTATATGGAACGTTTAGGAATTGCAACCATTTTCATACACAGTCACCTTATTTCAGGGGCTCAAATGTAATTGGACAAATTAACACAATAAAATGTTAATTTTTAATACTTTGTCGAAAATACTTTGCAGGCAATGACTGCTTGATGTCTGGAATGCATGGACATCACCAAACGCTGGGTTTCCTCCTTTGTGATGCTTTGCCAGGCCTTTACTTCAGCTGTCTTCAGTTGCTGTTTGTTTGTATGTCTTTCTGCCTTAAGTTGCCTTCAGCAAGTGAAATGCATGCTCAATTGGGTTGAGATCAGGTGATTGACTCAGCCATTGCAGAATATTCCACTTCTCTGCCTTAAAAAACCCTCAGGTTGATTTCGCAGTATGTTTTGGGTAATTGTTCATCTGTAAAGTAGGCGCCGTCCAACCAACTTTCCTGAATTTGGCTGAATCTGAGCAGACATTATATCCCTGTACACTTCAGAATTCATCCGGCTGCTTCTGTCTTCTGGCACATCATCAATAAACACTAGTGACCCAGTGCCATTAGAAGCCATGCATGTCTATACCATCACACTGCCTCCACTGTGTTTTACAGATGATGTGGTATTCTTCGGATCATGAGCCGTTCCAAACCTTCTTCATACTTTTTTCTTCCCATCATTCTGGTACAGGTTGATCTTAGTTTCATCTGTCCAAAGAAGGCTGTTCCAGAACTGGGCTGGCTTTTTTGAGATGTTTTTTGGCAAATCTGGCCTTTCAATTCTTGAGGCTTATGAATGGTTTGCACCTTGTGGTGAACCCTCTGTATTTGCTCTCGTGAAGTCTTCTCTTTATGGTTGACTTGGCTAATGATATGCCTTCCTCTTGGAGAGTGTTCTTCACTTGGCTGGATGTTGTGAAGGGGTTTTTCTTTACCGTGGAAAGGATTCTATGATCATCCACCACTGTTATTTTCAGTGGACGTCCAGGACTTTTTGTGTTGCCGAGATTTTTTTCTCTGAATGTACCAAACTGTTGATTTGGCCACTACTAATGTTCCTGCTATCTCTCTGATGGAATTTTATTTTTTTTGCAGCCTTAGGATGGCCTGTTATACAGAGCGCTATACAGAGAATACAGTGTAATTTGGCAATCAAGTGTTTTGGGTTTCCTCCACCTCATGAAAATTGAGCCAATAGTTAGGACAATTAGATTTAGAGGTTCAGATAGTGGACATGTTAACTTTAGAGCCTCGATGGCCTTTAAGTTCATGAATAAATACAAATCGCATACTTTGTAAAATACATACTTTGTAAAATACATACTCTGTAAAATACATACTTTGTAAAATACATACTTTGTAAAATACATACTTTGTAAAATACATACTTTGTAAACATTGACCATGAAATTTCCCACTTCCGCACATGAAAATAGGCAGAAATTCCCCAGTCATCATCTTTCACACACATGCATTACACAAACATACACAGTAAAATGCTTCAAATTAAAATGACACTCAGTTACGAGCAAAGGTTGAGTGCAATGCACTGACACTGAAGGATCCCAACAGCCCCGTGTCCTCCACCCAGGAATGCTTTTCATGACCCCTGACCCTGAAGGATCCCAACAGCCCCGTGTCCTCCACCCAGGAATGCTTTTCATGACCCCTGACCCTGAAGGATCCCAACAGCCCCGTGTCCTCCACCCAGGAATGCTTTTCATGACCCCTGACCCTGAAGGATCCCAACAGCCCCGTGTCCTCCACCCAGGAATGCTTTTCATGACCCCTGACCCTGAAGGATCCCAACAGCCCCGTGTCCTCCACCCAGGAATGCTTTTCATGACCCCTGACCCTGAGCAGTGCCTGGCTACTGTATTTGTTTTGGTCTTTAGTAGACCAGTGTTATGTTTCGATAAACCTCCAAACTTCTCAATGACCTCTTTGTGACATCATAACAAAAAATGCTTTACATATAAACATTACGGGATGTTATAATCATGTATTGTAGTAGTAGGTATAACTAAGAAATAGTGCATGAGGAGGTGAGGTGTGTGGCCAATATACCACGACTAAGAGATTTTCTTCAGCACAACACATCAACATTTCCAGGGTATAGCATTTAGCCGTAATATACTGGCAACACACCACTACCCCCGAGATGCCTGCATTGCTGTTAGAAAACTGGTTACCAACGCAATGTATATGGTCCCTGGCTTTCAGGCAATCAGCCCTGATTTGGCTTATACTGCTGAATCACCATGGTAACCTCTGGTTACCTCTAAGATAACCAAACAGTGCAACACCTGCAATCTACAGACCCCTTACAGTCAACCTGTCCATGTTGCCTAGACTCCCAAACACCAGCAACGCCATGTCAGCACCACACACACACACACACACACACACACACACACACACACACACACACACATTCACCCCAGACATGCCCTAATCCTCATCTGTTACTCAGGACAGAAAGCTTGACCTTCCTGCTGCAGAGCACACTGTTACAGGGTAGAGCTATGGACAAGCATAACACACACACACACACACACACACTACCATGAGTGAGCGGGCAGTTACAGCGTCCTCTCTGCCAGACACTCCTTTCCCTACAGAGATTAAGTGTGATTCATAGCAGTCTATTCTCCTGAGGGCCCGTCTCTCTCTCTCTCACACAAGCACACGCACACACACATACATACACACAAGCACACGCACACACGCGCACACACACACGCACACAAACACACAGGAACCCCAATCCCTTACGTATAAGGGGAGAAAGAAATATAGTAAATATGCTGTTACAGATCCCCCAAAAACACATCATCAATTACTGGAAGCAACTGCCTCTACAAAGATTAACCCTGAAAGGCTGATCCTAACACCTTTGAATTTCCTATGACTCTCAACACTTAAAACGTCACGGCTTTAATCCACCGTACAACACAACCGTCTGTCTCTGGCTGTGATAAGGGTTGTTAAGAAGGCAGTTGAGGTGTACTGGGAGGATCTGGAGAGATTTAGTTGATGACGGGCGGGTGACAGTCTGTATTTCTCCCACCCTTAGCCGAGGTGTGATGAGTGGGACGGGGGCTTGTTCAAGTTACATGTCTGAGATTCAATGAGGACACGGCAAGGAGTGAGTTGACACAGCTCTTTTTATCCCTCGCTTCGGTGTACAGGACAGAATCTTTAAGATTCACTACAGAGACCAAAGTCTAGTATTAACTAAAGAGACAGGACATAATCTGTAAAGTCTAGTATTAACTAAGGAGACAGGACAGAATCTGTAAAGTCTAGTATTAACTAAAGAGACAGGACAGAATCTGTAAAGTCTAGTATTAACTAAAGAGACAGGACAGAATCTGTAAAGTCTAGTATTAACTAAGGAGACAGGACAGAATCTGTAAAGTCTAGTATTAACTAAAGAGACAGGACAGAATCTGTAAAGTCTAGTATTAACTAAAGAGACAGGACAGAATCTGTAAAGTCTAGTATTAACTAAAGAGACAGGACAGAATCTGTAAAGTCTAGTATTAACTAAGGAGACAGGACAGAATCTGTAAAGTCTAGTATTAACTAAGGAGACAGGACAGAATCTGTAAAGTCTAGTATTAACTAAAGAGACAGGACAGAATCTGTAAAGTCTAGTATTAACTAAGGGGACAGGACAGAATCTGTAAAGTCTAGTATTAACTAAGGAGACAGGACAGAATCTGTAAAGTCTAGTATTAACTAAAGAGACAGGACAGAATCTGTAAAGTCTAGTATTAACTAAAGAGACAGGACAGAATCTGTAAAGTCTAGTATTAACTAAGGAGACAGGACATAATCTGTAAAGTCTAGTATTAACTAAGGAGACAGGACAGAATCTGTATTCTAAGATTCACCAAAGAGACCAAAGTCTAGTATTAACTAAAGAGACAGTACATAATCTGTAAAGTCTAGTATTAACTAAAGAGACTGGATTGAATCTGTAAAGAATAACGTTCATTAAGGTGACAGGACAGAATCCGTAAAGAAGAGTTAAATATTCAAAAGGAGACAGCATATCTGGGAAGACGTGAGAGGACATTCCTAATCCTAGTGTAGTGTTGTGTTATAAAAGAGCAACTGGCCATGGACAAATAAGAACATTTTTTTGTCTGGTTCCATTCATTTAGTTTAGGCAACATTCAGTTTTTCCCCAGTACATTCCAGAGTTTATCTTTCAGTTGTACTTTTTATATACAACCCTGTTCCCAAAAAAGTTGTGATGCTGCGTAAAATGCAAATAAAACAGAATGCAATCATCTGCAAATCATTTATCCTATGTTTAATTGAAAATTGGACAAAGACAACATATCAAATGTTTAAACTGAGAAATGTTACAGGGTTGTAGATAAAAACAAACTTGCATGTGATTTCAATGTTTTTTAAATTAATCGGCACATGATGGATGTAATTATGACGTAATTTTGTCCGAAAGCCATATGCTAATTTGGAGTTTAATTGGGAAGGTTGAAGAAGAAGCCTTTCTCTCAACCAAATGACAGTTATCACATTGGCCTATATGCTAATAGCTACACAAAGTGGGAGATATATTTAAGGAATAAGACCCAAAGGGACTGTATATATTGTCCATAGAACACTGTTCTTAAACAAAACACAACTATGTGTGTGTCTGGATACAGTCCATAGATATGTTTTAGTGGCACTATACCACAAACCTCAGAGCAGTCTTTATGCAATGTAATTAAAACAGTAAAAATGAAGCTGTCATACCTTTGGTGCCCTGCACTGTCTGATAAACCACGGCTTTCAGCAAATCATCCTCATGGAGAAAACGTACCCTTTATGTAATCAAACAAAAAGCAGAGTTTGTGGTTTATACCACAGCTTCCAGTCAACCATCCTCCAAGAAACAACCTACCCAGTCAATAATAGTAGATATTATATGGTTTTTATAATAGTTGGTCGTATGTGGCAAAGTGTGAGGAAAAATGCTTGGATGTCACACTCATTTCATCTATTAGAATGTTTCACACAGTATTAAAGAATATCAAATATTGGTGTGAAAATATTTTTTCACACCAAAGAACAGGATTATACATGTGAAACATTTCACCCTGGCAGTATACGCAAAGAAATCCACCTGAGACCCGCTGCTAGATCGATGTGACGTGATTTGAATAATATTATTTTGGTTTCCCTGCAGCTAAATGTGCAGTAAGAGCCGCGTCATCGGTTAAATGTGCACTAAGAGCCGTGTCTTTGTGGGATGATACGCTACAAAAGGTTACCCTAGCCAGAAAGTTCAGCTTTAAAAAAACGTTTGAAATTGAAAAAACATGCCACATCATAGGGACATCAAACTCAACCAAATACAAACATACATACTGTAAATGTGTTTACATGGTTACCAACTGCATATGTTGGTTTACAGGAAATCATGTCTCCAGTATAAAAGCTGAGCAGTTGCAGATATGAATCAACCCCAAGTTGCATTGGTCAAATCAAGCAGGATGAGTAAAATCAGATGGGTAAATAAATGGGTACCAAAGTACCCAATCAAAGGAGATATCTGTATGAAAGAGTTTTAGCGGGACTCTGATAAATTGAGACAAGAAACCTGTTTGGTCAGTTTGGTCTTACCCATACAATATAATACAAAACACACCAGAGAAGGTAAGGAAAACTCACAGGACATCAAGACAAGGGTAGTGAGAGCACATCAATCTGGGGAAGGCTATACAACCATCTCAAAAAGATGATTAACCCTAACCCATCAGTCCCCTGTGAGGCAAATAATAAAGAAATGGAGAGCATTTAACAGTGGATGCCCCTCCATAAAATCCCAAAGATCCACCAGAAAAATTGCATCTGGACATTTGTAGACCTCCCTTGCTGCATCTCAGGTTACAGTGCCTGATTCAACAATAAAAACACAGAATTGAAATGGCATCCATGGAAGAGTTGCTAGGAAGGAGCCTCTGCTGCCAAAAAAAACATGAAACTATCTTCATTGCCAGAGACCACCTGGACAAACCTGAAGGTTTCTGGAAGTCCATTCTCTGGACAGATGAGTCTGAAATTTACCGTTTAGTCCACAATGAAAACTGCAAAAGCCAACACAGCCACCAAAAGAACTTCATCCCAACAGTCAAGGATGGTGGTGGGAGTGTCAAGATCTGGTGCTGCGTTTCCTCCTCTTGACCTGGTCGACTGCACATAATCAAGGGAACCATGATTTCTGAGGAATACCAGGAGGTTCTTGAACAGAATGTCAATAAATCAGTCAACGACTAAAGCTGGGCAGAAAATGGGTTTTCCAACAAGACAACAACCCGAAGCATTTAGGATAATCTACCAAAGAATGGCTCAGTAGAAAGAGTTGTGTTTTGAATGGGCCAAGTCAAAGTCCTTACCTTAATCCAATCGAGATGCTCTGGTTAGAACTTGAAGAGGGCACTACATGAGTTCTATAAGGAGGACTGGGCAAAAAATCCCCCTAAAAATATGTCAGAGACTGATTAGTGGTTATCGGAGTTATTTACTCCAAATTATTACTACTAATGGAGGTGCCACAAGCTACTTAATGAACGGGTCACATATTTTTGCACACATGAAATCTAAGTTTTTGTTAAATAAACCACTTAAATTAAGTTAAATAATGAAAATAGATCATGCTTTTGTTTGTGTCCTTTATATAGACGGGGGGCAAATCAAAGGTCTCAGTAAGGTGTTGGGCCACTATGAGCCACCAGAACAGCTTCAGTGCAACTTGGAATTGATTCTACGTGTCTTTCCCAAAAGATATTCCCTCATTTGGTGTTTTTCATAAAGGTGGTGGAGAGCGCTATCCAACGTGTCGGTCCAAAATTTCCCATATGTGTTAAGTTGAGATCTGGTGACAGTGAAGGCCATAGCATTTGATTCACATCATTTTCATATGCATCAATACATCCAGTGACCAATTTATTTTACTATCTGTAAGTCACCCATCTGTATACTTTGTTATTTTTTATGTTTACATGTATATACACCGTACATAGGTATCTACAGTGGATATATTAAGTCTACACACCCCTGTTAAAATGCCAGGTTCTTGTGATGTAAAAGAATGAGACAAAGATAAATCATGTCAGAACTTTTTCCACCTTTAATGTGACCTATAACATGAACAATTAAATTGAAAAACAAACTGAAATCTTTAAGGGGAAAAAATACATTAAAAAAACTCACAATAACCTGGTTGCATAAGTGTGCACACCCTCAAACTAAAACTTTGTTGAAGCACCTTTTGATTTTATTACAGCACTCAGTCATTTTGGGTAGGAGTCTATTAGCATGGCACATCTTGACGTGGCAATATTTGCCCACTCTTCTTTGCAAAAGCGCTCCAAATCTGTCAGATTGCGAGGGCATCTCCTGTGCACAGGCTTCTTCAGATCACCACACAGATGTTCAATTGGATTCAGGTCTGGGCTCTGGCTGAGCCATTCGAAAACGTATATCTTCTTCTGGTGAAGCCATGCTTTTGTGGATTTGGATATGTGCTTTGGGTCATTGTCGTGCTGAAAAGTGAACTTCCTCCTAAAGCTTTTGTGGCAAAATTGCCAGGTATTTGGAACTGTTCATAATTCCATCCACCCTGACTAAGGCCCGGTTCCAGCAGAAGACAAACAGCTTCAAAGCATGATCTCCACTTGATGATGACTGTCTTCACTGTGTTCCATGGTATATCTAATGCTTTGGAAATTATTTTGTAACCTTCTCCTGACTGATATCTTTCAACAATGAGATCCCTCTGATGCTTTCGAAGTTCTCTGCAGACCATGGCTTTTGCTCTGAGATGCCAATAAGAAAATCCTACTAGAACAGCTGAACTTTATTTGTGATTAATCAGAGTCACTTTAAATGATGGCAGGTGTGTAATGACTTCTATTTATCATGAGTTTGAATGTAATTCTGAACACAGCCACATCCCCAGTTATAAGAGGGTGTGCACACCCTAATTTTCCCCCCTCGAAGATTTCAGTTTGTTTCTCAATTGAATTGTTCACATTATAGGTCACATTAAAAGTGGAAACATTTCTGATATTATTTATCTTTGGCTCATTCCTTTACATCACATAAACCTGGCATTTTAAAAGGGGTGTTTTCGACTTTTTATATGTAAATCTATAATTTTAAATCTAAAACTGTTCTCTGTAATGCATTTCATGTTTGTTGGACCCTGGGAAGCTTATTAACTGCATGTGGAATAGCTAATAGGTGTCCTGAGACTCCTGACACTTCATGTGTGCTGGAAATGTCGCCCATCTCAGACCTTTGGTGTCACTTTTGCTTTACAACACTAGCTGTCATTCATCCATCAAAGACATCTAGAACGCTAGGTGTCAGTCGCTTACTGGTCAAAGCAGTTGCAAGAATGCAAGCTGTCCACGTCAGCCCACGTCAGCTTGTAGCCGAGCTGACACCGGCTGAAAAGATAAGAGAAGCCGGACTCTCTGTTGTCACGGTGATGAGTGACAGAGGAATATTTGGTGCGTCAGGAAGCCAGCTCACACACAAACCCACACATCACCTCAGTACTAATAAAACATATAGAAGTTATGTAAGAGGCATGAAATATTTACTTCTGCTCTCTTGCAGCTGACAATAAGAAATGGAGGGCAACTTGAAGCACAACACACACGGAGACACAAACTTTACAATTTCAGAGATGCTACACTGCAAAACTGTACTGTACAACTCCAGATTATTATTTATCGTTAAACATCACTGTACAACTCCAGAGCTGTATTTATTGTTACACATCACTGTACAACTCCAGAGCTGTATTTATTGTTACACATCACTGTATAACTCCAGAGCTGTATTTATTGTTACACATCACTGTATAACTCCAGAGCTGTATTTATTGTTACACATCACTGTACAACTCCAGAGCTGTATTTATTGTTACACATCACTGTACAACTCCAGAGGCATATTAATTTTTACACCGTAACAGTTTCAGCCAAAAGACTGTAAAGACGACACCTGTGCCCGTATTACGCACCAAATCCTATTTCAGCTAAACAACTCCATGTGTGTCAGATCTTAAATCCATTTGAGTCCTCACATAATTTGTGTGACATTAGCAGAAGCGTATGGACCTCCATTTCCCACAAATACAGTACACAGGAGAAACCTGGCATTGAAATCAGTCAAATAGAGTACACAGGAGAAGCCTGGCATTGGAATCAGTCTAATAGAGTACACAGGAAAAGCCTGGCATTGGAATCAGTCAAATGTAGTACACAGGAGAAGCCTGGCATTGGAATCAGTCAAATAGAGTACACAGGAAAAGCCTGGCATTGGAATCAGTCAAATAGAGTACACAGGAGAAGCCTGGCATTGGAATCAGTCAAATAGAGTACATAGGAGAAGCCTGGCATTGGAATCAGTCAAATAGAGTACACTGGAGAAGCATGGCATTGGAATCAGTCAAATGAGGGACATTGAAACCAGGGTATTACCATTAACAGCAATGGAAATGATGCTGTGTCATTCTCTCAAAACAGCTCTTGAAGAATACAAATTGACTCTCTTTACTCATTCAAGTGTTTTTATTGATTGTTGAATAGTAAATGTGAGTGGGCTATTGTTTTTGGTTTCATCCCAAACTGCACCTATTACCTGTATAGTGCACTACCTCGGACCTGGGGCTCTGAGGTACAGGAAATAGGGAACAGAGGGCAGTTTGGGACTACACTGTACGCCACTGAACTCCACTAAACAGTGAGAGAGCAGAGAGAAAGCAGATAGAGGAGAGGCAGAGAGGCAGAGAGGCCGTGAACAAGAGGGCGCATCATTGAAACTGTTGAGCTACTTTAGAGGGATCAAAGCTGAACAATGGGAGAACCGAGGGAACAGAAAGAGTATGGACAGAGAAAACGGAAGGAATAGAGAGAGAAAACAGAGAGAAGACAGAGAACAAAGTGATAGCGAAGAAAGCAAACAGAGAACACGAAGTGTGAGAGTACTGAGAATAAAGTGAAAAAACTGTGCGAACCAAATAAGAGAACATAGGCAATGAAATGAGAGAACAGATATCGAATGAAGAGGGAACACGACGCATTGAAATGAGCTGGATTTTACCCACAATGCTTTAGGCCAAGACTACCAGGAGCAGAGCCCCGAGGGAGGGGAGCCAAGGGAGGAGAGACAGAGGAGGCTACAGGGCACATTGCACATACACGTGTTCCAGACAGTTCAGAGGCTGTCCATGAATACCAACCGTGGAGATATACGGGGCTTCACACCGTGACATGCTAACAACACGTGACCAGTGATGGAGAGGAAGGAAGAAGGGAGGGGGCTGGCCAATGACGAAGATGTGAGGAGGAGAACGCGGGGGATAGAGCAAGAATAAGTGTTAAAGGAGGGAGAGGGCGGAAGACAGGGAAGGTGTGAATGACGAAGATCAGGAGGAGAGTGGGGTGAGTTTGTATGCCAGCCAGAGCAGAAAACAGCAGGGCCAGGGACAACTCAATTAACACCGTGATTGAGATAAAGAGGGAGAGACATGGGGAGAGACAGACCCGTTCTCCTCTGCCACAGACCCCACCTTGCCTATTGTGGTTTATGTTGCAGATCTGCTGATAGTGACATTTTGATTTCCCCATCAGGGCTCCGTGAGGGCAGATGAGAGCCAACATGGACGCCACAGTTTCTTTATGACCTTTGGTTAAAGAAGGACACCTTCTGAAACTGGAGGGGAAATGGGGATATGTCACTGTGTGTTTACATTCCCTCTGTCCTACACACTCACATACACACATTCAGGGACTTGCACACACACAGGGGGTTCAAAAAGTTTGTATGTCAAGTACCCCCAAAATAACCCTCAAGGGTTATCGGCGAGGAACCCCAGGAAACATCTCTTCGTGAGCAACCAAGTTCCTAAATGTTGCATTCAGTTTTGCTAGCTCGGCTATAAGCGGTTATCAGGCTACTCTACAAATTTGACCATGAGGCTGAGAGAAAATGTTTTCTTTATTAATAGAAAGTGTCCTGACAATCTAGATGGCTTATGGCTTATGTTAAGTAATAAGGCCCTGAATGTCACTGGCGGACAGAGTCGGACAGGCAAATGCAAAGGATATTTGCCTATTGATGGAAAATATGGTTAGGGGTGCAACCAAACATGTTCTGTAGGTATAATAAAAACAATCTTTCATTATTTTTTATAATTTTGTAAACATTTATTTTACTCTAGATCAATGTCCCCATCTTTCCTTGTCACCCCAATGTCACCCCAATGGCAATCCTATTCATCAATATGCAAATATCCTTTACAGTTGCCTGTACAACCCTTATTATTGATTTTGGGGTCCCAACTTCCAGGGACCCCCCAGCCCAATTATTATATCTGACTGCAGGTTTGTTGCTGTCTCCTAGGGACCCTAAAGGCTAAGGTGGGTCTTACTCGCATAGCATATCAACATAGCATAATGGACCCAAGTTTGAAAATCCCTGCCAACATGCACAAACATTAGCCTTTCTATCCTTGTAGGGACTTAACCCAAACCTAACCCCCACCCAGCAATACACATTCCCAGTCCCTATCCAAACCTTAACCTAACCTTAAACTCAATTACCAAATTTGCTTAATCTGATCAAAGCCCTAACCCATAATGCCTAAACCTAAACGTAACCCTGACTCCACCACTATGCTGAACAGTACATCTTTACCTAACCCCAACCCTCACCCCAACCCATAATGCCCAACCCTCACCCCAACCCATAATGCCCAACCCTCACCCCAACCCATAATGCCCAACCCTCACCCCAACCCATAATGCCCAACCCTCACCCTAACCCATAATGCCCAACCCTCACCCTAACCCATAATGCCCAACCCTCACCCCAACCCATAATGCCCAACCCTCACCCCAACCCATAATGCCCAACCCTCACCCTAACCCATAATGCCCAACCCTCACCCCAACCCATAATGCCCAACCCTCACCCTAACCCATAATGCCCAACCTCACCCCAACCCATAATGCCCAACCCTCACCCCAACCCTTGAGCAAGAATTTGCAGTTTCCCTACTAGAAAACGTTGCAGATTTTTTATCTTAAACAATTTTTAAGGTTTTACTAATTTTGAGGGAACTTCCACATGGACCTGAATAACACACACACACACACACACAGCTAGTCCTTGGTGACAGTCAATTTCAGGGAAGATGAAAAAAAGCTGTGATGAGACTTAGTACTTTTCTTTTTATGCATTAATATAAAACGCACACACACACATCAGACACACACACACACACATCAGACACACACACACACACACACACACCAGACACACACACACACTCACACCAGACACACACACATCAGACACACACACATCAGACACACACTCACATCAGACACCTCCAATATGGGAATATGACATATCTAGGTGGAACCAGTCAGATGATTCACATCTGATGTCATAGTCTTACTGCCACCGCCGGCAAATGGATCCACCTAAACGCCTTGTTACCAGATTAAGTACACAACAGGGCCACACCAACACAACACGCAAACATACACACACATACACAAACTCATTAGATGTAGAAAAAGCAAATAAGAAGCCCTAATGATCTGTGTGAAATTAATCAACGAACCAATGGCTGGACGTTAATTAGAATGCTGACAGTACTGGAAGAGGCTGAGAAGTGGTGTTGGTGGGTGGGGTTGGAGAGAGGGAGGGAGAGACTGAGAAGTGGTGTTGGTGGGTGGGGTTGGAGAGAGGGAGGGAGAGACTGAGAAGTGGTGTTGGTGGGTGGGGTTGGAGAGAGGGAGGGAAAGACTGAGAAGTGGTGTTGGTGGGTGGGGTTGGAGAGAGGGAGGGAGAGACTGAGAAGTGGTGTTGATGGGTGGGGTTGGAGAGAGGGAGGGAGAGACTGAGAAGTGGTGTTGGTGGGTGGGGTTGGAGAGAGGGAGGGAAAGACTGAGAAGTGGTGTTGGTGGGTGGGGCTGGCGAGAGGGAGGGAGAGACTGAGAAGTGGTGTTGGTGGGTGGGGTTGGAGAGAGGGAGGGAGAGACTGAAAAGTGGTGTTGGTGGGTGGGGTTGGAGAGAGGGAGGGAGAGACTGAAAAGTGGTGTTGGTGGGTGGGGTTGGAGAGAGGGAGGGAGAGACTGAAAAGTGGTGTTGGTGGGTGGGGTTGGAGAGAGGGAGGGAGAGACTGAAAAGTGGTGTTGGTGGGTGGGGTTGGAGAGAGGGAGGGAGAGACTGAAAAGTGGTGTTGGTGGGTGGGGTTGGAGAGAGGGAGGGAGAGACTGAGAAGTGGTGTTGGTGGGTGGGGTTGGAGAGAGGGAGGGAGATGAGAGATGGAAGAGAGGAAGAAGGAGAGAAGAGAGAGGAAAGTGGTTGTATGATCATCCATTTGTCGCACGGAGAGGAGACGGAGGCAATGAGACAGATGAAAGGTCTCTGTTACTTCTCTTCTGCTCTCCTGGTTTTTCATTAACATCTAAACAGAGGAACAACATCACCTGTTAGAAGGGTTTATCAGACCTCCCTCCATTAAGCCAACTGGCTCTCCTTCTCTCTTCAGTGCTTCAGAAGGAGGTGGACCATCCTGATACAACCACAAATAGAGGCCACAAGTCGCCAAACGTGAAACGTTAGCAAGGCCTGTGTTGCCAATGGCTTCCACTGTTTTAAAGTAGTACAAAGGGTTCAAACATAATTAGCTGACAATGCAATCGTGAAAAGTGGACTACTTCAAAATGGTTTCACAGACACCATGATGGCAGTTCTCACTGATATGAAATGTACCTGCCTTGACTTAAAACATACAACATCTTTGGCTTTACTCACAGGGAAGAAAGTGGGACATACTGTACAAGCACCAGCCTGTCATTCATTCCACCTCTACGGTCCTGAAGCAGTACCACGATTACCATGGCGACAGAGAGTGGAGACGGAGAGGAGCAATGGAGCTGCTTTTTTACAAAGCTGGGAGATGGAGGTAGAGCACGCGCACACACACACACACACACACACACTTCAGCTTAGCATTGCTCGCTGTGTTATTTTTAGTATTAGCGGAGATTGTATGTCTTCATACAAGCTTAATGATCTGAAAAATCACCCCAGGTCCTAACTGTTTACCAGGCAAGTCTCAACCAGAGAAAGCAATTACTGATAAAATGTGTGTGTCAAATGGCACCGTATTGCCGACAAAGTGCACTAGGTTCTCTCTTTAGTCCGATGGGCCGCGGGTCAAAAGTAGGGCACAGTGTGCATTTGGAACGGATCACGGTGGTCCTGATGATGGGTGACCTGTTGAATAGGGTCATCAGGCCTGGCAAACAGTGGCCGACCCAGTTTATAACCCTGCACTAATGGGAGAGAATGAGGGACAGGCTGTTTATGGAAAAAGGAGTGGAAGAAAGAGGGGAAGGGAAAGAAAGAGAAATTAAGGGAGAAAAAGGGAGGCTGAATGAAAGAATTAAAAAAGAGAGAACCAGAGACAGACAGTGGGAGATACGGACACGGAGAGGAACAGAGAAAGAGGTGAACGAACGATGAGCTGGGTTTGTTCTCATGCTCCAGATGGCTCCTTTACTGGCGCTTGACCTGGTGTGTTGCGGGCTATTCATGGCCCCAGCGAGGCCTTCGTCAACATCATCAAGCTTGGAGGAAACAAATCTAAAACAACCACCCAGTCTATCTAAACCTAATAAACTGTGAAGAATTGCGATGCACTACTTTTGACCAAATTGCGATGCACTACTTTTTGGGACCCTCAGTGCCGACTGAGGGTCCCATTTGGGAAGCACTCTGCTGGATGTTTTGTGTATATCCTCATTACATCATATTTAGCCATGTACAGAGTTAGCTATTATCGCTCATTAACAAAAACATGATTCGTAATGGCTGAGGCAAAACCAAGAAGACAAAGACGGCAGCTGCGTACACACACGCAAAACGGCGGTTTGAAAGAGGACGTTGTTCACAGGAGGAATTGGCCAGGATGTGAAGGACACCAATTAGGCAAGTGACCGTGTGGAGCAACGCTGGCTCATTAAGCTGTGTCCATCAATGGGGAGATGTACAGGTCATTTGTTTGATACAGCCTGTGTATCGCGGAGCACATTCCATGCCAACAATTAGGCCGCCATTTGTAGACCTTTCGGCTTGTGTGTGTGGGTGTGTGTGTGTGTGTGTGTGTGTGTGTGTGTGTGTGTG
Source organism: Esox lucius (assembly GCF_011004845.1). Taxonomy (NCBI): domain Eukaryota; kingdom Metazoa; phylum Chordata; class Actinopteri; order Esociformes; family Esocidae; genus Esox; species Esox lucius. Next base: position 6,286,354 of record NC_047579.1, read on the forward strand.
GGGGCATGCTGGCTTTTTACCCTGTTTACATTACAAATGTATTTTCCTATCACCTGGTGTAATCAGACGTTTTGTGTGTGCCTGTTTATGAAGAGACAGACAGACAGAAATAGATACGTGATAGATAAATAAACTGATAGATGCTTTGAATCACTGCTCAGCTGGAAGATGTAATGATGACCCAGTTTAACAAGTTTCCCAGGACCTATGGAAGCAAAGCAGGCCCACAGCATCACAGATCCACCACCGTCCTTCAAAGTATGGAATAGAGTTTTATCTGCATGACAATTCTTTTTAGTTTAAACCCACCTTTGGTATTTCTGGCTAAAAATGCGCTCCTCCATACAGAATCCACTCCCCCATACAGAATCCTCTCCTCCATACAGAATCCACTCCTCCATACAGAATCCACTCCCCCATACAGAATCCGCTCCTCCATACAGAATCCTCTCCTCCATACAGAATCCTCTCCTCCATACAGAATCCTCTCCTCCATACAGAATCCTCTCCTCCATACAGAATCCACTCCTCCATACAGAATCCTCTCCTCCATACAGAATCCTCTCCTCCATACAGAATCCACTCCTCCATACAGAATCCTCTCCTCCATACAGAATCCTCTCCTCCATACAGAATCCTCTCCTCCATACAGTATCTCTCCAGATCCTTCAGATTCTGATGTCCACACTTGTGGACTCCCCTCTTGAGCTCATGACACTGGTTTTATATGGGTTTATGTCAGGGAACTGGGACTGCCAAGGAAAAACCTTGATTCTGTGGTCAGTGTACCATTTCTGTGTTGATTTTGAGGTTAGCTTTGGATTATAGTCCTGCTGGAAGATCCAACCACGACCCAGTTTAAGCTTCCTGGCAGAGGCACTTGATGGAGTCCATGTTACCATGTTTCCTAACAAGTTGTCCAGGGCCTTTGGAAAGACATCAAAGATCCACCACCATACTTCACAGCGGTAATGAGGTACATTTCTGCATGGCATCATTCTGTCTTCGATAAACACAACTCTGGTGTTTATTTACAAAATGCTGAATTGTGGTCTGACCCGACCATAAAACCCGGGACCCATCAAAAGCTCCAGTAACATGTAGGTGTTTGAGTTTTGTGTTTGAAGACAACAAATGCTTTTTTTTTTGCCAACTCTCGCAAACAATATGTGATAATGTAGGTGGCTATTGATTATAGTTTTTGAGACCCAAATAACATCTACAATCCTCCAGCTGTGGTCCTTGGAGATTCTCGAACCAACCTCCTCACTGTGCATGTGGTCTATATAGACAAATGTCCTCTTCCTGGATGATTTTCTCAACTGTTGCTCTGATAGTGGAAATAGCTCAACAATCTTTTGTCGCACATCTTTAATGTTGGGTCTTTCCCATAGTGATGGAGGACGATGAGTGGCCTGTGAGTCACCTCATATTTATATCGCATTCTCATGAGAATTTCTATGGCTGCCAATAATTGTGGCACATGTTTTTGAGAAAAATATTTATTTCACAATAGATTTTTTTTTTTTCAATCATTACATTTTTTGTGAACATATAAAATACATTTCCAAGAGGATAAACAGCAACTACATTTTTTTTCACAGCCTGTTTTGCTCATATTTTCCAAGGGTGCTAATATTAGTGGAGGGCACTGTATGCCTTGATGTGAGCAGCTTTTCCCAAATCGTTGGTTTGCACAGAGGTGCCATCTATTGTAGTTTGGTAAAGCCAAGAGTAAACCAGGTTTTCCTATTGAATCAAATGAACATGAAAAATATACTGTATGTATCAATGGGAGGACAAACATGGCTACTAGACTTGGTTCATAAGATTTTCTAGAGGTAACAATATCTATATGTTTTGGAGAAAAATCTTCGTTTCTTGATTAATTATGTGTTAATTAATAATTGGGACAAAATATTAGGATAATCTTTTTCATGTTTACGTCAATTAAAGGTTTGATTTCTTTTGAAGAAAATCTAAGATATATTTTGACAAATGTTAAGAAATGAAATGTGTGGGAAAAGGTTTTGCTGAAATAGCAGTAAGTTGGACTCAAACCCACACTGCAGCAGTTACGTGTTCACTGGAGGCAGCAGCTTAGACCAGACAGACCACAGAGAGACAGACAGACAGATGGATCCTTAGTTGTCTCAGGGGGAAAGATACCCAGACCATTTGTCAGGAAAGCAGAGAACCATAGTGTGATGTTGACCTTAAACAGACAGGTCGTTTACTGCACCTCCGCTGGTTCTCAAAAAGCATGTTTGGTGGAGGGTTGCCAGAGTACACACTAAACACATCAGTTAAAGGATGGTGATAGAATACACAATCTGTCAAAGGTCTAGGCAAGATGGTAAACCAATTCTCCCATGTTTACAGGCCTAATGAATGGAGATTTTCTGTTTTTGAGAACCATAAATGTTTTCATTGGAATTAGTGTGCTGATAAAGAAGCTCAATATCACTCTGGCCTATCTATCTTAATCATTATTTCCACTATGACAGGCCTAGCCATTAATAAATGACCTATCCTTCAGGATAAATATGGATGGCTATCAGTGGTTGGCGCCCGTACAAATACAGATTTACGTCATTGAGAAAATGTATAGGCAATGGAAACCAAAATAAACTCAGCATAACGATCATCAAAAGGTTTTCCATTATACCAAACCAAATAATCAATCAGAAACTAAGTCTAACGGTCACCTTCTTCATGACATTCCGGTCTGGCAACCTGTTTGCCTGTCATACCATTGTGATTAATTAATATCCCAACAAACCAACGCACACATACGGCCTAATATTTTGGTTTTCAAACATATTCCCACAGACATGAGATTCTACATACTCCAAATTCTCATTCATTCTCATCATTATTCGTGGATGTCGCAAACTTACATACGAAGAGCCAAAACCTACCTCATCCCTGTCTCCTTGCCCGAACTGTAGCCCCAGATCCACGAAATGTTCCACCCGAATGAAACCATCAGCATCTTCATCACACACGTCGAATACCTCCTTGAGCTTTTTTAGGAATGACAGAAGCTGTTCTTGATCAGGGAAGACTTCCATTTTAGAGTTTGATTTGTCAGTTACCGTCGTTGTTAAACGGACTCCGTTTGAATTCGTTCTGTTGTCGCCATCATTCCGGTTGCTGCTCTCGGCTGCTGGCTGGCACCTCGGTTGGCGCTGTGACATCAGCAGCATCCCGTTACCGAATGGGAAGTAGCACTGATCGACACGTGGAGGGTAGAGACGATAAATGACGATGATTCACGATCATGAAAAAAATGTAATTGCGTAAACATCCGAGAATGAACGTGTTTTTTAAAGTGTCAGACATTTAATTGTATAGTATTGAGACACAATTGTGTGTATGTCAAGATAACTTAGTACAGTATCGGTTTCGTTGATTTTTTGTTAAACCACGATTACTGAAGACGTTAATAAATGACCATGTACATTGCTCATTCATTTCATTATTAAATATCATTTATATTTAAAAAATGCTCATAATCAAACATTTAAAAGCACGTGTCCATCTCCACACAACCTAGTTCAGTGGGAAGGTTGGATAAAGCTGCAGATGCAAATAACTAATAGACCTATTGTCAATAAACACCACAATTCTTATGGTTTTCTTACAAAAAGTAATGGTTTTATTCAGAAAGCAACATTCACAGTTATATCAATGTGTAACGTGTAACAAAACAATACAACCATTGTCTAAAATAAAGACAAGTAAAAAGAGATCAAAGACTGAAGAAAATCTTTAACATTACTTGGTCAACCTGCAGCAATATCTCAACACCAGTACTTTTTCATTCCAGACAAAGATTAGGGTTAGGCAAATCTCCAATGAGGTTGCTTTTTAGTAATCTGTATCTGAGAAACCTTCCCTAAAATAAGTTGCTGGCATTAAGAGGTGTTCATCATACCCACAACTAAACCACTAACAGACTAATTATCATCATCTTAAATTCAGACTTGGATTAGCTGAATATATGTTTCTGGTCAATTCCAGCTGAACTCTTTTTAGTTACGAGTTCAACTGAACTTAACCAATTAGTACATTTAAAAACATCTTAAAACATTTTGTATTAGTTAATTTCCTGAATTGACAGAATGACAGGGGAATTACCAATTTTTTTACTGCCGGGCCGGAACAAAAGCCTGCCTTAAAGCTCAAAAAGACTGGAGAGACAGGGGTAAATTAAGAGTTGTGGGTTTTGTTAAGAGGTAATGTTTGCTAAAATTACTAAGTTCTTCAAAGGAATATCTAAATAATTCTTAATTAAAGAATCCTCAGTCAAATGTGACATTTTATCCAGGACTAAGGTTAATCTGGACCCAGATTAACCTTTCTCAATGTCAAAACTAGCCCCAGTCCAACATCTGGCAAATGCCAGATCTGTACTGGACACCCTTAAGTCCACAGGGACAGTTTAAATTGTTTTGAGTTTTGTGCCAAATTATTATAATTCACCTACTAATGGGAGCTTCGAGTGTCAAATAAAATGGGCCAGTGTGTTAGAAATCGATGCACCGATTCTACTACCATTCTGTCCCTGCTCTGACCCTTGTTGACCAAGAATGTCCAATCATTTTCTCAGCCTATATTCACCATAACCAGCCTGGGCTCCAACAGCGATTCCCACCGCTCAGTCACCTGCAGAGAGATACAGAGGAAAAACACTGAGAAAGGATTCCATTCATTCTACGGCAGTGATGTCACAAAGACATCCCTACGGTAACAGGAAAAAACACACTGAATTCTGCGCATACAGCTGTTTTATTTCAATGTTTAACCCTCCCTAAAGCCAGGTTTAAAGTAGCCCGTCGGTTCTGTTTTTCAACTAAGCCTTTATAAGTGTGAATAACTGGACAATGAACGGCTTCCCTCGATGTTAGGGTGATGTGGTTAAAATGCAGCTGGGGACAATGGGTTGGGTTTAGCTCGTCCAAACAGAGCTACACTGATGTTACTGAGAGAAGTGGCAGGCTTAGTGGAGGTGGAGGACAATATGACCAAAACAACATTCAACACTTCAGCCAATAAACTGGCTTTGACTCATCAGCTTTGATGTGACAGTACTGTAGATATAGTACCTGTTTAACAAATAATGGGCGCATTTTCGATTGTCCTGCATGACTTTGTTTTGACGGGGCCTGTTAAAACAACATTGTTGGATAATATTTTATGTCTTTCGCGCGAGGGTAACGTGACCCAGCGCAGTCCACATTCCCAGGGTCAATTGGATTTCTTAAATATAAACCGATGTGACGGACTCCCAAACCTCTCCTCTGGGTGCCACTGACATTGGTTCATATTTAACCCCACCCCACCCCACCCCAGAGCTTTTTCATTCATTTGATCTATTCCAGAGCTAGCACGTTTAACTCATCACCTTATCATCAAACCCTTGACAAGGTCAATCAGGTGAGCTAGTTTTGGCTTTGAACAACATTTCTTATGTGAATGTCTAGTGATCCAGGAGAAATGGTTTGAGAACCACAAACCAGCACAACACACACAGGAACTGTTCTAGTAGAGCTGCAGAACCCAATCTCACCCTGGAGCCACGGGTCACAGCGTACTCAACATCTTCTGAACCGTCTGCGTTCTGATAGACCAGGTCGAACTTCCCTGGCTCCGCTGGGGCTGAGGGACACACAGGCAAACAGTTAAGAGACAGAGAGCACCTGACACAGATGGGAGAGAGGCAGGTGAAGGTGGTTATCCATCTGTCCACTAGGGGGCAGACATCTTGGTTAGGCACAGCAACACCAGGTGGTGACAGTAAAAGTTTTAGAAATAGCTAGAGGAAAAATTGTCTGAATCCAAATCGTGGTTTAACAAAAAATCCAAATAAAGCATCTCTTTCCTTTTTCCCCCCCATTTGAGATGTGTTGCTCTGTTTGGGATCCTGCAGTGCATTTGGCCCTACCTCGATAACCTGAGAGCAGCTCCAGCTCAATCTGTTTGGTGCTGTAGTCAAAACTAATGATCCTCCCTTCCTGAGAAAACCAGAGACAGCAAATAAAACAATACATACACATAAGGACTATACCTTTAGAATAAATATGTCATATTTTATCAAAAATACAGATATGAAACAGTATTCTAATACAGACATTTCCTGTGAAGTAACAAGCTGACCATTCTCCATTGAATGAAACATGTTGAATATATTCATGTGTTACTATGGGTATGTAGTCCTAGTATACAACATAAGACAATACATGAAGAAATGAAACAAAATCCTAACCAGGTAGATCTCTTTAACCAGATGAGTGGGCAGAGAAAGTCTATTTTTACTCACTTTATACTCAGACACCTCCGGTGTGTAGTTCTCTGTCAGCTCCAGCAACTGTGAACACACACACACACACACACACACACACACACACACACACGATGAGTCGTGCAGCGCCTTAACATACAGTCCAAATCTAATCTGTCGCTACCTAAATTTAGGACCGAATTTTCACTAGCGGATTCACACAAACAACTTTCTTAAAATGTTAGTTGAAAGGGCGCATTTTTCTCTGAGCGCAGACTGAGCAGGAAAGCCTGTCTGAATGTAGAGACTCCATACTGCAACTATTAGAGCCGCTACTGAACAACAGCAGGACAAAGGGAACAGCCACAGCTGATTGAGCTGAACACATGAAGAGTATATACTGCACTTCAGTGGGAAGTGTATTGTACTACGAATGCAAGCGGGCTTCACTTCCACACAGCACGGTCTAACAGCATCTGCATTCCCCTGGAGTGTGCACTCCACTTCCACACAGCACGGTCTAACAGCATCTGCGTTCCCCTGGAGTGTGCACTCCTTCACTTCCACACAGCACGGTCTAACAGCATCTGCATTCCCCTGGAGTGTGCACTCCTTCACTTCCACACAGCACGGTCTAACAGCATCTGCATTCCCCTGGAGTGTGCACTCCTTCACTTCCACACAGCACGGTCTAACAGCATCTGCATTCCCCTGGAGTGTGCACTCCTTCACTTCCACACAGCACGGTCTAACAGCATCTGCATTCCCCTGGAGTGTGCACTCCTTCACTTCCACACAGCACGGTCTAACAGCATCTGCATTCCCCTGGAGTGTGCACTCCTTCACTTCCACACAGCACGGTCTAACAGCATCTGCATTCCCCTGGAGTGTGCACTCCTTCACTTCCACACAGCACGGTCTAACAGCATCTGCATTCCCCTGGAGTGTGCACTCCTTCACTTCCACACAGCACGGTCTAACAGCATCTGCATTCCTTGTACCAGTCAGCCCTCTCTAGTCGGGGAAGGGAACGAGAGAAAGGGCACACTTGGAGAGCTTGGGATGCGGTCCATATGTAGCCGCGGGTTACCTTGAAGGCAATCTTCTGTCCCACCTGAGGAGGAGCCGCTAGCAGGGGCATGGTGCTGTAGTCCCGCTTAGGGGCACTCTCTGGTGGGTTCTACAACACACACACACACACACAGTAAGAGTAATCCATCCCACGTTCCAGTCAACAGCAAGGGGAAGCTACAGAATAGGGTCAATGGGGTCAATTCCAATCAGCTCAGGAACTGAATAGAAATGTGAACATTCTGCACACAGAACTTTTCAACACGGAGAGATCCAATTAATTCAGACGACCGAAAACAAATTCAATAAAGCCCAAACACAGGAATACGGGCGCCTGGTGGGCTGACTTACGTTGAACACCACGGAGTTGTTGGTCAGCGAGTCGCCTCGGTGTGAAGGCAACTGCTCCGGGGGATTCTGCTGCCGAGCTGGTTGTCCACCACCGTAGTCAAAACCAACCTCCGCCCGCGCTCCGCCCCCTGGCCCTCTGCCCTCCCCTCGGCCTCCCCGACCCCTACCCCCTGGACCCATGTCCCAACCCCCGCCTCGTACCCCCACACCGCCACCTCGCCCCCTCTCCCAACCCCTGGGGAGTCCCCGGCCCCTCTGAGCAGGCAACGCTTCCGGAGCAGGTGCCGCCACCAGTCCCAGTCCCGGGACGGGCCGTTTGATGACCAGCTTGATCTCCTCCTCGCTGCTAGTGTCGCTAGAATCCGAGCTCCCGGGCCCCGTCTGGGTCTTATGTGCCTCTGGTGCTTTGGGGCCGGTGGATGGCGAGTTTGTGGGGCTGGAGAGTGGGAGGCCAAGTCTGGGGGGTGAGAGGGCGTCTTTGTCCCTAGGAGGGGTTTTGGAGAGCGTGGATGTGTTGGTTGCAGGCTTGGGGAGACAGGTTTTGGTTTTAACAGCAGGTTGGCCTGTGGTTACTTTGCTGGTGCCATCGTCATCCAATGAGTCGGACGAGTCCGAATCGGATGATGATGATGACGGAGGCGGGCGTGGTTTTTTGTTTGCCGCTGGAGTTTTGACGATAGGGGTGACTTTTGGGGCAACAGGGGGTGCGGAGTTAGCTGATGGTGTTTTGGGGGGAGGTTTCTGTTTCTTTTTTTTTCTGGAATCTTCTGCATCCTCACTACTGCTGGAAACAGGAGAGTTTTTTGTCCGGCTCTGTGCCTTTGATGTAGTTTCACCATTGGCAGAGGTGATTGACTTCTTGGTGCCTTTGTCCCGATTGGCTGCTACGGAAGACGGTCCTGTGGACGAGGAAGTGGTTTCTGTCCCTTCTCCAGTCTTCACAGACCCTTTGTCCTTATCTTTCTTCTTCAGCTTTTTGGGGTGTGCTACACTCTCCTCTTCAACCGTGGCTGAGATGGAATGGTCCTCCAGGCTCTCCTCATTCTTCCTCTTCTTCCTCTTCTTCCACCCGGCACTCACTTCATTCTGTGCGGTCGACTCCTCCTCCTGTTCCTGAGCACCTCTCCCTCGCTTCTTGGCGTTCACAGTAGATGTGATGGCCTTACATCCGTTGACCAGGGTTATGGTTTCCACCTTCACTCTGTTGATCAGAATACAACAACAGGGGTGGTTAGATGAGTACAGACTCTCCCAAAGTAGCGCTGTTAGTATATGCATAAGTAACAGATGTTGATCTATAGATATCGATTATAGCTAGACTCAGAGCCTACAGTACTTGTATAACCTGTCTAATGAATCCCGGCTGTGTGATAACAGAATGGGATCCTAGGGAACGTTTACAGCGTGGACATTTTCAGAACGACACTGGCTAATGCTCCGGGTTAGAAGTACACGTGAATCAGACGTATTGAAACAAATGTGTGCATAGTGTGTGTGTGTGTGTGTGTGTGTGTGTGTGTGTGTGTGTGTGTGTTTCGTACCTGATGCTATCATTGTCTCGGACTACGTAGATGCTCTCTGTATGTGGCAGGTAGCAGTCTTCAATGAACAGACTCAAAATGCTTCGGCGACTGAAGTCGAACTTTTCTCGTATTATGCTTTCTAGGTCGGCTACCACCCGGCATTTGTTCAAGTCAACGAGCACCCAACACATGCGACAGTCGGTCACCGAGGGCGGAGGGTAATCAAAATACAAACGCACCCGTATCGCGTTGGTACAGGAGGCTGCCATTGCTGCTGTGAATGGAAGGAAATCTCACCCACATGCAGGTCAGAAAACTATTTGGCTGGCTTTTGAATAGTTGACGCGTGTTTAGATACTGCCACTTGGTGGTGCGGAAGGGAATTACCAAATATTTCATTAACGCTCCCTCCGATGTGCCCTCACACCGGTCCCTCACAACGGTCATGTTGTCCAAAAGCTAATTTGATTACTAATTTGATGACGTAAATGGTTTTGATGCGCAGTAACGGTTTATCAGCAAATGTCAAATACATTAAATTAGATGGCTAAATAATGGCGAAAGGTAGCGCCCTTCTCACATCGGCGCCATTCAGTCATGTAAAGTTATTTGGTAAAGGATACAGGTTGTAAATCACAATTTGTCACTTTGACATATTAAAAACAAATTATTAATGTCAAATATGTCACCTTTAAACTGAATTCGTTCGTGAGCTTGAACGGGACTGTCATGCCAAATAGTGCTCGTGACTGACGCAACGGAGTCAAACAAGTTCCGAAACAAATGTAATAATGTACTCCGTAACATTTTCAACCAGGCGGGTGAGCTTGGCTACTGACTGAGTATTCTCATACTGCTCGTTGATTGGCTCTAAAATCCAGTTTCCCTCTCGCCTTTTTTAATGTTCAGGTCAGGTGAGCTGATCACTCGGTCATATGACTTAACTGACAAAGAAGTGTGAAGCGAAGTTGTTTTGTACCAATCGGGAAAATGGGTTTGATACGCTCGCTCAGTTTAGTTTTGCTGTTTTTCGTAATCTTCGATGATGGTAAGTACCTACTGTAGCATGTTATGTGAAGTGATCGTGTCACAGCGATTTTTCGACATTCAAATGTATTGTAACAAATATGGTATCATCAGCCTACCGGGTCTATTCGGGAAATTCAACTGATCCAAGCCATGTTTTATTAAATTGCTCAGGTTTTGTGTATGCTAAATGCTCAGTGTAAAAGCTAGCTGGCAATGCTGAGGTTTTGAGAACATATCCCCGTAACCTCTAGCTTTGCCCAGTGAAATGGTCCACGCGTACAGTAAATGCAGTGCTACACTGCTGTTTGGGACTTTGCCATAAGAAGCCGACCCTACGGTTCCATCTACCTTTGCTGAATTGTCCCATCTTTCAGGGTTCTCCAACCCCCTGAAAGCCAAAGAATCCTGGGGCTATGTCGACGTGCGCGAAGGGGCACACATGTTCTGGTGGCTCTATTACTCCGACAGCTCGTCGGCCAGCTTCAGCCAGCTGCCGCTTGTGATGTGGCTGCAGGTATGTAACCTTAAACTACTACACGCGTTCACCTAGTAACTTAGGAGTCGTGTGACGAGGCTACTGTAATGTAAGACCGGTGGATGTATCTCCTTTCCGGAGCGAGGGAGGTCTAACAGTGTACCTGTCTCCATTCCAGGGCGGCCCTGGAGGATCCGGCTGTGGCTTTGGGAACTTTGAGGAGATCGGACCCCTGGATAGGGACCTGGAGCCTAGGAAAAGCTCCTGGGTAACCCCTCCCTTGCCTAATACACACACAGCTCATCAGTGGAAACTGAATGTCAGTGTTTGAAGGTGTGTTGTCCTGCAGGTCCAGTATTCCAGTGTGCTATTTGTGGATAACCCAGTGGGAACAGGATTTAGCTACACTGACACGGACAAGGCCTTCGCTACTGACGTGGCTACGGTGGCCTCTGACATGATGGTGCTGCTCAAACACTTCTTTGACAAGATGAAAGAGTTCCAGGTGGGTTCCATTGTCGCTGGGGGGTGGGTTCAGAACCACAGAATGGTGTTCAACATTTAGTTCAATGAAAACTACCGTAAGACCAGTGGAGGAACATTGTCAATGAGGGTCACAGACATGTTGATCAAGCTGTCCCTGCGAAATGTGAGCAATGGCTATTGAAGAGCAGTGAGCACTGATTTGGGGAAACTAGTCATTCAGCACAAACCGCACCTGGAAGCTCACTGAACGCACCCATGAATCACCTTTTAAAGAAAGAATGAACATTAGGCATTTTAAATTAATCTTACAGTGCCTGACTCGCTCAATATCTTCCCATCTTAATTGGCTTATTTTGTTTGTTTTGTTTATCCAGAGTGTGCCTTTCTATATCTTCTCTGAGTCCTATGGAGGGAAGATGGCTGCTGCTATCTCACTGGAACTCAATAAGGTAAGCACAAATCACCTCACCAATGGCATCTTCTTCCTTCCATAGTTTGACTCGATCACTAGCAAAAACCTGTTACAGCACTTGATCAATTCACAGAGACCGTTAATGCTTGTAGCCCAATGCTGTGTGACCTAAGATAAGGAACCATTGTGTAAAACTGTGAAGATTGACATCCAACCTGGTGTTGAGCAATCCTGGTCCTCAATGACTCCTAGATAATGGTACCTGCAACACCAAGAATGTGCGTTCAGTTCTGTATGAAAAATGCCCACATGACTGTGAGTCACTGTGTGAAAGCTAAATGACAGAGATTCAGGTGCTAAAGTTATACCGTACTTCCTCAAATCTTTAGACATTCTGCTCTGTACTGTATCATGGGATTCTTCCTGATGAATTTAGTCAGTTGTTCTGATGTCTGTTCATCCCTAGGCTGTGGAAAAAGGAAGCTTGAAGTGTAACTTTGCTGGTGTGGCTCTGGGCGATTCCTGGATCTCTCCATTGGGTCAGTATCAGAACACTACAGCACCATGTCAGAACACCATCAAAGAACTATGGCACACAGCTCTTTAAAATGAATGGTTTCTCTGGGCCGAACGGTTCACATGCCAGTGCAGTTTAACCCTCATCTTGTAAAATGTTTAGGGAACACGTGACAGGGTTATTGTTCAGGTCAAAGTCACCAGGGGTGTGTTCATTAGAGCACAACGTAGCAAAAAAAATTCCAACAAAAACAAGCATATTGGCATACACTACCGTTTAAAACTTTGAAGTCACCTTGTTAAATTGTCCATTAAAAGAACATCCAATGTATCAGAAATACAGTGTAGACATTGTTAATGTTGTAAATGACCTGTAGCAGGAAACGGAGGATATTTTGAATTATAGAACATCTATTTAGGTGTACAGAGGCCCGTTATCAGCAAACATCACTCCTGTGTTCCAATGACACGTTAGGTTTGCTAATCCAAGTTATTTATCATTAGAATACTGTTTTGTGATTGCTTTTGTGCTCATTAAAGAAGCAATAAAACTGTCCTTTAGACTTGCTTAGCATCTTCTGTATCAGCATTTGTGAGTTTGATTACAGGCTCAAAATGGCTATAAACAAATAACTTTCTTCTGAAACCCATCAGTCTATTCTTGTTGTGAGAAATTAAAGCTATTCCAAGAAACTGAAGATTTCTTACAACAATGTGTTCTACAGCATTCACAGAACAGCACAAACTGTCTCTAACCAGAATAGAAAGACTAGTGGGGGGCCCACAACTGAGCAAGAGGACAAATACATTAGAGTGTCTAGTTTGAGAAACCAACCCCTCACAGGTCCTCAACTGGCAGCTTCATTTGGTAGTACCTGCAAATCACCAGTCTCAACGTCAATAGTGAAGAGGTAACTCTAGGCAGAGTTCTTCCTCTGTCCTGTGTCTGTGTTCTTTTGCCCTTCTTAATCTTTTCTTTGGCCAGTCTGCGATATGGCTTTTTCTTTGCAGCTCTGAGGCTGTACTCAGTAGTGGAGAGAATCATGGCTAAACCCTCTTTGCCACAAGCCAGTTAATTATTCTGCTGTTAAATGTTCTACTACTCCAACCGATAGCATACAAAGATCCATAGCTTATTTATTTTGTAATGCAGTTGATTTCGTTTCATCACATCCTGATCACATCCAAGTGACCGTGTGCAAGGTAATTATAAAAGCAATCGATGTTATGGCTTTCAGTGTGTTTGTCATTGAACAGCAGGCAATGCCCCTCGCAATGTTGCAAAAGCACTTTGGATGAGTCCGTGCCACTAGAAATCATGTGGACTCTATTACGTACGAGCCTTCACTCTTTTTCGTTGCCCTTGCAGGATGCCCATATTATTGATCTCAGTTTGTCAGTCTCTGAGTATCTTATAATTTTTTTTAGTTGTATATCAAAAATGTATGTACCATGAGTGGCTATCTTGAAGCTCTCTGAAGGGAGGCTCACTCCCTCAGGCTTTGAAAACCCTGTCCTTGTGTAAAGACTCCTGGGCTAGCTAGAGTGCCACCTGGTGGCTGTAAAAAAAAAAAAAAGTTTTTCATTGATTCGTGACTAATGAACACTGTACTGGTGCGATAAACTGATTGCGCAGCAAGTTCTTTCCTTTTGTCTGCAGACTCTGTGATGACATGGGGGCCCTATCTCTACACCACAGTGAGTAACACACACACCCACACACCCACACACCCACACACCCACACACACACACACACACACACACCCACACACACACACACACACACACCCAACCAGCCTAGACGTTTCTTGTGATGTACTTTAAATAGGCACATGGGGAACCCAATGTATTTTTGGGTAGTGTAGTTGCTTGACCTCCTCTCCATCTCCCCTCAGTCCCTGCTGGATGACAACGGCCTGGGGGAGGTGAGCAGGGCAGCGGAGGCTGTGAAGCAGGCTGTGAATCAGGGCCAGTACTTAAAAGCTACCGAGCTGTGGTCTGTCACTGAGAACGTTGTGGAACAGGTAGGTGTGGGGTTCTAGCACGTTCACATGTTGCATCACATGTAGGAATGGTTCCTTTCAGATGCTTTTTAATGTGACTTCAGAACACAAACGGAGTCAACTTCTACAACATCCTCACCCAAGAACCCGATGATGAAATGACCTCCGTGGCTGGAGAAGGATACCTCTGTAAGATGCCTTTTCTGTGTCAGGGTTTATCGAGACACACCTTTAATCATGTTGATGTTAACGCTGTGTGACATATATATGACGTATATATGACAACATGTGATTTCATATAACACAAGCATGGAAAATGCTTGTGTTATATGAACCTTTTTTAAGGTTCTACTGTCACTTACTGCTAAAGTTCTTGGTGCTTTCCCTGATCCCTCCCACAGCCCTGCTGATGCGACGTCACATTGGCCCCCTTCACCACCAATCACTGAAGGACCTAATGAACGGGCCAATCAGGAAGAAGCTGGGGATCATCCCTCAGAACGTAACCTGGGGAGGTAAGCCACTGCTCTTGGCAGAAGTAAAAAAAAAAGATACATTTTTAACATCTTTTATGTTATAAAAAAAACCCAAATGTGTTCAACCTTTCCTGCCTGTCATTCTCTGTCCTGTAGGTCAGGCTGAGGATGTGTTCAGCAGCATGTCTGGAGACTTCATGAAGCCGGTCGTGGACGTGGTGGATCAGCTGCTGGATGCTGGCGTCAAGGTCACCGTCTACAACGGACAGCTAGACCTCATAGTGGACACCATGGGTCAGTGATGTCCGCTCGCCAGATTTGCCATTTGGCGCTGGGCACAGGTCCAGGATCATCATGCAACACTTAGATTATGAGTTGGAACAAATTGTGGCCAACACATTGTAACCAACAGCCATATTCAAGAGCATCAAGTTGAATGCATTTTGGGTGTATTGAGTTAGATTTTGGTGGACTCTAACAAGACTGTATTGATCTCAATCTCTGTAAATGGGTTTTTGTCATTGAATACTGGTCACTGTACAATGGTCCAATCTCAGGTCAGGAGCAGTGGGTGAAGCAGCTCAAGTGGGCGGGGCTGCCTAGCTTCAGCCAGTTGAAATGGACTGCCCTGGATGACCCCGCCTACCCGGGTGTGACCGGAGCCTTTTACAAGACCTACAAGAACTTCTCCTTCTACTGGATCCTTAAGGCTGGACACATGGTGAGGCATGATGACCTCTGAACTCTTCATTTACCTCTGCCTTTTGGCACATATTATGGTAGTAGGAGAATCTGCAGAGACACCTTGAGTTTAGAATGAAATGCAAATCTAGACGTGGTGCTGGGGTGGTCTATTTGATCTGAAACGTCTCCTCGGGTGTGAGTGTGGTGGTCCCAGAACCGAACCTGGAGAGTTATGTAAGCTTGTTGGGGGCTATGGTGACGTGCTATGTGGGGGCCCCAGGGAGAGGTTTGAGGACCACCCCAGTAGGAACATGACGCAGAAGATGCCGTGTAATGCAGTAATGTGTTTGGTCAGTATAGCCTTTCATTGACCCCCCCCCCCCCATTGCAATCCCATGATGCATTGCTCTCTGTTGTTAGATCCCCTCGGACCAGGGACCAATGGCACTGAAGATGTTGAAGATGATCACACAGCAGGACTGATACATGTCGCGCACGCGCACACACACACACACACACACACACACACGATGCCAGCTGGAATGGCTATCCAGATTTTAGACAATCAGAGAATCACCAAATATCATCTTTTGCCTCTGCTCAGTCCAGCATTATGACAACTCTACATTACCTACTACCAAACCGGCTTCTGTACTTGTGCACTATAAAGGCTTCTATGTTCAACTATGCACTGTGGGGAATGTGCCATTTCAGACTGGGCACTATAAAGGGAATAGGGTGCCATTGTAATGTCTCGTCTTCCCTTCTCCAGAAGTGTGTGGAAAGCACTGACTTGTTCAATGCTTTCTCACAAGCATGGCTGGAGGGAATTTCTGCCATAGGAATAGAATGGGCTTAGAACCTCTTACCCTGGAAATGTGTATTGAGTGCATGAGTGCACCATAGAGGTGGATTAGAGGAAAAAACAAACTAGTCATCGCCATTGAGGGCTTCCACCATTTTAAAAGTACTCAACATAACTTGCTGCCTGTGTGTTCAGACACTTGCTGGAACAACAAAGGATGCGTTCTCTATCCACATCTATGTTGCACACTACAAGCCTCTCAGTTCCTACAGGGGGAGCTCTAGTCCAGGGGATGGTCAACTGTATTCCTTACAACAGGTCTTCTCAAGTCTGAGCAAGAGGAGCTGGAGTGCTTCTGGTTTTCCATTTAACCTAGTCATTCATTATATTCCCCTGGTGTCACCGGTGTAAAAAACACTGCTCTACTGGAATATTCAAATCATACCCCACTGCTTCTTAGTCCTGAGGTCCAAAAGCATTTTACTCATCAGAGGTTTGAAAGTCACTGTGAGACCAGGATTTGGATGCAAAGCCCAGGGGCCTCAAAGTGCACAATGGAACTGTCTGTGTTTGAGGGGTTAGTGTTTGAATACAGCTGTCTTGCCTCGCTGCCTTTTTATGACGGTCTGCGGTCGTTTAATCTAGACAGAAGGTCAGTGTGTTACTTCGGTCGCATGGGGTTTCCGGTATAGACTTCCCGGTTGAGCGAGAATACCAGAACATTATAGGATGTACTTCAGAAGACACATCTCGACTTTGAGTTTGCTGTGATGAAGCATCGCTTTAAGTATTACAGGGGGGAAATTATAGGTTTGAATGATTTTATTCTTTTGAAGTTTTTAGTGTACTACAGAGGTTATGTTGAACAGAACAAAGCTTGTCAGTGAATGTGGACACGAAGAACCTTTTAATGTCCATCTTTTATGTAGATGCGTCTGAACAGCAGATTATATTGATATACTCCTCTGTCTGAGTGAATTGATTTCTGATTGTTAATTTTAATGTAAATTTGAGCATGAGAACAATAAATGCCTTTTTTTGAAATACTTTTCTTTGTTGTTGAGTAAGCTTACATGTCTGGAGTAATTCAACCCCACCATAAAACTTAGTTTTGATTAATTTGCTGTAAAGGGAAATCATAATCATGAGTGGGCACCCCAGTAATAGCAGTAGTAGTGATGACCCCGAAGCCTTGTCATCACAGTAAAAACGGATACTCGCTTACATCAACCAGTGTTACGCTGTGCTTGAAGCTGTTGTCCTGTGAACCGAATATCACGGAAGCTGTTGACTCTGAAACTTCTCTGATTCTGTTTTGGCTTTGGGTCTGCCAGACCTCCACCTGTCAGTTTCCTTCTGTTCCCTACTGTCTTGATGGTGTAAGAAACTGTACTCACTGACACCTTGGCTCTTTTCAATTTCTCTGAAGTAAAGACCTAAACCTTTAAGGGTTCTAATGGTCTGTCTGTCTTCCTTTGTTAATTGCCTTTTTCTCACCATTATGATAACAATATACTTCCTACAGTACAATACTGTCCAAATAATGGTTAAGAGGCTGAAGTAACACAGTGGTCCAATACTGCTTTTATAGAGTTTTTATACAGACTGCTTACCTTTGTACCATTTCAGGTTATTCACTGGACTTGAACTGCTGGAATTTTAATAAAAACAGGGAAAATGAGGGTATTCTAAAACCTTTCACCGGTATTATAAATTTGACCTAAAATGTAAGTCTTAATAAAACAAGTAACACACAAACATTGTATTACTGATTTAACATTTTTTTGTTGATACATTTATAAAAAGTTAAACATTCAGTCAAGTTCTTTGCATGCATTGACAACATAAAGATTAAACTTTATTAACTCGTTGAATGCCTTTGCATTATTTTCTTAGCTTTTTGCATTAACAATTTTTGGGAGGTAGGGTTTCCCCTAGTAACCTATCTGGTTATTATCTACATTCTTCATAATATCCACACAAATGTACAAGTGTTCCATGTCTAGTTTTACTGATAGACTCAAAAATACATTAATTGCCAATTAGTTACTAAGTGCTGACTTTGTTTATAGTGCAGAATGTATTTAGGCCAGTATCACCATGCTACTTCAGACAACTGATTAGGGAAATGTCTGCTGCTGTGAACTGTACAACAAAATATGTATTTATATATATATTTATATTTATATATTTATATATATTTATATATTTATATATATTTATATATTTATATATATATTTATATATATATTTATATTAATATTAAGAGCACTGCAACACTGACTTGGGTTAATATTAAGAAAAGTTGTGTAAATAAAACCAGAGAGGAAGAGGATCATTCTTAAGACATTGAGAAATTACGACATTAATGATTATGAAAATATAAGCGTCTGGACTAACAAGTCTGCGTTCAGTCAAATATTCTGCACTAACAATTCTGTGTAGATGTAGAATATCCTAGTCTATTTGCATACATTCATTGCAGCTTTATTAATGAAGCTGTAAGTCACTGCAAGCCAAGAAATTGAGAGGTACAGCTTTTGATTACCAATAGATAAACAAATGCACAGTGCTGACTCCAAAAAACTGCCAGAAAGCCTACAAGCAGTTATGTGAACCCACTACAAGCAGTGGGTTCAAACACTGTTCAGTTGATGTCAAGTGCCCTAACACGTGCCAGGAAAACATTCCATAGGCCATTACACTATCGGTTCCTGAGATACCAGAACCAAAACGTCTCAGGCCGGCGATTAAACCACTGCCAGAGTCGCTTGAGCCATTCATTTTGCCAGTTGTAATGTTCAGTTGAACAGTAACTGAAAATGCCTCAGTGCCTGTCTGCCTGCTTTATACAGCATGTGACTCCATGCAGGAGCAATCCATTTGGGTGGGGGGTGTACCAAAAAAACTGAGTGATGTCTACTGAGTGATGTCTACTGATTGATGTCTACTGATTGATGTCTACTGAGTGATGTCTACTGAGTGATGTCTACTGAGTGATGCCAAAAGTGTCATTATCAGTTTATAAAAGAGAAAGAAATTGAAGTTGAAATGCAAAGAACAAAAATGTCCCTTCATCACTTCGCACAGCGATTGAGCAGCTCCTCCTGCGTTTAGCCCATCCTCTCCTCCGAATAACTTAAACTCTGCCTCCCCCATTGGGACTCCGGGACATAGAACCCCTCCCTGGACACTGGTTGCACCACCAGTTCTAGAAGACCCGGAGCTTCCGGAACCTCCAACTCCGTCACCCGGAACAGGGGGGCGTAGGATCGAGCAACCAGGGTCAGGCTGCTCGGGGGGATCCGGGGATCAGGGCCTCGCAGGCGGCGCCAGTGCACCAGGAAGTGGCGTACGAGCTGGGCCGGGTACTCCCAGGTCAGGGTAGCGTTGAGGAGGAGCTTGTCGCCTTCCCTCAGCCAAACCACGTCAGAAACCCGCACAGCCTCAACTGAGAGGAGTGGAATGGAGAGAGACTCCGCATCCAGGATCTAGACAGAGGGAGAGCGGAGGAAGAAGAGGGAGAGCAGGGGAAGAAGAGGGAGAGCGGGGGAAGGTTGAACTGAACAGGCTCTAATATGGGATAGAGCTCATAGATAAAACAGCAGTTGTTTACAAACTCAAGCAGTAAAGCATTATTCTCAGCCTCACAATGTTTCTTCAGGACCACTTTACATGAGAATTTAAGTGTGGACAAAAGTACATTGAAGTGCCTGTGAACTAGACGTCTAAGCTTAGTAATGTTCACATAATGTTAGTTAAGTGTCCTCCAGGAAAACTACAACTTGCATTGGAAGAATTCAAATGAGCCAAACTTTTTAATGAGCAAATCCCATTTACATACAATTAGGGCTGGAAATATTTGGATACTGACACAATTTATAATCTTGTCTCTGAATGCCACCACAATGGATATGAAATGAAATAACAGATGCAATTGAAGTGCAAACTTTCAGCTTTAACTCAAGGGGTTGAACAGAAAGATTGTATGAAAGGTTTTTCATACACAGTCCCCTTATTTCAGGGGCTCAAATGTAATTGGACAAATTAACACAATCAAATGAAATTTTCATTTTTAATACTTTGTTGAGAATACTTTACAGGCAATAAATGCCTGATGTCTGTAATGCATGGACATCACCAAACACTGGGTTTCCTCCTTTGTGATGCTTTGCCAGACCAGATTGACTCGGCCATTGCAGAATATTCCACTTCTTTGCCTTAAAAACTCCTGGGTTGCTTTTGCAGTATGTTTTGGGTCATTGTCCATCTGTAAAGTGAAGCGCCGTCCAACCAACTTTGCTGAATTTGTCTGAATCTGTTTGGACAATATATCCCAATACACTTCAGAATTCATCTGACTGCTTCTGTCTTCTGTCACATCATCAATAAACACTAGTGACCCAGTGCCATTAGAAGCCATGCATGCCCATGCCATCACACAGCCTCCACTGTGTTTTACAGATGATGTGGTATGCTTCAGATCATGAGCCGTTCCAAGCCTTCTTAATATTTTTCTTCCCATCATTCTGCTACAGGTTGATCTTAGTTTCATCTGTCCAAAGAAGGCTGTTCCTGAAATGGGCTGGCTTTTTTAGATGTTTTTTGGCAAATCTGGCCTTTCAATTCTTGAGGCTTATGAATGGTTTGCACCTTGTGGTGAACCCTCTGTATTTGCTCTTGTGAAGTCTTCTCTTCATGGTAGACTTGGCTAATGATATGCCTACCTCCTGGAGTGTGTTCTTTACTTGGCTGGATGCTATGTAGGGGTTTTTCTGTACCATGGAAAGGATCCTACAATCATCCACTACTGTTATCTTCCGTGGACGTCCAGGTCTTTTTGTGTTGCAGAGCTCACCAGTGTTATTTTTTTCTCAGAATGTACCAAACTGTTGATCTGCCATCTCTCTGATGGATTTTTTTTTGCAGCTGAAGGATGGCCTGTTTCACTGAGAGGTCCTTTGACTGCCTGTTGTGGGTTCACAGCAACAACTTCCAAATGGGAATGCCACACCTGGAATCAACTCCAGACCTTTCACCTGCTTAATTGATGAAGAAATAATGAAGGAATAACCCACACCTGTCCATGAAACAGCTGTAGTTCCTAAACCCTTCCTCCAATTTGAAGGGATGTGAATATCCTCATGTTAAAGCTGAGAGACTGCACTTTAAGCCCAAATTCATAAATTTGACTGTAACTTGAATATATTTTCGTAAACAGCCAAAATAACAAAACTTGTGTCAGTGTCCAATTATGTCTGGACCCAACTGTAAATGGCTACATTAAGCCTGCCTAGAAAATCCAGGAAATTGAAAAGGGGAGAAATGCTTGGAGCAACATTTATTGAAATAGCAATGCACATTTATGATAAACACTGTGGTACTGAAATATACAATTTTAGAAGATTGCAAAATGAGTTTCTTTAAAGGCTAAAGTATTCTCGGCCTCCACATTGCACAAAATGATTGTAATTAATCCAAATAAATGTAATTCTGTTTGCCTTTCCTTAGATTTCCAGAACCAACATCCAATAGCCTGGTCTGGGTGTCATTCACTCTCACCATGATTTCTCCAACTCTGCATTTGAAGGATGTGTCCAGATGGCCCCCGTCGCGCTGAACGCTCACACACACATCCCTCAGAGCACAGCCTTGCAGCTCCAACTGGGAACACCTGCCCACACACAAATGATTGTTTCATTACGCCACACACATCCTTCAGATCACAGGCCTGTACTCTATTTGGGAACACACATCCTTCAGATCACAGGCCTGTACTCTATTTGGGAACACACATCCTTCAGATCACAGGCCTGTACTCTATTTGGGAACAAACATCCTTCAGATCACAGGCCTGTACTCTATTTGGGAACACACATCCTTCAGATCACAGGCCTGTACTCTATTTGGGAACACACATCCTTCAGATCACAGGCCTGTACTCTATTTGGGAACACACATCCTTCAGATCACAGGCCTGTACTCTATTTGGGAACACACATCCTGCAGATCACAGGCCTGTACTCTATTTGGGAACACACATCCTGCAGATCACAGGCCTGTACTCTTTTTGGGAACAAACATCCTGCAGATCACAGGCCTGTACTCTTTTTGGGAACAAACATCCTGCAGATCACAGGCCTGTACTCTTTTTGGGAACACACATCCTTCAGATCACAGGCCTGTACTCTATTTGGGAACAAACATCCTTCAGATCACAGGCCTGTACTCTATTTGGGAACACACATCCTGCAGATCACAGGCCTGTACTCTTTTTGGGAACAAACATCCTGCAGATCACAGGCCTGTACTCTTTTTGGGAACAAACATCCTGCAGATCACAGGCCTGTACTCTTTTTGGGAACACACATCCTTCAGATCACAGGCCTGTACTCTATTTGGGAACAAACATCCTTCAGATCACAGGCCTGTACTCTATTTGGGAACAAACATCCTTCAGATCACAGGCCTGTACTCTATTTGGGAACACACATCCTTCAGATCACAGGCCTGTACTCTATTTGGGAACACACATCCTTCAGATCACAGGCCTGTACTCTATTTGGGAACACACATCCTTCAGATCACAGGCCTGTACTCTATTTGGGAACAAACATCCTGCAGATCACAGGCCTGTACTCTATTTGGGAACAAACATCCTTCAGATCACAGGCCTGTACTCTATTTGGGAACACACATCCTTCAGATCACAGGCCTGTACTCTATTTGGGAACAAACATCCTTCAGATCACAGGCCTGTACTCTATTTGGGAACAAACATCCTTCAGATCACAGGCCTGTACTCTATTTGGGAACACACATCCTTCAGATCACAGGCCTGTACTCTATTTGGGAACAAACATCCTTCAGATCACAGGCCTGTACTCTATTTGGGAACACACATCCTTCAGATCACAGGCCTGTACTCTACTTGGGAACAAACATCCTTCAGGTCACAGGCCTGTACTCTATTTGGGAACAAACATCCTTCAGATCACAGGCCTGTACTCTATTTGGGAACACACATCCTTCAGGTCACAGGCCTGTACTCTATTTGGGAACAAACATCCTGCAGATCACAGGCCTGTACTCTATTTGGGAACAAACATCCTTCAGATCACAGGCCTGTACTCTATTTGGGAACACACATCCTTCAGATCACAGGCCTGTACTCTATTTGGGAACAAACATCCTTCAGATCACAGGCCTGTACTCTATTTGGGAACACACATCCTTCAGGTCACAGGCCTGTACTCTATTTGGGAACAAACATCCTTCAGATCACAGGCCTGTACTCTATTTGGGAACAAACATCCTTCAGATCACAGGCCTGTACTCTATTTGGGAACACACATCCTTCAGGTCACAGGCCTGTACTCTATTTGGGAACAAACATCCTTCAGATCACAGGCCTGTACTCTATTTGGGAACACACATCCTTCAGATCACAGGCCTGTACTCTATTTGGGAACAAACATCCTTCAGATCACAGGCCTGTACTCTATTTGGGAACACACATCCTTCAGATCACAGGCCTGTACTCTATTTGGGAACAAACATCCTTCAGATCACAGGCCTGTACTCTATTTGGGAACACACATCCTTCAGATCACAGGCCTGTACTCTATTTGGGAACAAACATCCTTCAGATCACAGGCCTGTACTCTATTTGGGAACAAACATCCTTCAGATCACAGGCCTGTACTCTATTTGGGAACACACATCCTTCAGATCACAGGCCTGTACTCTATTTGGGAACAAACATCCTTCAGATCACAGGCCTGTACTCTATTTGGGAACAAACATCCTTCAGATCACAGGCCTGTACTCTATTTGGGAACACACATCCTTCAGATCACAGGCCTGTACTCTATTTGGGAACAAACATCCTTCAGATCACAGGCCTGTACTCTATTTGGGAACACACATCCTTCAGATCACAGGCCTGTACTCTATTTGGGAACAAACATCCTTCAGATCACAGGCCTGTACTCTATTTGGGAACAAACATCCTTCAGATCACAGGCCTGTACTCTATTTGGGAACACACATCCTTCAGGTCACAGGCCTGTACTCTATTTGGGAACAAACATCCTTCAGATCACAGGCCTGTACTCTATTTGGGAACACACATCCTTCAGATCACAGGCCTGTACTCTATTTGGGAACAAACATCCTTCAGATCACAGGCCTGTACTCTATTTGGGAACACACATCCTTCAGATCACAGGCCTGTACTCTATTTGGGAACAAACATCCTTCAGATCACAGGCCTGTACTCTATTTGGGAACACACATCCTTCAGATCACAGGCCTGTACTCTATTTGGGAACACACATCCTTCAGGTCACAGGCCTGTACTCTATTTGGGAACAAACATCCTTCAGATCACAGGCCTGTACTCTATTTGGGAACACACATCCTTCAGGTCACAGGCCTGTACTCTATTTGGGAACAAACATCCTGCAGATCACAGGCCTGTACTCTATTTGGGAACACACATCCTTCAGGTCACAGGCCTGTACTCTATTTGGGAACACACATCCTTCAGGTCACAGGCCTGTACTCTATTTGGGAACAAACATCCTGCAGATCACAGGCCTGTACTCTATTTGG
Source organism: Esox lucius (assembly GCF_011004845.1). Lineage (NCBI taxonomy): Eukaryota > Metazoa > Chordata > Actinopteri > Esociformes > Esocidae > Esox > Esox lucius. Next base: position 6,311,088 of record NC_047579.1, read on the forward strand.
GAACACACATCCTTCAGGTCACAGGCCTGTACTCTATTTGGGAACACACATCCTTCAGGTCACAGGCCTGTACTCTATTTGGGAACACACATCCTTCAGGTCACAGGCCTGTACTCTATTTGGGAACAAACATCCTTCAGATCACAGGCCTGTACTCTATTTGGGAACACACATCCTTCAGGTCACAGGCCTGTACTCTATTTGGGAACAAACATCCTGCAGATCACAGGCCTGTACTCTATTTGGGAACACACATCCTTCAGGTCACAGGCCTGTACTCTATTTGGGAACACACATCCTTCAGGTCACAGGCCTGTACTCTATTTGGGAACAAACATCCTGCAGATCACAGGCCTGTACTCTATTTGGGAACACACATCCTTCAGGTCACAGGCCTGTACTCTATTTGGGAACACACATCCTTCAGGTCACAGGCCTGTACTCTATTTGGGAACACACATCCTTCAGGTCACAGGCCTGTACTCTATGTGGGAACACAAACACAGATGCTTTCTTACCTGACCGTCCACCCATCAGGGTTCCATTGTCCACAACTCTGAGAGAACTGTCTGACCAACTGGTGCTCCTCACCCAAGACAGCAGGCTGAACACTGCTGGCTGCACGCACACACAATTTAATCATCACCATTTCTGAGACTGTGTGTCTGTGTTTTTGTTTGTTCACATGTGAAGCCAGCTGATTATGCACGTGTGCGTTTTGGAACCACTCTTTTGTTGTATGTGTGCATGTGTATTTGCTTGTTATTTAAGATGTTCACCTGTGAGGGTACAAAGATTAGCATCAGCGGTCTTTAACTCCAGAGAAACAGTGACCCCTGGAGACGGCTTATAGATTAGAGACACAAAGGTCCTGGTGGAGAGGGGCACCTGGAGGGAGAAGATCCTGACAGAAGAGAGAGCAAAGAACCCGACATTGATTACAGAGAAAGAGAGAGAAAGAGAGAAAGAGAGAGAAAGAGAGAAAGAGAGAGAAAGAGAGAAAGAGAGAGAAAGAGAGAGAGAGAGAAAGAGAGAGAGAGAGAAAGAGAGAGAGAGAGAAAGAGAGAAAGAGAGAGAGAGAGAGAGAGAGAAGGCAAGAGCAACTGACAGAAGAAAGAGAAAGAGACCCAGAGTGGGTCATACCAAGATTCAAGAGACCTCAGAACTAGAAAAGAAAAAGGCTTGCTCAAATAAATACACCGACCTCCCATGTCTCACCAACACACACTCATACACCACCCCTACCTGGCACAGACTTTGGTCAGCGTGGATGGTATGACGCCCTCTACGACCAGGGAGCTGCCCCCATTCCAGGCATCTTCGGGGCAGCCTCGGGTCCTCAGCCAGCCCTCTCCCTCCAGGGTGTCTCTGTAGTAGAGAGGCTGCAGCTGCTGGGCATCCAGGTTAAACCAGCTGCCATCTGCCTCACGCTGTATGACACAGGACAGGAGACCGACGAGTCAGTCACACACAGGACAGGAGACCGACGAGTCAGTCACACACAGGACAGGAGACCGACGAGTCAGTCACACACAGGACAGGAGACCGACGAGTCAGTCACACACAGGACAGGAGACCGACGAGTCAGTCACACACAGGACAGGAGACCGACGAGTCAGTCACACACAGGACAGGAGACCGACGAGTCAGTCACACAGTCACACAGGACAGGAACAACATAAAACGCAATGGGAATTTCATCTATTGTTGTTGATAAGCATTTGAAGATTTCCCATTACCAGAAAACATTCTTGGCAGTGCTTGTAAACATAATTATTGGAAAAATACGTTTTGGTCTTTTGACTCTATACTTATACTTTGAAATTGACATTACTCAACCGGGGACCATGGCATTTGAGAACCAATTTCAATGATGACACAGTAGCTGGTAGAAATAGAGCGTCGGGGACCCAGAGGGAGTCCCATCACGGAGAACAAGGCAAAATAACGCCCAGGTGTAGCTGATCTGAGAGGAACATTTTGGGACCCAGAAAAGGCGAGCGACTGTCAAGCTGGAGGATTCCTCCGGTTGTAACGTAGGACAGCGTTCCCATGGACACAGCAACATTCTGTTGTGTAAAGTTAGAGGACCCAAGATTCCCTAGTATGTGTTTCATTGAGTTAGCATTTTGCTCCAACAACAGCGAGACATTTCAGTGCAACAGCCACATGCTCTGTATTTAATAAATCGTATTTAATTCTGACACTGCAACAACTAATCTTAACTCGTCATTTTCGGTCCTGCTCACATCAATCAGCGAGTTTTCAAGCTCTTAATGGCTTATTATTAACACATCTATGGTCCTTATTTTGACAGATATTAATAGCAGAGTCCAAAGGCCAACACAAAGCTCAGAATAAAGACTAGATATTGACAGGTCTCATACTGTAAGAACACTAATCATGTGACGTAACATACCCAGTTTCTAAACACCTGTTCAACTAATAGTCCCAATATTTAAGTTTTCCTGAAATAGCGGGACTATTTACAATGTGTTAAATCTAAATGGTGAAAGCATGTAAAAAATAACCCCAAGAAAAAGCTTAGAATCTAAGCTGTAACCTCATAACAATACTTTGTTTATAAATGTAAACCTTGAAAAGAGCCAAATAAAGAAAATGCTTCACTGTCCCTTTCATTTTGGAGGCGTCTGTATTTTAGTTTGGTGAGCTGTTCTTACCTTTCCCCTCCAGTAGACGTTGGTCCCAAAGCCCTGGCAAAAGGATGAGACGAAAGGGAGGGGCGAGGAGTACCGGTGGATATACAGGAAGTCAGCCAGGAGAGACCAGAACCTGCACACAGGAAACAGGAAATGACACAGCAGAGCCTTATACAAATAAATACTGGAAAATACTGGATGATCAAGGACAGAGCTGCACGCCATTGCGAGGGTCTGGCTTAAGACCATGATAAATAAGAGTGGGAGGCACTCTTAAAACAAATTAGCGCTGGTCCATAAGCATAGTCCATGGGGAACAAGGTGGTCCAGTTTCAGCTAATGACTAGACTACACTGATCAGCCATAACATTATGACCACCTGCCTAATATTGTGTAGGTCCCCCTTTTGTTGCCAAAACAGCCCTGACCCATGGACTCCACTTGACCTATGAAGGTGTGCTGTGGTATCTGGCACCAAGACGTTAGCAGCAAGTCCTCAAAATTGCGAGGTGGGGCCTCCATAGATCGGACTTGTTTTTCCAGAACATTCCACAGATGCTCGATTAGATTGAAATCTGGGGAATATCAACACCTTGAACTTATGTTCCTCAAACCATTCCTGAACCATTTTTGCCTTGTGGCAGGGCGCATTATCCTGCTGAAAGAGGCCAATGTCATCAGGGAATACCGTTGCCATGAAAGGGTGCACATGGTCTGCAACAATGCTTAGGTAGGTGGTACGTGTCAAAGTAACATCCACATGAATGGCAGGACCCAAGGTTTCCCAGCAGAACATTGCCCAAAGCATCCCACTGCCTCCGCTGGCTTGCCTCCTTCCCATAGTGCATCCTGGTACCATGTGTTCTCTAGGTAAGCGACACGCAACCAGACATCCATGTGATGTAAAAGGAAACTTGATCCATCAGACCAGGCCACCTTCTTCCATTGTTATGTGGTCCAGTTCTGATGCTCATGACCCCATTATAGGCACTTTCGTCAGTGGACAGGGGTCAGCATGGGCACCCTGACTGCTCTGCGGCAACACAGCTCCATACACAACAAACTGTGATGCACTGTGTGTTCTGACACCTATCAGTACCAGCATTAACCTTTTCAGCAATTTGAGCTACAGTTGCTTGTCTGTTGGATCGGACCACACAGGTCAGCCTTCACTCCCCACGTGCATCAATGAGCCTTGGCCGCCCATTACCCTGTCGCTGGTTCACCGCATTTCCTTCTTTGGACCACTTTTGACCACTGCATACTGGGAAAACTCCACAAAGGCTGCAGTTTTGGAGATGCTCTGACCCAATCATCCAGCCATCACAATTTGGCCTTGTCATTTTTCCCACTTCTAACATCAACTTTGAGGACAGAATGTTCACTTGCTGCCTAATATATCTCACCCACTGACAGGTGCCTAGATAACAAGAATATCAGTGTTATTCACTTCACTTGTCAGTGGTCATAATGTCATGGCTGATCCGTGTATATTGGCAGGGAACTCACATTACAAACTGATGATTGTACTATTACTGTTAGGGGATGTTATGTTCTGGATGTATGGGGATTTGAATAATGCATAATTTATTTTGTTATTCAGAATTTTACGCCATCCTATGCTGGACCCCCGGGAGTCGCTGCCCGTCGCAACCAGGATCTGGTCCCATGGTCACTGTTCTGCCAGGTGGGTGATTATATTTGTCCTGACAATGGCGCAATTAAGGTTGACTGCCTATCTCAAGAACAGGACAATACATTGCCAGCTCAGGCATTCGATCAAGCAGGCCCACCACTCTGATAAGCTACGCTACCAAAACAATACTAAACATCGATAAACACCAACATCCCGATATGTAACTACATCAATATTGTCCACTGTTCCCACTTACTTGTCCTGTTCCTGTCTGAAGCTAGCCTTGTCAGGGATGCTCTCGTACACCCAGCCTGGGGCAAAGATGGCCGTGGAGAAGTCATGCTTACGGATCAGCTCCAGGGCCTGAACAGGACGAGAGACTTGCGGTTACACACACACTCCACCCAATACCCCCCCACCCCTGTATTTACCTTATTGGTCTCCAACTTCCCTCCCACCACCTCCCCCCTGGCGAACACGTCCACCCCGACAAATATGTCGGCCATGCGGCCTTCGGCTCCGGAGAAGGCCTTCATGTCCTCTAGGCTCTGCTCCGTCCAGTTATAGTTGGTGAAGATACCATCACACGCAGAAAAAAACACGCTTAGCAAGAGGGGCACAGAGAGACAGAACATTAAAGCATGCATGAGAGAGCGCTGGTCGGGCATCTGTCCTGTTGTCATCGCCCTTCCCTTGTCCCCCTCCCTGTTTCCCCCTCCCTCCCCCTCCCTGTTTCCCCCTCCCTGTCCCCCCCCACTCTCCCTCCCTGGTTCTCCCTCCCTTGTCCCCCTCCCTGTTTCCCCCTCCCTCCCCCTCCCTGTTTCCCCCTCCCTGTCCCCCCCCACTCTCCCTCCCTGGTTCTCCCTCCCTTGTCCCCCTCCCTCCCCCTCCCTGTTTCCCCCTCCCTCCCCCTCCCTGTCCCCCCCCACTCTCCCTCCCTGGTTCTCCCTCCCTGGTTCTCCCTCCCTGGTTCTCCCTCCCTCCGTCTACCTGTTGGATTTGTTGAGTTGGTTCTGCCAGTTGAGCTGTCCGTTCTCCAGGACCGAGTCGTACCACAGCACCATGCTGCCGGGGAGTCTCTCATGCATCTGGTCCGTCAGGTAGCGCAGGAACCGGGGAGTGTTTTTCACTGCCGTCTCCTGTGGACACGGGTTTCCTGTTATCGTTACCGACGCCACGCTTCACTGAAAACCAAAACACGTGTAACGCAACCTGACTGGTTGGAACAGCAGTGCTTCTGTTGTTGTGCTCATTCACAGTGCTACTGCAGACGGTTGCAATTGGCTCAACAGTGTTTTCTGTTGTTGTGCTCATTCACAGTGCTACTGCAGACGGTTGCAATTGGCTCAACAGTGTTTTCTGTTGTTGTGCTCATTCACAGTGCTTCTGCAGACGGTTGCAATTGGCTCAACAGTGTTTTCTGTTGTTGTGCTCATTCACAGTGCTACTGCAGACGGTTGCAATTGGCTCAACAGTGTTTTCTGTTGTTGTGCTCATTCACAGTGCTACTGCAGACGGTTGCAATTGGCTCAACAGTGTTTTCTGTTGTTGTGCTCATTCACAGTGCTACTGCAGACGGTTGCCTTACAGATGTGTCCTGTCAGAACACATCCAGGTGAGGAGGCCTAGAAACTATGCCCAAATGGTACCCAATTTTCTATATAGGGCTCAAAATATAGTTCCCTTTACTGTAACCAATAAACTGTATAATACACATACACTTTGTAATAACATTTTCTAAACAGTAACACAAAAAAGAACAATACAAAATTGAATAGATATGAGTGTTCCTCATGATTTAACCCTTTTTCCTGATGTTGTGACATCCAAATGTATGAGCTGGTCTCATTACAGTAACTGCCAACACGCTCGGAAGGGTTGAAGATCACAGCATGACTGCTTCCTAGGCATCTTGGCCAAAATGTTTTTGCTGCATATGTAAATAGGACATAAGCCCCGCCCCCAGAACAATAAGCCATCAAGCACATGGAACGTGTCCCCAAGCAGCACAATTCAAGGCTCAAACCTAGAACTCGGTGGACAGCTTGACACTAAAAAGGAGTCTTAGACTGCTGCCCCAATAATGGCATCGATACATCTTTTTAAACAGGCCCTGGTAAACTCACACTTAATGTGTTCTCAATGTTGATTAGCCAACCGTCGAAGCCGTAGTAGTGGGATATCTGAAACAGCCTATCGGCAACAGCCCTGTAAGACTCCTCCTCTTTCAGGAAGACCTCGCACATCTTTCCACCATCTGTCCACTCGGTGATAAAGGTTCCTGGAGAAAAAAGCCAATAAGAGCCTTGGCTAAATTACTGTAGAACTCAAGACAATCAGTGCATAGGACTGTTTAAACAAGCCAACCAGTTGGACAGGACTAGTCCCTGTGGAACCTAAACAAGCCAATCAGCAGTTAGCTGGACTCAGAGACTGGCCAATCACATTGTTAGGTTGGTAACAATATTTTTATTTCAGTCAAAATAATAAAAGTAAACCTTATTCAAAATAGAACTTAATATTGAGAAAAGTGTGTTATGTCTAGATTAAGCAGCTCAGGAGTGTACTGTAGTGGTTGCGGCAAAATCAGCCAGTCTTGGAGATGCAAGAAAGATTCTGGGTATAGATTGCCCAAACTCGAAATTCACATCAGCTGTAGCAGGGGTGAACTTGTAATGTTCTCAGTCAGATACTGTCTTACTATTTAAGGCCACACACTTTGTATTTATACAGTTCCAAGAGGAAGTGAAAGTCCCAAGGCAGCAATACAGCATCTCAGCTCACTTCCTCAGTGCAACTTCCTGTCACATCTAACAATTTCTGTCCTACTCTAAACCCACAAACAAAAGAACTTGGGAGACTGTAGATGTTACACAGATCACATAACAATATACACCAATCAGCCATAACATTATGACCACCTGCCTAATATCGTGCCGCCAATAGCTCTGACCCATTGCGGCATGGACTCCATTAGAACTCTAAAGGTGTACTGTGGTATCTTGCACCAAGCAGATCATTTAAGTCCTGTAAGTTGCAAGGTGGGGCCTCCATGGATCGGACTTGTTGGTCCAGCACATCCCAGAGATGTTCGATTGGATTGAGATCTGGGTAATTTGGAGGCCAAGTCAACACCTCAAACTCGTTGTCTTCCTCAAAACATTCCTGAACCATTTTTGCTTTATGGCAGGGTGCATTATCCTGCTGAAAAAGGCCAATGCCATCAGGCAATGCCATCGCATGAAAGGGTGCACATGGTCTGCTACAATGCTTAGGTAGGTGGTACATGTCAAAGTAACATCCACATGAATGGCAGGACCCAAGGCTTCCCAGCAGAACATTGCCCAAAGCATCACACTGCCTCCGCCAGCTTCCCTTCCCATAGTGCATCCTGGTACCTTAACTGGTCTGCAGCTACGCAGCCCCATTCGCATCAAACTGCAACGCCCTGTGTGTTCTGACACCTTTCTATCAGTACCATTATTAACTCTTTCAGCAATTTGAGCTACAGTAGCTCGTCTGTTGGATTGGACCACACGTGCCAGCCTTCGCTCCCCACGTGCATCAATGAACCTTGGCTCCCCATGACCCTGTTGCAGGTTCACCGCTTTTCCTTCCTTGGACCACTTTTGATAGGTACTGACCACTGCAGCTCTTGTGGGGTTTTCCCAGTCTGCAATTTTGAAGATGCTCTGACCCAGTCATTTAGCCATCACAATTTGGTCCTTGTCAAAGTCGCTCAGATCCTTACCCTTGTCCATTTTTCCTGCTTCTAACACATCAACTTTGAGGACAGAATGTTCACTTGCTGCCTAATATATTCCACCCACTGACAGGTGCCATGATAACAAGATTATCAGTGTTATTCACTTCACCTGTCAGTGGTCATAATGTTATGGCTGATCGGTGTATGTTTTTCCAATTCATTTAGTGGGCAGGTAACAGTGTCATGTACATTTATTTTATCTTTTTGCATCTGTCCAAACACACACACACACACACACACACACAAACCTTGAACAACTGCTGCTACAAAACCAGTCTTACCAAGCTACGGATAATATAACGTAGGACAAAAACAATGTCTGTGTGTGGGTGCCTAACCAGTCTTACCCAGGACGATGACTCCATGTTTGTGTGCTGCGTTGGTCCAGACAGCAGGGGGGATGGTCACCATGTTGTGGCTGAAGTAGTTGAACACGTCAATGTACTGCCAGTGGTAGAAGACATAAGGAGCTTCCGACTCTGCCCCTTGCAGAAACCTGGGGACAGAGGTCAGGGTGAAGAGGTCAGTGGTCGGCAGCAGAAGACAATCTGAGCATCAAGACTCTCTAGAGAAACCTAGAAACTGACGGTACAGTGAGTAAGATTAGTTGTTTGGACAAAGTGACTTGAAATGCAATGAGTTCATACAGGTTTGGAACATGATCACTGTGGGAAATGATTCTGTCATCCAAAGAGTGAAATCATTATATATTTTCACTGTTAATTTACCAGCTATGTATGCAGAAATCTACATATTAACTGCTATGACAACATAACAGGTATGACAGTTCAAAACGCACCTGTGAGAGGTTAGAGGTGAAAGGTGAGAGCTCAGAACCTACCGGTCTTCCAGATATCCGCCCATCATGTCGTGACTCACCAGAGTCCGGCGCGGCGTGCTGGCCAGTGGAGGCTCCCGATTGGCCAGGGGCACCTTTGCCACGTTGAAGGGGTTGGCCATGCTAAGGTTCCAGGACAACAGCTCGTCCAGGTCCTGAAGGCCCGAGCCGATTGGCTCAGTGGTGTCTGGGTCATAGTGCTTGGCTGTAAAGGTATGGACACTGACTGTATTACATTCTTTATGTCCTATCTGCCTTAGGTCCTCCGTGCTTTAGGTATTCCATACAGTAGATGCTATAACCAGACTTTATCATTGTATTGTTCAACAGAATGCAGTGCAGCATGGTTTAGTTGATAACTTATTAAATTATACAACTGATTAAACTGTCAGTTGTCTGCATTCTGGGCCGGGACAGAATCTCTCTGTAATTGTTGATGTAGGCCTAGTCTATATGGCGCAAGAAGCCACTGGCATTGTTGAAAGATCAGTAATAATCAGGAGTGACCGGACATAGATGCATGACAAATGGTCATGCCCTGTAGAGTCGACCTTGGTTCTAACTGGCACTACCTAACTTAATGCCCATGTGTTCGTTGTACACAGACTTAAAAGAGGTCTAGATAATAAACCTGATTAGCTGTTACATTCAAGCCGGAAAACTCTAGGACTGACTAAAAAAAAAGGTACTTCATTTTTAAGGCAGGACACACCATAAATTCTTTTATGGAAAATTGTCTAATGTTTAACTCCCTAGGAAGGCCTGATTGTAGCTTTCAGTTATATCAGGTGTCCACTGTAAATGTATCCTGCACCTCATACAATTAATACAATTAGGGTACGGCCATTTCCTATACCTGAAGGTTGCCAGGAGCAACTGTTTGGAGACTAACTTTCAGAGAGACTTGAAAGGCACTGTACCAACCTGGCAGAGATGAGGCACCATACTTGATTACTTCATGAACGCTCTCCTTGCCCGGCTCATCCAAGCTAGACTCCAAACAAGTAGAAATAGAATAAGAAATAGGGTAACACGAAATCCTATACTACATTCCTTTAAATACAGTTAAAATGCAATACAGTACAGTTGGGGAGATTGTGAACAATCTGTGAAGCCAGATCAAAAGTAATTTGTAGGTATACTCCATTTGATAAATTTTTTTTGGCTTATCAGACCTTTGCAATTATTCTATCTGCTGTAAAAAAAAGCGTGTGTATTATTCAGAAAGGTTTCAGTAGAGTGCTCTGTATACTTAAATGTGCCTTACTATCCCCGCGCGGCACAAACCAAGCCTGGAACCTATTTAACGTAGGTGACAGCTCTAACAAAAATTACCCGCTCGATTCCAATGTCATTAACTTCCTTCCGACTGTAACCTCGTCTATTTCGCTATTTCTCTTCCGCGAAGACATAGCTTCCTTACGTTCTAGTTTCTATGCACCGTAAGTCTTATGAATTAAAGCGAAAGAATAACAGAGATAATCGAGTTCGAGCAGATATTTTAAAAAAAAGGATGACATCAATCAGGATATAAATTCCAGTTCAAAAATACTCCGGTCCATCAGACGGTTGACCAATCGCGTTTAGGTTGTCATATTGCGTCACGACGTTTGTGTGATAAACAAGAAATCTTTCGTTTAAACCATGGTATGTGTTGGGAAAATGCTCAATGTCTCGGTATAAAATCGATATGTTGGTAAAAATATCAATCTATGTATCTCAGATCTAATAAAATATGTATAATGCCATGATTTTGTTTCTTTCGTAATTGATGATAATGATGGGTTTTGACCTAGCGCACAGTTGACTCCCTGGTCTCCCATTGACAACCAGGTCTGCACCAGTCTGCACTCCTTGTCCCAAAATGACCCACAATTAAATCGTATGTTTTGGGACCGGGGCGATCTCTGTTTCCGGACTCAGATAATGCACCATTTAAGTATTTCCTTAGTTAATACGATTGGCTAACTTTGTGTTGACGTTCTAACATGTGCTTCAGAGAACGAATTGCAGTTTAGATTTTGGGATCACGTGTATATCACTAGTCATGTGGTTGGATCGGGTTGGATAAAACCCCTGGCGTGTAATCCTGTTTCCGGTGCCTTGTTTTACCTCATAACGTTCAGTAGGTGGCATTATAAAACTAGTTGTGCTGGGGGAGTAGGGTCAGTTCTCCTTTTCAACTAAGTTCTCCTTCACTATAAATCCTTGTTGATATGAGGAATGCATTTTCTGAATTTTCCCAGTCTCCTCCCGTTTTGAACACCCGCGGAGGACCTGGCTTGAGAGACCCGTTGCTGTCCCTCTCCAAAGTCATCCTGGTTGTGTTGCAGATCAAGACGATACCTGACAATTTCAGTTGCCACTGTGCTGACCCCCCCCCCATGTTGTCCCTGTCCTTGTGCATCTAGTCATGCTTCCGACCTGGACTAAGTTTAAATAGACTCTAGACTCAGCCCACATGCATTTATTAATTATTACATTTGTAATCTTAATGTTCACCCGGCACAGCCAGAAGAGGACTGGTCACCCATCTGAGCCTGAGTCCTCTCTAGGTTTCTCCCTAAATGTTGGCATTCTTGGAGTTTTTCCTAGCCACTGAAATTCAACACTACTGTTGTTTGCTCCTTGGCGTTTCTGGTGGGTGTTTTGTAAAAGCACTTTGTGACAACTGCTGTTGTAAAAAGGGCTTTATAAATACATTTGATTGATTGATTGATTGAGTTGTTATACACAATGTTGTATTTTAGCTGATCAAAAATATTAACGCAACATGTCAAAAATATCCAAGCATCATGGGCTGAAAAAATAGACCCCAGAAAAGGTCCAGATGCACAAAAAGCATATTTATCTGAGCTTGTTGTTAGAGAGAATTTCTCATTTACCAAGACAATCCACCCACCTGACGGGTGGAATATCAAGAACCTGAGTAATTACACAGATGCACCTTGCTGGGGACAATAAAAGGCTACTAAATGTATTTCTTTTTCCCACAAAACAATGCAACAGATGTCTCAACTTTGAGGGAGCCTACATTTGGCATGCTGACTACAGGAACAACCAACTGATCTACTGCCAGATACTTTAATGTTAATTTTTCTTCCATAATCTTCAACAATATTTTAGAGAATTTGGCACAGATTTTTTTACAAACTGTCAGAAACAGTCTGTTGTCCTCCCCAGGGTTTTAACCTGACTGCATTTTATTTTATAACTTTTCAAAGGTGACCTGGAGAAGTCTGCTTTTCACCGATCAGTTCTAACTTCAGCTGTACCGTCCATTAAAGGCAATAAATGTTGCAGTGTAAGAGCATCAGACCATTAAATGTAAGCTTGCTAGATCAAATCCCAGTGCTGAAGGGACCCAAAATGCTCCCAGTTTGTTACTAAAACATCAGAATGTTATCTCAGTCAGCTTATTGTCTACAACGTATATCCACTTTTTTTTTATTACACGGTGGTAAGATCGTTGTTTTTTCATGACTTTTTAGTTAATCCAAATAGGATTTTATAAGGATTTAATTTCAGTCTGGTTTCTTGCATTTCTTATACCCAAACAGAAAACACACCCTAAGGAATACTGTAACTGGATTTAATGGGCTATATCATCTAGGCCAAACCTGGGTTTGCAATGTGAAGAATTTAGACAGCAGACTGAATTACCCGGAATGCAGGAATGTGTAGGGTCTCCGAATAAGTCCTAAATAAAACCCTGTTCCTTTCTTAAAGTAGTACCCTGCATGGTCAAAAGTAGTGCACTATATAGGGAATAGGCTGTTATTTTGGATGCAAGCACAGACCCTTTCCTACAGCATCAGACATGCATGGACAAATCATTTTCTCCTAGAGAGGACAAACCCTATTGGACTTGATGAGTCCATGATGAGATGGAGATAGCCTGTTGTCAAGTCTTGTTCTCTGTGTAAAACATGGCTCCCTGTTTACTTTTCAAGTGCTCTTCCCTTCATTACCCGATGCTCTGGTCAAATGTAGAGTAGGAGGGTAAAGGGTGTCATTTGGGATGCCGGTTTTCTTGTTTGGGTGAGATACTGGAAGTTTATTAGAGTAGTGATTAATGATAATGTGATCCTAAGGGAGCAGTTTTCACCCTGAGTTGGTAGTTCTATCTATTTGTGTGTGTGTGTGTGTGTGTGTGTGTGTGTGTGTGTGTGTGTGTGTGGAGCTCAATGGAATGAGGGAGAGCCTGACAGACAGACAGGAGAGAGGGAGAAGCAAAGGTTATTATATAGAGCCTGCAGGCTTGACATTTTTCTCTTCAATTTGACTTTGTTTGCCTTTCTCAACGCTGAAGCTCACAAACACACATTATTAAATATAGTTAAATAGGTAGTTAAATAAGGTGATACAGGTAATCTTCAGAAATAGACACTGGCTGTCAATAGGTATCTCTTTGGATTTATGTGTCAAATCAACAGCAACTCTTCCTAGGGTTCAAACATAAAGACATACAGAGCGCCATATATACGTTACACACACAGTAAGACCTTCCAGTGTATGTAAACACAAAAACACAATGGTAGTAATCCAAGGAATATACACAATAATAAAAACAATCATGAAAAATGTCCACAGCTTCATCGGGTGTTTAACAGGCAGTTGACAAGGCACTTCCTAAATGAACAACTGCCATTTACTCTCTTCATAGCCTCTGTAAGCATTTGTCACATGAGGCTCTCATTTGACCAAACCCAAGTGGCAATGAAGTTCAAGTCTGGCTAGGAAGTTACCTGGCATACGTTTCAGTGTTCTGCCCTGCTACTTACAGACGGTTTAACAAGCTAATGCGCGTTGTTTCGGTACAGCGAGCTAATAGGCTTCCAGGTTCCAGTGGATTCAACGTGACTGACTGAGACCTTGTATTATGTAACGTGTTCTCTTTGTGAAGCTTAGCAGCCATGCAGTCTTATTTGCAATAGAATGCTCTGGCCAGTCGCCATGCAAAACCCATATAATTAAAACCTGTATAGCAGGCGTTCAATGGAATTGGTACCCTATATCCAATCAGAACGAGCTATCAAAGAGTATTAGGTTGCGGGTGTGCCGTAACCAAGGTGATTGAATTTCACGCCGAAGCCCTTGTTGGTCTGCCTGATCAGGGCCAGGAACAATGGTCTCACACAGTACACAGGCAGATTTACAAGGCCAGTACCTTCATTGGAGTTGCATCAGGTGTTGAGCTTGAAGTTGACTCTAAATCACAAGAGCTGAAACCCAAGCAGTTGGTTTAATTGGTGAAACAACATTTACAAACCTCTGTCAGACAAAACATATTTTACTGTTCACTGTAGAGGAACGGGATGTGTAAACAAAATACAACTACAATGATCAAAGTTTGAAGTATTTTGAATAGACATGATTTGATTAAGAAAAGAAGGAAGTGAAAAGCAAATTTAAATTCACACTGTGGCCAGAATAAAACAGTTAAAATAATACATTTGTTTTGGCATAATACTGTCATATGTCGAAGTTCCTATGTAGCATGCATTTTTTCTGGGAATATATGTGAGCATGTTATATGCAAATCAGAACACTAAGCAAGTATTTATGGCACATTTCCTGTTGAAGGCAGATGAAAGTCAAGTACAGTGTTGAATTCATAGAGAATATGTCAACACTTCGGAACAGTTTCAGTTCAATGTTTTCAACCAACAGGCCATCCAGTAGAATTCAAATGAATGTGGCCAAAGATTATGATAGTGAAATGAATGTGCTTGCTTTAGAAAGAAAAAAAAAGAATCAAAACACAACACGCTTTGTATTCTGGTTCAAATTGGTCCCTATTGCTTTGTTCTCTAAATGCAGTAAGACAATGTAGTGGTGATGTAGCCATGTGGTCTAACTGATCACCTTCTACAATAATTCTGCATGTCTGAATGCAGAAAATAATGAATTAGTTAATTATTAAGTGAGGATCATCTTTGTGTCATACAATTATTACCACACTGCAAATGGATTATAATAAAATCCTTCAAAACAATATCACTCTTGTTGAACGCATTGTTCCAGGTTGTTCGTATGTGTGTGTATGGGAGATTAAGCCTATTTTGCACTCACATACTGTATGTGTGCGTGTCCATCTGTCGACATGTTTGCATGTGTGTGTGTGTGTAGTATAGTGTGTTGGTGTAATATGCAGTGTGTCCAGCCCTCTGCTCCGTGCCAGGTGTGTGTGTGTGTTGCTGTAATATGCAGTGTGTCCAGCCCTCTGCTCCGTGCCAGGTGTGTGTGTGTTGCTGTAATATGCAGTGTGTCCAGCCCTCTGCTCCGTGCCTGGTGTGTGTGTGTGTGTTGATGTAATATGCAGTGTGTCCAGCCCTCTGCTCCGTGTGTGTTTACATCCATGTGCACACTTTCCTTTTAATTGGGGATGTATTTTTATTGAATCAGTGTGGTAATAGCAGAACAGTGGACTTAACCCATTGTGTGTGTTGGCAGAACAGGATTAAACCAGCGGCAGCTGCACCCTCTGGAGACT
Organism: Esox lucius; assembly: GCF_011004845.1. Classification (NCBI taxonomy): domain Eukaryota; kingdom Metazoa; phylum Chordata; class Actinopteri; order Esociformes; family Esocidae; genus Esox; species Esox lucius. The sequence goes on from NC_047579.1 coordinate 6,326,484, forward strand.
ATGTAGATTATATATATCCATCATGGTTCCAAATGACATTCTAGTGCACTAACTAGGGGACTAGGGGTCTGTTTGGGATGTTTGAGCAGAATGGATCTGGATGATCACTCTAAATTCCCTCCTCTAAGCCATGAACATGAACGTGTGTGTGAGAGAGAGAGTGACAGAGAGAGAGAGAGTGACAGAGAGAGAGAGAGTGACAGAGAGAGAGGGAGAGTGACAGAGAGAGAGGGAGAGTGACGGAGAGAGAGGGAGAGTGACAGAGAGAGAGGGAGAGTGACAGAGAGAGAGAGAGAGTGACAGAGAGAGAGGGAGAGTGACGGAGAGAGAGGGAGAGTGACAGAGAGAGAGGGAGAGTGACAGAGAGAGAGGGAGAGTGACAGAGAGAGAGAGAGAGTGACAGAGAGAGAGGGAGAGTGACAGAGAGAGAGGGAGAGTGACAGAGAGAGAGAGTGACAGAGAGAGAGGGAGAGTGACAGAGAGAGAGGGAGAGTGACAGAGAGAGAGGGAGAGTGACAGAGAGAGAGAGAAAGTGACAGAGAGAGAGGAAGAGTGACAGAGAGAGAGGGAGAGTGACAGAGAGAGAGGGAGAGTGACAGAGAGAGAGGGAGAGTGCTCGTTGTGGAAATCACAAGAAATATATCACCAGAAATAATCTGTTCTACTTGATGCACAAGGATACAGTGACAGGTAGGAGTTGGCCTTGAGGTAAGAGTGTTGAACTGACACTGATATATGGTGTCTTGTTATTGGCAGCTTCAATAGGCAGGTTACAGGGAGAGGAGTGTAGAGATCTGGGATCCACATCTAAGGCAGAAAGCAAGGAAACAGTCCTGGTACAACCGTGAAGAGGAATTATTGTGTAAATCTTCCACATTTTAGAATCCCTTCCAAATAAGGCCTCTGTTTTATTTTGGCTTACTCTAGCTTTCTCTGACAACCGTGTAAATCTCGTCAGGACAAGGTGAAGTTTGTCAACATATTTGCTTCAATTAGCGAAATACAAATTCTTTTTTTTTTGAAAAGTCAACGATTCTGAAAATGTCAAGATGGTGTAAGCCAACATGAAACACAGACATCACTAGAACTGGGTATAAAAGTGGGTATAAAAAATCCATATGGAAGAAATGAATGGTTTAAGAACCAAAAAATAGGCTTCTCCAGTTGTGCCGCAAGGTATTATGGGGATTATGACTCCTACTCTTCTATTTTAGGAAGGTTTTCCCCATAAAGGGTGATCAAATGAAGCTCCTACACATGTAACCTCAGGGCACTGGCGTGTAAATGGTGAGACAACCTCGGTCTGTCTAGTGAACACATGCGTGCAGCTGCTCTGCCCACCCCCCAGGACATAGCAGCGACCACATGCATCCTCAGAAATGTCCCGTGGAGGAGAAAAGGACTGCCAAGGGCACTGACCAAGCATACCAGAGCGGATGTTAAATGAATGTTGGTATATACAGAAATACACTTATTAACCCCCATTTAACCCTATTCATTTTCACAACCTTGTCTCATTGCAACAACTCCCACTGGATTCTGAAGAGTTTGAGGAGCTTTTCCAACAGAGAATGTCCTTGGGTGAACGGAGTGAGGGCACGCTCCCTGACCTGATGGCTATCCTGCTGACGACACCCACTCGCTGCACGCCCAGTGCTAGCTAATTAGCATCCAACACAGGGCTTCCCAGCAACTCACCAACTGTGGTGGACAAACTGATGCTACCAAGCAACGTCTTGGACTGCAGCGCCCCTATGGAGGTCCCCAAGCCCTCATCTTTGACTGATCAGGGCAATTTTCTTTTCCACAGCCTGAGGGAACCATATTTGTATACCTTTGAGTAAAATTGTGGTGGGTACTTGGTAAAGGCCAAATTCCCTGTTTGGGAATATATAACACATTATTCCTTAAAACAGTATTGGATCTGACATGGATGTATTTTGTTAACAAACCTCTGTGTTTAATCTGTACAGTTACGTTGGATCAGGACTGGAGAAGAGATGATACTGATCAAAATAGACCAAAACCCCTTCACTTCACCCTGGTGATTGATCTATTTGCAATGTCTCGCCTCTCTTATGGCTGTACAATACGACACCACTGGATGTGGGACCAGGCAGTCTTCTTCCACCAGGGGATGAGTCATAACTGCCTAGCACTCATGCTTGGCTTATTGCAAGAATCCTTGCTTGCGATGTTGTTGGAGATGTTGGAATTTTCCCAGCCTGAGCCTGTCCTTACGGGGTCTGCTCAAAAGTAGTGCCCTACGCTAGGAATGGACTGTCAAATTGGACTCATCTCCTTTGATTGGTTGATTTATCAAGCATGAACTGGCCTTTAGAGTGTTAGAGCCTGGAGGCTGAGCTGAGTCAACGCCCAAGAGACGTCACAGCAACGTCATTAGTCCTTAGTGATCTCTCTCACCGATATCTCTCAGGAAGAATGGCATTCTTACTTCCGACTCCAGATGGAGTGGAATATAGTGTTATACAGTTTTAATGTTACCGTACTAATTATGAATATAGACATATGTCCGTGAGACAAGATAGACCGACAACATAGACATATGTCTGTGAGACAAGATAGACCGACAAGATAGACATATGTCTGTGAGACAAGATAGACCGACAAGATAGACATATGTCTGTGAGACAAGATCGACAAGATAAGACATAAGTCTGTGAGACTAGATAGAACGACCAGATAGATATTTGTATTTATTCATGTACTGTATCACTATTGACACTTAAGCATGTTCGCTTTGGCAACGGTGGCCACCAACCATTCATGACAATAAAGCACCTATTGAATTGATATAGGTCTGTGAGACTAGATAGACAGCCAAGATAGATATAGGTCTGTGGGACAAGAAAACAGTCAACATTGACATATGTTTTGTGAGACTAAATAGACAGTCAAGAGAGACATATGTCTGTGAGACTAGAAAAACAGTAGAGAGATATTGATCTGTGAGACAAGCGACATGACATATGCATACAGTCATTCCCACATCATTGTCCAGGCTTAAAGATACCTTCACATCATTGTCCAGGCTTAAAGATACCTTCACATCATTGTCCAGGCTTAAAGATACCTTCACATCATTGTCCAGGCTTAAAGATACCTTCACATCATTGTCCAGGCTTAAAGATACCTTCACATCATTGTCCAGGCTTAAAGATACCTTCACATCATTGTCCAGGCTTAAAGATACCTTCACATCATTGTCCAGGCTTAAAGATATCTTCACATCATTGTCCAGGCTTAAAGATACCTTCACATCATTGTCCAGGCTTAAAGATACCTTCACATCATTGTCCAGGCTTAAAGATAACTTCACATCATTGTCCAGGCTTAAAGATACCTTCACATCATTGTCCAGGCTTAAAGATACCTTCACATCATTGTCCAGGCTTAAAGATACCTTCACATCATTGTCCAGGCTTAAAGATATCTTCACATCATTGTCCAGGCTTAAAGATACCTTCACATCATTGTCCAGGCTTAAAGATACCTTCACATCATTGTCCAGGCTTAAAGATACCTTCACATCGAGTAACTAGATCACCGCTGGTTAAATGTATTTATTTATTTGGATTCAAGAGAGAGTGACAGAGACAGACGATTCAATTAAATGAGGATTTATGTTACATACTATTTACTTAGTATACATTTCTTATTAGTATAAATAAGTTAAACAGAAATCCTGGTTGAAGGATTCAGATTTTCTGTTTAGTTGTATTTAGAAAGTAGATAAGACAATTGGGGTCGCTTACTGCCATTTTGTTTACCCCTAATTCTGTCAAATCTTGCATGGAAGGATATCATGTCCTGTCAGATCTAACTGAAAGCCTTCATAACATGCACAGTGACATGTTCTAAAATGGTGTTAGTTTATTACTAGATGATAGAACTGATGAGCTCTTTGAAAATGTTGTGAGTTGATGTGAAATAAAAGATATGACAGATGAATCTCAACTTAATCATCCTTTTGTTGCAGGATTTTTCATGCACAGCAGGTAATATTAAGTTGTAATATTACTTTAAAGGTTTGTTATATTAGATATACAGACTTAATTAGTCCTAATGAAATTGCATGCATTATAATCCACACAAAAATGAATATTTTCTTTTGTTGCAGGATTCTTGTCTGAAGTAGCAAAATTGCTCAGATTTAGATATGGCATCATCATCTGTAGCTTGTTGGTTTTATTACTGAGCGAGGGGGAGTAAAGGATATTTTGTTAGAGAGGACTGGCAGTTTTGCTTTACTATGAACTAGGAGGTGTAAATATTGAATAAGTATAGTTTGTACTTTTCTGTTGATGGAGAAGGCAGGTGAGGGTAGATGCAAATCTTTTGGTTGCCCTCTTGAATGTAGATTGGCAGAGTTTATTATCTATATATAGCTGTGTTGTCACAACATTTAAGCCATTAAGAAGAAGCTCTGATCCAAAGTGACAAGTAGTAAGTGCATACATTTTAAAACTTTTTTGTACTCGTCCCCAATGGGAATATCAGTGGGTGTGAGTCTTGCTGAAATCAATTTGTTTCCTTTGAAACCATTTGTTCTGTTTGATATTCTGTAACATTTCTGTTTAACCAGGAAGTGTTGCTTTGTGGAAAAAGGCTGACAGGATGTTGTTATTCTAGTGCTGTAGTGTTTTTGCCTGTGGTTAGTTTTTTTGTATTTTGTTTTTAACCAAAAACCAAGCTAGGCTGACAGACACTGGGTGTATGACCCAAATGGCACCATATTCCCTACATAGTGCATTACTTTTGAACTAAAGCAGTGTGCTATCTATAAGTTGTGCACTATTAAGGGAATAGGGTGATATTTGGGGTAAACACAGGGTCTCTGAAACCAGTTCCACCTGGTTTTAAAGGCCAATCTCATTGTATCTCACCCAAACCCTAATCACAATCTGAAACTCTGATTGGTCACAATGTCCTACAAAGATGTGGCCTACAAGGAAGTCATATGATATTGTTGTTGGAGTAATAGCTGTTATAGTACATGATTAATACGTCTATATAAGTGTATATGGAAGTATATATATATACATATATTATATATACGTGTATAAATATAAGTGTATATGTAAGTGTATTCAATAATTTGTTTAATAGGCCTGCAACAGTACACAATGTTCAGGAATTAAATCGAAATCTTAACGATGTTTTTAACATATTGTAGGGGTTAAACACAACACAATACACTGTGAACATGACAGATAGATTATACTAACACTAGCTTTTACACGTCGTGTTGGACAAAGGAAATTGATTCAGTCCATAGCTTTTGTTGTTATTGTGTCAGGCGAGCCTAGCGGGCAAGCCCTTTCCAGCCCTGGCTTCCCCTCCCCCATGCCAGATATTTGCAATGGCCAGACATTTCTGACGGAAGTGACGACACCGAAAGACAACAGATTGCTGAACAGCGAGCAGTCGCATATGGAAGAAGGCAAAGGCAAAGACTGAGCTTGAAGAAAATAGCTAGGAATAGAAGGGCAACGTCTTCAAAATCCCTCTTCATCCTCGTAAAAACAAGTCTGGATGACATCGAAAATAGCAAGAGCATAAACTACACACTTTAACCTTTTAAACAAGCCCAGTATTACTTTTTTATGATATCAGGATTGTTTTAAAACGAGAGGTGAAAGATAGATTGTTGGATTGTAAGTAGGGGACAGTTACTATATCCGGATAGAGAGAGTGACAGACTATAGGAAGCAGAAAGAAGAAATTCATATTTTCAGAAAATAGTTTTGCCTTTTAATTTTTTTTATTTTAAACGAAACTTTACTGGAGTTTCGCCTGATACATTTTTCTTGGATTTTGAGTTAGCGAGCTTGCTTGCAATTATGGAATTGAGAGTGGGAAACCGATACAGATTGGGCAGAAAAATTGGAAGTGGCTCGTTTGGAGACATTTATTTGGGTAAGTCAAGTGCCTATAAAACAATCTATTATACATTTTCTCACATCTGTGACTTAGTTTGCGATCTTTTTATAGCAAGTGTGCATGACATTTGCTAGTTGGCTAGCTCTCCAACCGTACAGATTCAACCAAACGTCAGCTGTTCAAGCAGTTCTCGTTTTAGCCAGCTGATTTGCTACGTTGGCTAGCTAACGTAAATTCAAAACAGGACAGTTTGTACTAACCTTCAACGCTCTAATGATGTATGTGTGTATATAACCATGAAGAAATACGCTTTATACCCACTCTTGTTCTCCTTGTTGATAATACAATAATCTCTCTTGCGTAAAATCACTGAATTGCTTTTTGAATTCAATGTTGTCGACCTTTTGTCAAGCTCCATGGAGTTGTGGCTTTTAACGTTACCTACTTAGATAGCCAAAGCTGAAATTACAGTAGTCTGTAAATGTCTCATCTAGAGAAGTACAATGGCTGACATGACACCTTGAATTTACTATTCTCTCAACTCGTCCATCGTCGTAATATATAGCTGGGCTGTGTAGCCTATGTTACAATATTAACATCAGTTCTGCTTTAGACCGCTATGAAACGGCGTCAAACACTATTTTCACTGGAGATTTGTTATAGCTAGCTATTCTAATCCCCCACGACTGTGGTAGCTACTAGTGGTCAGTTTGGGCATGTTGTGACAAGTTATGATGATGTTGGATTGGATCAGGGTTTTGTATGTAGCTAATGCATAGATAAAATGGAACATGCTTTTCCCTTTAAACTCTCAGCTGATTTAAAGATAGCTACTGATCTCATTGGGTAGTGGTCCAAACGTTTTAGTTGATCATGTCTTATCAACTGGTTCCGCATTCAAACCTCTTTGCCCTAACCTAATCATATTGATTATTTCCCTTTAATCAGCTTCTGTTGATTATGTGGGGGCACGAAACCCAACAAGGTCATGTTTGACACGCAGATACTGAGCAGGTGTTTGTCTGAGTGACTTCAAGTTGCATTGTGGAAACTCATAAACAATGATGAGGGCTGATACCTGCCCCCCATACCAAACATTTTTCCCTACAAACAAGACCCAGCCTAGTCTGATGCTGCTAGTGGGTTCACGCTGGCCGGGTGTAAAATCAAGGAGGAACTAACTCTACTTGTCCCAAGTTGCCCAAACAGTTCACTTTTGTATAGCATTCTGCTCTGGTGTGAATTAATGACTACCATTCAAGCCCTGTCTCACATCTTCATTCTCTAAAGGGGCTGGATCATTTGCATAGCCATATACTAATGACTCATCCACTGTGCCCGCTGATTGGCTCAAGAGCCTGTTTCATTATTTCCGCCTCAGGCTGCATGAAGGGAGTAGTGTTTATGGGGGTCGTTTTGGGTGCGTATTCATACACTGCCTTGTTTTGAGGTGAGTACCAGAGAGACCAGTGTATCTGCTGCATTGAGTTTAGAGGAAACCCAGAAAGGATCATTTATACATACCCGAATGTTGAAATGTTAATTTATAGTGTACTTTAGTGTTCAATGTCCTGTTCTGGCCTCCATACATACTCTGGTTTCACTCTGGGTTACATGGCCAGTAATGAAAGCATTGGATCACTAGCAGGCTCTGCAGGTAAAGCCATGAGGTCATTGGCAAACTAAACAAAACTATGCAAAGAACTTGGTTGCTGCTGTCATTCTCAACTGTATATAGAGTGGGTGTGGCCAGTAATCTGTGTGGGGTTTCATAATACATACTAAAATGTTAGCAATGTTTGAAACGGAGCAGTCCTCTGGTTTCCACAAACTGGACATCAGTTGAGATGTTGAGGGTTTTGTGTTGTTGGGCAAAATGGCACAGAGTAGGGTTGCACGATATTGGAAATAACTGACATTGCGATGTTTTGTTTTTCTGCGATTTACATATTGCGATATGAAAAAATACAGGATGTCTTCAGGAAGAGCTTTGGTTATCAACCTGACAGTATGTACCCTTCATTCTTCCCCAGGCCCATCCTCTACAATAAAAATGTATTAAACTCATTGCAATTGTTATATTTCAGAACAGGTTTCTAGGTAATATGTAACAGTAATAGTATCGCAATAGCAACAGTAGTAAAATAGAATGCGCAATTGGGCTAGATGCCGCCTGTGGCCAAAGCACTGCAATCTGGTCCACTTGTTCAGGTGCTAGCCTTCACCATGTTTTCAGCATTGTCTGTTGTAATACAGACTAGACGACTCATCTAGGCCCCAATCAGCTAAAGCTTCTTTCATCCCTGTTGTGATGTTCTCACTTGTATGATCCTCTGGGAAAAGGCTGTTTGCAAACAGCGTCGTTTCAGGTGAAAGTCCTCATTAATAAAGTGTACAGTCAGACTTATGTAGGGCTCCGTTGTCCGGCTGGACTACAAGTCCGTTGTTCCTGTGTAATATTCCACTTGTGACAGCTCTTTTTTAACTTGTGCCTTGCATTTGTCGTACAGCTCTGGGATGGAAACTTGAGAAAAATAGTTGAATGATGACATTACATAGCGCTTGTCAAGCGACTGGATAATGTTTTTAAAACCCTTATTGTTAACCGTCTTAATTGGTACCATGTCTTTGGTGACGTGAAATGTTATTGAATCTTTGGTTTCTCTCTGCCGTTAGGAACCTTTCTCATATGGTGTAACGCTGCCAAATTACCTGTTTTTGGTGAACATCATCCTGTCTGCAGCCGAAATAGTTCCATATAATTGACGATTCATTTCTTTTTGCAACCAAATTCTCCATTTTGGTCTTTTTTGCCTGTTCCTTGCTCATAATTTCGTCAGGCACAAGCAGAGCCTGCACGTCAACCAAGTGCAGCAACGAGCCATGTTTAAAATAATAATAAACTGGATCCAATAACCCATAAATCAGAGTAAATTACCTTATATCAGACAGAATGCTGGTTTTCCATTTGAAAAAAACCTTACTAAATCCCACGTTCTGCGGTGTGACTATTGCAGATGCGTACATCACAATGTCGATGCTGAAACGATATATGGTGCAGCCCTAGCATGGAGTGATTATAATGCTGGATCCATGATGACAGCGTTAACTCAACTTTCCCGGGACTGTAGATTTATTTGTTTCTGTTCAAGTGATTTGTAGTGTGTGTATATATGTATATATTCAATTGCTATTTACTGTTAAACACATGACTGAAAACTCTTCGTCCCTACTCCTAGCTCTAGAGATTTTGTCTACCTATCTCTGAAAATTAAAGGTTTTCTGTGATGTGTGACTTTGATAAAGTAGAAATTGAAGTAGCTTGGTTTTAGTTTTATTCCACTCTGTATCATGATACGTTCTGTTGAGTATTTGGTGTTAAGTTTTCTGGTTTGAGGATGAACACAAACAGCTGTTTAGCATAAGATTTAAACTCGGTTGTGACTATAATGGGATACCTTTTGAGATTTTTTTTCTGGAATCAGCCAGTGGTGTTGGGAGTTTAGAAGCTAATGGTGGGATTAGAAATCCGTCCCAACCTTGTTGTGATGGACAGACTTACCGTTGGCCTTGGGCCCTATCATCCAGCAAGTGCTGTTGAATGTGCCTGAGCTGTATTTCCTGGGTTGGTCCCGGAGGACATGGCTGGTTTTGGTCTGGTCCTTTGTCTCTGCTGGGGTGTTGTTAAGCTGGCTGGCTGTTGTATCGTTTCCCATTAGTTTGGCTAAGCAGCTTGTGTTGTCTCTATAGTTTTCCCTGCTTACTGAACAAGACCATGGTTCTGTAGTTTTGGTCCAGCCTCTCTAAATGTATTTTTCAGTGCTGACCAAAGTTTCCAAAAATCTGAGGCTCAGCATCTCAACACTTCTTATGAAGCTTTGGAAGTCAATATCAGCAAAAGTAGTAATTTTTATTTTCCAAAAGCCAAAGGTAGAACATTGATTTGAGCCAATATCTTAAATAGTTGGCTGTCATTACTACAACATTATGGTAGTTATAAACTGTTGCACTTTCCTGAAAAACAACGTTATATGGTCGTAGTAGCTTTGATTTGGCGTCCTGCACAATCGCAGCGCACCTCAGCATGGTAAGACCAGTGACCCTTACGACTTGATTCTGAGAATGGGCTTAGCCAATTATGGTCGCCATGACACCCTCTACAAACCCAATGGGAGAAGTGGTGTCTCCTTTCAACACATGTTCTGTACTGTGTTTGGCATGTGTGTCATGCCTGCTGCTCTCTGTTCTGGATTACCACCATTACGTTAGGAGCATAAGCCATATGTGTTCATTGAACACACTAGTGTTCTGGCCTCGGTCACAGAGTCTCGACAAGGAGTATGTCCAAAATCCAAACGGCACACTTTTTGGCTTTATTGCGCACTACTTTTGTAGAAAATGCGTTGCCTTTTTGGACACTAGCGGCCGTTCTAGTGTTGCTTAGTCACCTCGCTGTTCCGGCTGTCCCATACACCTTTGCCTGGCGGGTTTGGATCACTGGATAGACCACCCTTTTAAATAGACTCTGGATTTAGCCCAGATAAATGTATTAATTATTCCAATTGGACTCTTAATATCTCACCCGGCACAGCCAGAAGAGGTCTGGTCACCCCTCTCAGCCTGGGTCCTCTCTAGGTTTCTGCTGTTGTAGAAAGGGCCTTATAAATACATTTGATTGATTGATTGACCCTTACAGGGGTTGGAAAAACCCAAATCATCCAGTTTTCAGGCATGCTGTATTTTCAATCTAGCTTCCTTTGCCCCTGAAACATGTATTTTCCTCTGTTTCCTCTGTTTCCTCTGTTGGGCTGAGGATGTTTTCAGGCCCCACTTACTGCCGTTCGGTTTCAGAAGAGAGGGCATAAAGGGGAGGAAGGAAGAAATCCGTTGAACAACAGTGTGTATCTTTCAAAATGAAATCTGTCCAAGTGAATTTGGTGGACTGGTTGACCTCAGTCATCGCAGGAGGAGGACAGAAAGATTAGGGCGCACGGGCAGGGAAATGCCCTGGGCGTTAATCAGGGGCGAAGGTTCGAGATAAGTAGGTGTGGTTGGCTGGCAACCATCATCAGGGAAGTGACATGCAACCTGCGGCGATGTGACGGATCTCTTCATTGCGTGTTTGTACAGCAGAACTCTGTTGCAACATTCCCCTGACAGCAGCAGTGAGGGGTTGGGTTACGTGCTGTTTACAAGGTGTCCCTCCTGTCTTTCTGTGTGGGGGCCTGAAAGGCACTTCCTCTGGTCTGGAGTTGACGCGCAATATTCTGGCGTCCCCCGAGTCCGAGGATTCCAGATGTTCAGCCTTTTCCCTACCGATTCCAGTATTGTCCAAATAATAGTTCTGTTAAACCTGGTTATTATGGGACAGCTGGCAGACTTTTGCACTAGTGGGTCTCCATGTGTTCAGTAGATTTCTCTATTCTCAACCTGAAAACTTTTGTTCACTTGGAGTTATTGATGACCTTGACGCTGGGTTCAGAGTGGATACCCTTATGTATGCTGTTTGCCGTTGGCCTCTTCATTCACCTACATCCCCTTTCTGCACGTTTATGCAGCCTTCTCACTCAGTCTCTCTTTCACACTCAGTCTCTCGTGTGTCCTGCATGTTCTGACTCGGCTCTGCCGAAGCCCCAGTTGAGAGATTGATGTGATGTAACTACTTCTGGGGCCACAGGCGGCGGCCCAAATGGCAGCCGCTTCCCCTACCGTGTTCAGAGAGCCGAGTGGCCTTGGGTCTGAGGGGCGGTGTTAGTCAGCTGCACTCAATGCCCTCTTCAGACTGAACCACTACTCCATCACCAACAACTGAGCCCTAAATAGCACCCTATTGCTCAGCGCGCTGGTTTTGCCCAGAGCCTCTGGGGAGCTGCTGCCTTTTCAGACTCCACTGGCTAATGGCTGCTTGGGCTCTGGTCAATGTAAGTGCCCTACCAGTGGAACAGGGTGTTGGAGACAAGATGTTTGTGAATGCTGTGTTTACAGTCTTCCAGCCCTTGTAGCTTTCTGCTTTCATGTAGGCCAAGAGATGGGTGGGAGTGGATCTTTGTTACTCTGATTCACTTTAGGCCCAATATACAATTTTGTGTGTCGCAGTAATTGTTTCAAGCACAGCTGGAATCTGTTAAGGGTCTCCGCAGTGTTCCGTATTGGGTTCTGTACGTTGTGTTCTCTGGGCCTGTGAATGGGCGCTGGAGTGTGTGTTTGCCATTGGCAACAAGACACCCGGATGAGGTCAGTGTTTGGCCTGTGAATGCAGTACGGGGGTGCAGTTCTACAAGGTGAAACGTTTACAGTGGGTCTGTCCCAAATGGCAGATTATACCCTATAAAGTACACTAGTTTGTGACTAGGGTCCATGGGCCAGGGGCAGCCATTTGGGACGCTTCCGTGTGTTTGCAGATGTTCAGCTTTGCTGGCCGATACACAGGCTGATTAAAGCCTTTGCACTGTATTCGACACTACAGTTTAAGGGCTGCACAGTCCATCACTACATGTGCAATATTAACATTGCAGAAGAATTTGGATAAAATATTCAATTGCTATTTCTTTGACAAATATTGCAATTATGCTTAATGTGCTATTAAACTGAATACAATTTAAATTGAAGTTCGGTGTTTTCCATTTGACACTTAGTTTAAACTTTTTCACTTGATTGACCGACGACTCAGAGGTCTCAGAAATGTAGCAAATATGATAGTTTCTAAAAACATTTTATTCTTTATTTAATAATTTTGGTAGCACCCTATGACATGTTTAAGATTTATGTACAATGTACGTGCGAGTCATAATTCTCCGGGCAAATGCGGGTTTGTTTTCACTCAAAGCTATAAAATGAATGATGCGGTTTATACACAGTGTGGGTTATAAACGGGGAATTACGGTAAAGCGCTGTATGTCTCTACATCAGATCTCACTGGTAAACCTCTTTCTTTTGTCCCGCTTATAAACCATATCAACATTGACTTTAACCCGTTTTCCTTTTGTTTGGCACATGATGATTGGGCTGTACCTTTGTGGTTATTGGCAAGAACACAAACACAGGTTTACTAGTAGAATTCATGCTCTCAACTTTCCACTGCGTCAATCAAATGTATTTATGAAGCCCTTTTTACATCAGCAGTTGTCAGAAAGTGCTTTTACAAAACACCCAGCCTGAAACCAACAAGTGTGGTCCAAGACCTTGTGTCCTCCTATGTTTAAATGGAGCAGGAGAGAAGAAATATTTAGAGAGGGAATTGCTTAGAATAATAAGGATTTCCAATGGAGAACTGACCCTACCCATGTGGTTGTGCTTTGAACGATGCCCCTGTTTATGGTGCTAAATGTTAAACTGTAGCTTGATTTATTGGCGGTATAAACTGTATGCCGGTATAAGTCAATTGTTTCAACATAAACAGTCGCACGCACCACACACATGGTTTCTGTAAGCAAAGGTGAGTGGAGAAAGACCAGGGAAGACCATGTGGAGGAAGATTGACCTCTGTTGATGATCCTAGAGTATCATGAAGCTGTGGCCGGTTGTTTTGTTCAATAATACTTGTCAGGAAGTACATTAACAATGGCTTTCGCTAAAACCAGAATTTCTTCTCAACACACTGGCTGTATAGGCGTGGGGCTTACGGTATTATTGTTCCTGTTTCTTAATTTTGATTCTGATCCATCATATGTGTGGCTAGACATTCTGTCTTGTAAAGAAGGGAAAAAAGTTGCTTTCAGTGGTTTTCCGCTAGAATGTCGCATTGACAAGAAGCTGATGGCAATGCAATTCGTCTTTGTCTGCACAATTACTGCACGTTGTGTTTGGTTGCTCTCTGTGTTTCAGTAACTGACTCAGGATATGCAGGCTAGTACGGTTATCTGTAGGGAAATAGATTCCCACTGTATTAGACAGCCTTTGGTTTAAATGAGCAGAGTTAGTGGTGACTAGTTCACCTATTGATATGCAGACGTGTTGGTATTGTGTGTAAGGGCATTAACAATAATGTCAAGTTAACACTTTGAATCTGCAATTAGACTGATGAGCCAAAACATTATAACCACTCACAGGTGACGCAAATAACGTTGATCATCTCTTAACAAGGGCAATTGTCAAGGTCTGGGTAGATTAGATGGTTAGCAAACAATCAGTTCTCACAGTCAACATGTTGGATTCAGGAGTACAGACCTGAGTGACTTTGACCAGGGCCAAATTGTTATGGCCAGATGACTGGGTCAGAGCGTCTCTGAAACGGCAAGGCTTGTGGGGTGCTCCCGGTCAGCAGTGGTGAGTAGCTACCGACAGTGGTCCTAGGAGGGAGAAACCACTGACAGGGTGTTGGGCTCCAGACTCATCACTGGGCAGGGAAGGCTATCCCATCTGAACAGGGAGGGGGTCCACTGTGGTGTAGGATGGCTACAGGAGGAAGGTGTCACAACACACGTACATCACATCCTGCTGCATGTACACTGAAAGCAGAGTGCCTGAATATCTTACCCCTGTTTTAAAAGAATACCTGTGTACGTGTGGACGAGGGCTTTAACCAACCCTGTTAATGCGTTTGGTGCCTCGGGTTTAGGTAGGTTCGTTTACTGAGAACAAATTCTCATTTACAGCAACGACCTGGAGCAGTTAGTGTTGAGGGCCCCCGCTCAGGGACAGTTAGTGTTGAGGGCCCCCGCTCAGGGACAGTTAGTGTTGAGGGCCCCCGCTCAGGGACAGTTAGTGTTGAGGGCCCCCGCTCAGGGACAGTTAGTGTTGAGGGCCCCCGCTCAGGGACAGTTAGTGTTGAGGGCCCCCGCTCAGGGACAGTTAGTGTTGAGGGCCCCCGCTCAGGGACAGAACGACAGTGTTCACACTGGCTGCTTAAGGATTTGATTTAGCAAACGTTTGGTTACGCTAGGCAACTTTTGCCCCTTCATGTCTTCTGTCCTAGATTTTTTTTGGTGATTTGGCATTTACATTTTTATTGCGATTCAATGTTCCAAACAACTTGCTCAACTTGCTCTGCTGTGGAAGGACTAGAGGCCTTAAGGGGAAGCTGTGTGTGCGTGTGCGCTGGAATTTTGTTGTTTGTAGAACAAGCCAGCGTAAAAGTAATGATTTTGACCATCCAATAACGCTTCTTGCGCAATCATTACGTAAACATTAGGAGGAAAGAAATGTAAAGTCTTTAAGAATTTAGTCCATTCATGCGTCTTTACATTGTGGAAACATGAATGGGGGTCGTGAACAACTTTGAGATACTGTGATGTTTACTTTCAGTTGGAAGATGAAGTTGTGTAATATTTGGCTATGTTCAGAAGTTAGTTGTCCCAGCCCTGTTTTGTCCTAACCTACACGTGTTTGGCCAGCGTCAGGCATCTGGAGATAAGAGGAGGGAGGAGTGGGATCCCAAATGCACCCATTTCCCTCCATAGTGCACTACTTTGTCCTGAGCCAAATGGGTCATTTGGGACTGACTCTCAGGGAACACCAGTATTTACAAACTCATTTGACAGAAACTCAATCAACCCACACTGTTGATTTCTGTCGTTCTGTTTCTGTCGTACTTTCTCTATCTCAGTTTCTCTTTGTTTCTCTCTCTCTCCCTCCCTTTCCCTCTCCTATCTTTCTGCCTGTTTGCATTTGTCAGCCCCCAAGCTCCTTTCAGCTATTTTCAGACATGCATTCACCTTCTGTGTTATTTTTCTAAGGCTTTTATTGACCGGTTGACTCCGGTTGACAGGTGAACAGCAGGCAGTGAAGAGTAGAGATGGGTATTGAACCCTTGTCTCTGGCACTGAGCTGAATTCAGCTTTTACGCATTGTGTCCCTGCCGCTCCCCTCTGCAGATTTGCTTGATGTTGTCTGTCTGTCTAGTTTTTATGACTTTCTGCTCCCTGTCTAGACCAGGATGCTCTGAAAACTAAGTTAATGTGTTGGCAACAGGTCTTTTTATGATGTTGCCGCGTTACTGGGTGTCGCTCTCAATCCTCTTGTTTAAATTTCCACAGCAACTAAAGTTACGCAACAACACGCACCAGTGAATCAGCTGTGTGTCTTCTCCTTCCAGGGCCTTATTTAAAGACGTCCAAGCAGTCTGGTGATGCTGACTGGTTGTGCCACTGAGTTGTTTAAGAGAGGTGTTTGTGCGTGCGTGCGTGCCGCAGTCCCCAAGGTTTCCCTCCAGGTGGTGAACCATATCGACCTGTAGAAACTCCCGGTGTGTCAACCCTGGCCTTGTTATGGTATAGAACCGTATCGACCTGTAGAAACTCCCGGTGTGTCAACCCTGGCCTTGTTATGGTATAGAACCGTATCGACCTGTAGAAACTCCCGGTGTGTCAACCCTGGCCTTGTTATGGTATAGAACCGTATCGACCTGTAGAAACTCCCGGTGTGTCAACCCTGGCCTTGTTATGGTATAGAACCGTATCGACCTGTAGAAACTCCCGGTGTGTCAACCCTGGCCTTGTTATGGTATAGAACCGTATCGACCTGTAGAAACTCCCGGTGTGTCAACCCTGGCCTTGTTATGGTATAGAACCGTATCGACCTGTAGAAACTCCCGGTGGCTTCTCGCATGGGCTGTTTTATCTCCCGACCAGTCATTTCCCACAGCATCTCTGTCCGCCCTCCCACACTCCCCGAGCCAGCAAGCCTCTCATTAATGATGGCTTAGCAACCGAATGGGGAGAGATTCTCCGCACCTTGCCCAGTGTCCACACCAAGACGACCACAGCCATCTGGCTGCTCGCGCCGTCTGTTGGCTGTGCCTCCCGGGCCTGGTCTCTTCTCGCCCACTTAATGCCTCTCGGACTAGTGAGGACAGAACACTTGTAGTTCCCCCCGGTTTCCACCGTGTCGTTCTCGTCTGTCCAGAGCTGAAGGAGCGAGCTCTGCGGAACGGAATGCTCCTTGGGTGTGTGGTGCACATAGAGATGAAGTTAGTTTGACATCACAGGACACCCAGGACAACGTGCTGTGCACCAATACAGGACCCGTACATACCCAGGACAACGTGCTGTGCACCAATACAGGACCCGTACATACCCAGGACAACGTGCTGTGCACCAACACAGGACCCGTACATACCCAGGACAACGTGCTGTGCACCAATACAGGACCCGTACATACCCAGGACAACGTGCTGTGCACCAATACAGGACCCGTACATACCCAGGACAACGTGCTGTGCACCAATACAGGACCCGTACATACCCAGGACAACGTGCTGTGCACCAATACAGGACCCGTACATACCCAGGACAACGTGCTGTGCACCAATACAGGACCCGTACATACCCAGGACAACGTGCTGTGCACCAATACAGGACCCGTACATACCCAGGACAACGTGCTGTGCACCAATACAGGACCCGTACATACCCAGGACAACGTGCTGTGCACCAATACAGGACCCGTACATACCCAGGACAACGTGCTGTGCACCAATACAGGACCCGTACATACCCAGGACAACGTGCTGTGCACCAATACAGGACCCGTACATACCCAGGACAACACTTCAGACCTGGTTCAGCCCAGTTCAAGGACCAATTAAGTTGTGCAGGGATGTGTTTTATAACACTTCACGTGTGTGTGTCTTCCAGTTGTATAACATGGCGTGCTATGGGCTGTGACCATCGCCTCGTGCTGGAGTTCTGTCTTCCTATCTTCATGCACGGATGACAGAGTTGCAAACGGCCCATCTCCCTTTTAGAGGCCCAGAACGGGGGGAGAGAAGCGGGAGGGGTGGGGTGCGACAGGGCCAGCTGCCTGTAGGCTATGGACACATGGAGGAGAACGGGAGGGAAATGAACGGCTGATCTGAATGGCCAGAGGACACTGGTTACGTTCTACTTGGAATTAAGGAACTTGTTGAGAAACAAGTTATTTGGTTTCGAAGCACCAGGAATACAAATGACCATCCAGCTCCCAACTCTGGTCCAAGGCTTTAGATTGTTTCTCCTCAACACACTGCATCCACTACTCTTTCCCCTCCCTCCCCTCAATAAGAGCCAGTCAAATCAGCAGGCAGGGAGCCAAGCAGAGACTCTTCACATTACACAACACTGCAGCCAAGAGACAGGCTGCGTCCCAAATGCTGACAGGCCTCCTATGTAGTGCACTGCTCTGGACTAATATGCCCTCTAGGGAGTGGTGTGCTTTTGGGGACAGACCCAGACACTTATCAAACCAAATCCAGTCAGGTTAGGGCCGGTCAGGTTAGGGCCGGTCAGGTTAGGGCCGGTCAGGTTAGGGCCGGTCAGGTTAGGGCCGGTCAGGTTAGGGCCGGTCAGGTTAGGGCCGGTCAGGTTAGGGCCGGTCAGGTTAGGGCCGGTCAGGTTAGGGCCGGTCAGGCACAACAACCTCCACCCAGGAGATGTTAACACACATTCATGTTGGGACAGATGTCATTCAGGACACATTCTCAGGTTGGATGATATCAAGTTAGTCTTTATGTGCATCTCAAGGCATTGAATGCTTGGACAAGAAGCTGTTGACATCTTTTGACAGTTATTTCTGACTGACTGGTGTTATAATATAATTTGTACATTTTCCATTCATTATCAGACTTTTTTTTTGGTGTCCTGTTATACAAAAGTTATCTATCTTTATATTTTCACAGTCGAGTATGCATTTGTTGAAATGTAAGGTTTCATATCATTTATGCCAGTGTACACAGGTAGCAGCTGAATGTTACATGAAGGTCAGTATTGTGAATGGGTCATGTCTGCTGATGGTTGTTGGTCAGACTCCCAGCAGAACAGAGGTGGATCCCCAGACTGCTGGACCACCCTAGACCACCGCGTCAGGAGCCTTGTGTTGTGTTGATTTCCCCACTGTCATTGAGATGGGGTGAATGTCATGGGGTCACATCCCTGTGAGGATAAAAGCCCCCACGCACAGACCCTCACCAGCTCTCCTGAAACTCTCACATGGTGGGGCTTTGTCTACATTTCTCCTATTACATTTATTTATTATTGAGCTGTAGAAGCAGACTGAAGAGATGTTGTCTTGTTGCTGCTCGTCATAGTTGCGAGCATGGTTGCCCTCAGGCCTGTTCACAAATACTGTTAAAGCCATAGGAAAAGAACAGCTTAGTGGTCATAGGGTTTGTCTTGTTAAAGGTTTAAAGAACAGCCTAGTCTTCAACAGGTTTTGTTTCTCTAGAGGACTGCTGTTACTGTAGCTCTGCATTGTGAGAAACTAGCTGGCTTCTCTTGTCTTGTGTGAATGGGCTCTGAGTGGCTAGATTTGCCCTGTCACAACCATTATGCTCATTTGCTGTGAGGCCAGAAAGTGTGTAGCTCTCCCCCTGATAGCAACGCTCTGATGCCCAACGCAGCGTTGCTTGACCGTGTGCATTAACTAGGCTAGCCTCAACCTGCGAATGTGTGCACTATTATTGATCCTAACTGGGTGATGTTTCTCACTGAACTAATGCACATCCACCATTAATCTATCGTGTCAACCAAGTGCATCGATATCAACTCTAACGTATGGGGAGCGGCTCTGTCAGTCATCAGGACGTAGCCTGCCTGTCAGTCATGTTGATCATTGTCTCTGGGGAGGGATTGAAATGTTACATGTACGGGAACTAATCAATCACAGGGTCTTCACCGGATGGGGAGGGATTTAGAGGATACACGCACAAAGATTAGGGATTCATATCGCTGTGTCAGGTTCTAGGTTCAGTTTCAGGCTGGCATAGCTGGAAAATGACAAAAGATTACTGCTTTATTCCTCAAGCTTCCCCTCTGGTGTTGTGTTCATGACCCTGTGAGAGTCAGGCATTTACCAGTTTTAAATTCATAACTAACAGTTGGATACATTCATGTTCTTTGAAGCTTGTTGAGAAATGCTGGTTGGCGAATGGCCGACAAGTTATGTCAGCCATAATCTAAAAGAACAGCTGTCATGGTTAAGTAATGTGTTTATTGCATATAACTACCAGAAAGGGCTGTTTTAGAGGCCACTTCCTTATTTGATGTCGGAAGAACCAGATGCACAGGTTGATAGGATGTTTGAGACATGAGTACAGTGTTTCAGCCAGAACGAATGGGTGTATATCTGCAGCTGTAAACCATATAGCATCAACTTATTCAGTTCAGAATGACATCGGATCACATTTCTAGGTGGTAAATTTCTAATTTGTAACAATACTTGTTTTGTCTGTGCTCTTCGCCCTCCTTATCTTGTGTGTTTTCATACTGTCGTGATTGAACCAAGCTTCACATCCCAATTCCCCTTTCTTTTTAAACTTTTAACCAGTAAAATGCCAATTTGTATTTGCCAGTTCAAACACTTCCCTAGCAGGCCTGGTTCCTGTGCCCAGAGGCTGCAGTCGAGTCACACGGATCCTGCTGCATCCTCCAAAGAGCGTCTGTCTCTGACATGTCGTCTGTCTCTGACATGTCGTCTGTCTCTGACATGTCGTCTGTCTCTGACATGTCGTCTGTCTCTGACATGTCGTCTGTCTCTGACATGTCGTCTGTCTCTGACATGTCGTCCGTCTCTGACATGTCGTCCGTCTCTGACATGTCGTCCGTCTCTGACATGTCGTCCGTCTCTGACATGTCGTCCGTCTCTGACATGTCGTCCGTCTCTGACATGTCGTCCGTCTCTGACATGTCGTCCGTCTCAGACAGGTCGTCCGTCTCTGACATGTCGTCCGTCTCTGACATGTCGTCCGTCTCTGACATGTCGTCCGTCTCTGACATGTCGTCCGTCTCTGACATGTCGTCCGTCTCTGACATGTCGTCCGTCTCTGACATGTCGTCCGTCTCCTTTCCAAACAAGTTGAACATTAAGTTTTGAGTGAGGAACAGAACTTTTTTGGAAAGAAAAGAAAAATTAATTTTTTATAAATTTTTTTCCGGAGCTGTATGTAGCATAGATCTTGAAAGATCTGGAGCTATAACACAAACACACACGAACTTACACACAGACATAAAACGCAGACACAATGTTATCCTTTGATATGTCATCGCTGTATAATTGCCTTCCTTGCCTCTTTGTTTTGGAGGGTGATTTACATACAAGGCATCCTCTGCTACTCCTTTCAACACACCCCCGAAAATAATGAGCTTGGCTTGTTGTAGGAAAATGTAAGCCCACGGTCATGTTTTTTTAGGACTCACTTTAAAACCATGATTTAAACCTGTTCGTTATTGGGCACATTTATAGGTTCTGCCTGGTGAGAAATGTCTGGCGGGTGGAGACACATTTTCGATTATTCCTAATGTCTCCTTGCATTCTCAGCAGAAGCATGTATGCCCTAGTCAGAAAGTATATGGTGCTGAATAAGGGAAATGGGACTCTGCGCTGGAGGAAATGACGAGAGTGGCGTTACTGTGTAGTGACGGAGGTCGGCTATTTGTGGAACGCTATCGTTGTCGTGGTAACACAAGTGGGGGAGGATGAAAGGTGAGGAATCCCACGGTATTACAGCCGTGCCGTGAGAGGGATGGAGAGGAGGGAAGGGGGACGGGTGGGAGGCTCGAAAGGTGAGGAATCCCACGGTATTACAGCCGTGCCGTGAGAGGGATGGAGAGGAGGGAAGGGGGACGGGTGGGAGGCTCGAAAGGTGAGGAATCCCACGGTATTACAGCCGTGCCGTGAGAGGGATGGAGAGGAGGGAAGGGGGACGGGTGGGAGGATGAAAGAGTGGGATGGCGAGACCTGATCAGGTGGGGTTGAACCTGGTCTTTGGGGTTCAGACGGCGCTCAGTGTGAGATGTGGAATTGCCGGTTATGCGTTTCCACCAAACGGGTTTCATTAAGACACCCTGGCTGGTTCATTTGTATCCTACTTGATGAGGATTGACGTCGATCTTACAGGCAAGCACTTCTCCTAATGGTGCGGATTTTGACCCTGTGTTGTTGCCGTAGCCAGTGCGTAATGCTCTCCCAACGGGTCTGTCACCCTTCCGTTTTATTTTTTTTTACTTATCTGGGTTATCGCTCTCAAAAGGTTTCTGCGTAAAGTGACGTTTGTACATTGTGTTCCACGTCTGGTTTGATTTAATGCTGCTTTGTCTTCCATGTAGGCACGGACATCTCTGTGGGAGAGGAAGTGGCCATCAAGCTGGAGTGTGTGAAGACCAAGCACCCACAGCTCCACATAGAGAGCAAGATCTACAAGATGATGCAGGGAGGAGGTAGGCCACGCCCTCATCTGCTCACCACAAATAGACACGTTCAGTGTATCTGTGGCGCTGACGTAACTGTTCAGGGTTGCGCAGTTTCCGAAATATTTGAAGGTTGAAGTGTTGGTGGGAATATATGGTAATTAATGGTAATATGTGTGAAATAATGGAGTTGACGGGAATAAAATAGAAATGTAGGCCTTATTTGCATAGGCTTTATTTACATGTCATATGCACACAGAAACAAAGACGATTACAAATCTTTGTAACAGAAATAAATAATGTATTTGCTAATTTATTCCCTATGATCGCCTTCCAAAAAAGATCATACATACATTAATCTGTAATGTAATGCCATCTTATCTGGAGGCTCTAGCTTAGCCTCTGGTTTGGGTTTCTTCCACCATGGCCTGACTGTCTCTCTGGACCTCCTCAGTGTTCCCCTCTTTAAAGTCAGACTTGGATGCCTCCTCCAGTGTCACTATCCAACCTTGTTGAGGATGGCTCTGGGTCAGGTTAAAAGACCAAGTTTGACCAGACGGCCACCAGTTTTCAACCATTGTTTTCATCGGCCTGTTCTGTTTGCGTGCGCGCGCCCGGTGTTTTCTCATATCTTCAAGCTGAATCTGAACACGAGACAGGATGGCGTTGTCTCCTACTGGGCAGTGGGTCCTGTAGGTGTCAGGAGTTCCAAGCTGTTTAGCACTCTTTCCCAAAATAATGTATACAATGAAAAATGTATGTAAATAGATTTAACACTCCTGAATTAGCATGCTCAACCAAGCCTCGACCCTCATGGTAGAAAAAGCGTGTAGAAACGGTATACTATCTGCTAGTTAAGTGTAATATAATGTTGTCTAACTTGTTTACCCTTGGTAAGGTCATCAAAGCTTACCTGAACGCTTCTAGTTGTTGCCTAAGACAGCCTAGTAGTGGGCTCAATAGAACTGCATTAATCTGACAGATTCTGATCATTTACTGTGCATGCAATGGGACACTTTAATGGGGATTGCCGTACTTCAAGACCTATATTTGCCTTTCTGTATTCCTCCCAACACAGAGTATACTTTTATTAATGTTTCCTGGTGAAATTGGGCCAAATTCCCAACTTCCCATGGACCATTTTTTTTTGGACGTGACCTGCTGGCGTATTGATCGTCCCACCAGCCAGCTCTGATCCTAGACCTTTTTCTATTATATCAGGTTTCCACTCGGTCACAGAGAAACAAAGTCAGATTGGCTATAACGTACGATGCCATAAAGCAAGGAGGTCAACATATAGCCTCGAGTCGCCGTTCTGGCTGTCCAACACTATTGATGTTTCCCCATATAGTGCTTTTACCCTCTCCAGTCAGCCAGGGTCCTGTGTTCTACTGACCTTTACCCTCTCCAGTCAGCCAGGGTCCTGTGTTCTACTGACCTTTACCCTCTCCAGTCAGCCAGGGTCCTGTGTTCTACTGACCTTTACCCTCTCCAGTCAGCCAGGGTCCTGTGTTCTACTGACCTTTACCCTCTCCAGTCAGCCAGGGTCCTGTGTTCTACTGACCTTTGTGTATTTACAGGCTGGCAGGCCTCCGCAGCGTGTCTAGCTTGACTGTGTGTCTGTTTTTGAGTGAATGGCTGTTTCACCGCTCCTGGGTGTGTTTCTCCTGCTGTGTGTGTGTGAGACAGCCTGCATTCCCAGCAGCAGACCTCCAGCCCCTCCACAAGAGTGTGACCTGCCAGTGGGAGAGGATGGAGGGAGGACCTGGGTCCCTGGGGACTTAGTGGATTTAAACCACATGTCCTCTACACCCCTCTATTTCATGCCCCTCCCCCTTTATGCCTTCCATTGATGGTCCTGTTTCTTCACTTTCATCTCCTCTCCATCTTTTTTTTCTCTGTTCTCCCTCCGCACTCGCGTTCCGCCTCGTCTTCCTCCCCACCTCTCCCCCTCCCTCTCTGGCCAGATGGTGTGTGTCGCCTGGGACAGGGGTCGGGGGAGGGGCGTGGAGGCTCTTGCAACATTCCTCTTCCTCTGGGGCACCTCCATCCATCACATCCCTTCCAGCATATGAATATTCATACAGTGTGCACGTGTCAGGAGCCTCGGAGCCCAGCCTCCATACAGAGTCATCCAGCGTGGCGACAAGAACAAAGCCCGGCCCGCTTTCCACGACAGGTGTTCATGGACGACAGGTTATTCTGTCACGGCTGTTCTCAACCCTGTAATCATCCTGTCCCTGTTACATCTAGCCACCCCTAAAATCAATGGCTGTCATGTGGCTTCATCCATATTGCACTTAGTTAATCAATATAACATATTTGGCCCCTTTTCAGAGTTAAAATCAACAGGAGCTACACACTATTTCAGTTCTGTTAGTATGCTCCCCCATATTCACAAGAATAAAGGCAAAATATATGTATTTTGATTGTCTCAATGTAGGGAGACCTTTTGAATTCTCCTTCTGGTTTTAGATGTGGTCTGTTGGAACGGTATGATGGTCAGGCTCCCTCGCTGTCCACTTGGGTGTCATTTGGCCTGAGCTTGTGTCCTCTGTGGTCCCTGCCGCTCCTCCCATGTCCTGTTGGATGTGTGCTATTGATATGAAAGCTAGCTATTTTAGACAGTTTGGTGTTCCTGAGCGGCCCCCCAGAACCTTAGATGGGCTGTATTCAAAGATGGCTTTATATAGGCTCCAGTGACCTGGCCGGCCCCATGTCTCCCTGCTCCCTTCGTAGAGCACTCCTCAGCTCCGGCCCCATGTCTCCCTGCTCCCTTCGTAGAGCACTCCTCAGCTCCGGCCCCATGTCTCCCTGCTCCCTTCGTAGAGCACTCCTCAGCTCCGGCCCCATGTCTCCCTGCTCCCTTCGTAGAGCACTCCTCAGCTCCGGCCCCATGTCTCCCTGCTCCCTTCGTAGAGCACTCCTCAGCTCCGGCCCCATGTCTCCCTGCTCCCTTCGTAGAGCACTCCTCAGCTCCGGCCCCATGTCTCCCTGCTCCCTTCGTAGAGCACTCCTCAGCTCCGGCCCCATGTCTCCCTGCTCCCTTCGTAGAGCACTCCTCAGCTCCGGCCCCATGTCTCCCTGCTCCCTTCGTAGAGCACTCCTCAGCTCCGGCCCCATGTCTCCCTGCTCCCTTCGTAGAGCACTCCTCAGCTCCGGTCCCATGCAGAACGGCACTAACGGAGAGTTTGAACAACATCAGTGTTGTACTGCAACTTTAAACTTCTGGTGTGTGTAGTTAGGGTTTCTGTCTAGGGTTAGATATTTATAGACGGTTTTTCGAGTTCCTCAAGGTTTGCCTGTTTGAGTTGGTCTCTGTGCTGATGTGGCTCACATGGGAGCTTGTTTCCCTTT